>NW_022105908.1:12054212-12092212 GCF_000313985.2 Echinops telfairi | reverse complement strand
AGAGTTGTGAGGACCTTCTGAGATGAGTCCTCTACCTGGACTTCAGGTGGCCCAGCAGACACGCTTGGATTAGGCTTTTTTCTCTGGTCTGTATTGGTAAATATAAGCCACCCCCCGTGGTGATGAGTCATTTCAGACATCTGTCTTCAGTAGCTTCCATCTTGCCTTCAAGAATGATGGGAAGCCCAGCTGGTTGAGTTAGTTGATCATCACACATTGCTCTGGATACCCATGGAGCCCCAAACTTGCTGAAACCAAGATATTCACTTAAAGTAAAAAATGCTATGCCATGACGGATCTCAATGCCAGTAGCTATTGTACCATTACCAAGTCTATGGTCGTTCTCTGCCAGTTTGGGGTTTCAGACAGTTTCTTAAATCATCATATTTGTTGGTCTTCCCTGCCTTCATTCACCATTGTGGCCTTCTGAACCTGCCTTAAAATGTATTATTCATATATGGGTGAAGGGAGGCGTCCGACAGGGCAAGATATGACAAAATAACAATTTATAAACTATCAAGGGCTCATGAGGGAGGGGGGAGTGGGGAGGGAGGGGAAAATGAGGACGTAATGCAGGGGGTTTAAGTGGAGAGCAAATGTTTTGAGAATGATGAGGGCAATGAATGTACAAATGTGCTTTACACAATTGATGTGTGTATGGATTGTGATAAGAGTTGTATGAGCCCCTAATAAAATGATTTTTAAAAAAAAATATTGTTTTATGTGGGGTCACATTCCTGTAAACTTGTTACATAGTTTCAATGATTCAGAAAGATGTTTGCTTGAGTTTTAAAAATATAGTATTAACCCTGATCTCAAAATCATTTTTTGCCAAGGCATAGTAATCAAGAAAAAAGTATGCATTTGCAGTATACTCTATTTTGTCATTAAAAACCTGTTATGTTGTAAATGAAGTAAGAGTTTCATTAACATGGTGCAAATCATATGCACACACACACTATTTGAATGTGTGTGTGTGTGTATATATATATATGATTTGCACCATGCTAATGAAACTCTTATTTCATCTAAATATTTCTTCTTTGCAGTTGACTTTCTCTTTAAACTGATCTTGGTTTTCTGTATTAAAAACTACTATCATTTCTCAGGCACTGCCTACTGAAATTTAATTAGCATAAATAATTTTGAAATTCATTTAAGATTCTGCAATAGAATATTTTTGGGACAGTTGAGTAGTAAATTATTGATTGGCTAATCAAATTCTCAATTACTAACTGATAAGTTGTCATCTCTTTATTTTTTTTTTCAGGGGAGAGCGTGAACGCAGTCCCCCACTGCCACAAATCATGCAGTCGAGTTTCCCACATTTGGGGAAATCGCAGGGGTCAGCACATCCAGAGTGCAATGGATAAGCCTCGCCCTGGGAAAACCACCTTCGTGATCATGGTATCTCCCCTGCCAGGTAAGTATGTCATCTCTTTATTAACAGATATTCTCAGAAAACAATTGCAAAGCTAACTGACTCCCTCACCATCTATCACACTGTAACAAATTAGGAATTTCTTAAATGTATGCTATTCAATTTTAATGACAAGCCTGGCTCCTCAGTTTTAGTTCCCATGCATCCTGAATCACCCTAAATTAGACTCCTTTTCATGGATATCTAGCATGACTAGAATTTCGACAAGATACTATCAGAAATTACAAAGATACTGAGACTAATAATCAATATGATAATTGTTGTTCTGTTTTAGCCCTATGTGTGGAAATGACAATGTTCCTGGTATTGCAGCTCACCCAAATCATCAGCAAGGGATTCTCAGGCTGGTGGACTCTTCAGAACCCTTACCCATCTGGCAAGGAAATCTGGTGTTAATCTCTTTCTCTTCTGCCCATTGCAAAGGGATTCTAGAACTATATCTCCCTTGCCTTATGATTGACTGAGTTAAAATTAAAATGAAATCACTGCAAAAGAATATTCAAGTCCTTAAAAAAAAGCAACTCAAACTCATGCATTTAAAAACTACTCATAAAAATTCTGCTTTTCAAACAAATTAAGTACATGTTCATAAAATTTCTATTTGTGACAGCATGGCATTTTGAATGACACTTGCATTCACCTAATCTAACACATGGCTTAGAGCTAATAGATAAGCAACTGTAAATAAAGAGCATATATCTTTTGACAGGTGAGTAAAACCATATGAGAACCAAGAGAGGATGGTAATAGAATCATATTTTTAGAGAGTCAAAGTCATTTCCTGAGAGTATTTACATTTCAGATGAAAACTCAAGATAGAGAAAGCAGATAGGGAAGAATATTCAGGGTCAATGTTTCAAACTTGACTGAAATATCTATAAATAGGTATCAACCCTGTGACTTTGCAACAAATGCATATATCCCATAATACATACTGAATAACTTTTATTCACCCATCTTAAAAATGTAAGTTAAAATTATTTTTAAAGCAAAGTTTATATCATTGCCACAACAAGAAAATTAGAATAGCTTATTGTAAGTAGTAGTCATCTCTGAAATTAAGTACATTGAAAAAGAACATATAATTAACACTTACCTATTAGTTATTGCCTATTGAATTCTGAGCCTAAGAATTTTTCTCTCATTGTTAGAGGAATTAATTGAACTCTTAGTGCTAAGCAAACAAAAGAATGTACTCATTCTTACAAACTCAAACTTTCTTATCAATGCAGTCTGAATGATCAGAAGATAGACAATATCTCTTGTCATGTGATACAACGATACCAAAAACTCCAGGTGAATATCCGCTAAAATACTTCCCATTATCTCTTGTGGTTGAGGCCTAACCTCTTTGGAGAAAGACCTAGAAGATAGAACATTTGATTTGTTTAGAATCAGATGTCATCGGCTGAACTTGAGAAGCGAAACAACCAACACCGTAAACAAACAAACACAAGTCACGACCATACGTCAATTCCAACTCATACTAACTGTATACGATAATGTAATATTGTTCCACGGTGTTTCCAAGAACGTCAATAGTGAAGGCTGTAGGTTGTCACTTCTTTCCACAAGAACCACTATTGGTCAGCATCTGTGTATTTAATGACTGCGGCCCCAGAGCAGGGATTGGAAACTGAGTTAGCACAGGGCTGTCTGAGTTGGATTCAGATGCCTCTTGAGCGTGACTCATGGAGAGATCTGCACACTCCTGGCTAACTGCAAAGATGGTTGACGTGGAACATCGGGTGATGCTAATATGGATTTTTGGCATAGGAGCATGCTAAAAATGCATTATTTTTGCATAATTTTTGAACATCCACCATATAAATGTATTGCAAGGGTTGTACTCTTTAATCTAAAGCCTGTGGTATGACCAGAAAGAAATGGTGGTGATTGATTCACTGAGAAGCAATTTATGATCTTCCATCATTTTCTGGACGTCAACCACTGTTTCTTCAATCAGTGGGTTTCATGGTCACCTCTCTTTGAGTTCTTGCAAACTTTCATTAAAATAGTTCATCCAGCGTAGTAATGTAGAGCAGACTTGTCATAAACTTGTGTAAGAGCCATGATTTGGGGAGGTGTCCACTTGAGATTTGTTAAAGCATTGACACCCCTGACCTCAAAATAAATTTTTTTCACGACACAAAAAAAGTTTCTGCTTTTGTGCGAAGCACCTAATGGAGGCCTTGAGACATAGTGGGCTACAAGTTGGGCTGCTAACCACAAAATTAGTCATTCCAAACTGCCAGCTAATCCACAGGGCATGAGGTTGTCAATTCCCATGGAGAGTTAGGATCCCAGAAAGCAACAAGTGCAGTTCTACTCTGACCTACACTTTCAATATATAGGCTTAATTGATTTGATGCAGTAGTTCTGGATTCAGGGATGAGACCAAGACAAAGGTATTACTGAAAGAAGTGTCAGCAGCCATGTTTAAAGGCGTTTTGATTGTATTAAATTTATGAATCCTTAATAGCAGTACCATTTCCCCCCTTCTTTTTTTTTATAAGAAAGAGGCTAATATATAAGAGCAATTGAATATTGAACAAACATCCCAGCCCAGTCCAGATCAAGTCCATAAGTCTGATATTAGCCCATATGTTCAGCACCAATCTATAAAGTCCTCTTCAGACTCACGAAATATTTGCAATGATGCCAAATGCAGGAAGATCACAGGCCAGTGGGTGGGACATCTTGTGAATACAGTGGCGTTGTAAGCATCTCAGTGCTGGCAGGGGTCTCCATGTTGCTTCTTCAGCTCCCAGCGCTGCATCAGGGTAGGTTCATGTGATTTCTTTTCACGGATGTCTCGCAAGGAGTGGGGCTTGTCAGTAAAGAGTCTCCAAGGGAGTGAGCAGAGAGAGAGCTTGTGTCCTGCCTCCAAGGAGGAAATACAGGATTTCCCAGAATTCTCAGGAGAAGGCCATGCCCCACAGAGGTCTCATTGGCTATGAGCAGATTGACAGACTAGACTCCACCCCTTCACTCTTAATTCTCTCAAATCCCAATTTGACACCAGATTATCTAACGACCACACTGTTCGGTGGAAATCAGTCATCCTGTTTTCCTTGTCACTCTTATCCTTGCCCAATGAGTGCATGAACTAAGTGGCCATGGTGGCAGGCATGATTATTCATGGGCTCAGCAACCTGAACTGCCACTTACCAAGGCTGACTTGGCTGCTGCCACTATGGAGTGTCCAATCTACCAGCAGTAGAAACCAATCATTGAGTCTAAAATATGGGACCACTCCTCAAGGGGAGATCCACCAGCAATCTGGTGGCAGATCGATTACATGAGACGATTTCCTTCATGGAAAGCATAGTGTTGTGCTCTTATTAGAACAGATACTGACTCTGGATATAGATTTGCTTTCCACTTCCGTCATTCTCATCCACTGACATGGTGTCCGACACTGCATAGTCTTTAGGTTGAGGGACTGACTTCATAGCAAATGAAGTGTGACAATGGGCTCAGGATCATGGAATCTGATGGTCTTTTTTTTTTTTAAGAAGGAAAATTTGGGTTTTCTTCTTCCATTTTTAAAAATACTTCGATTGGAGGCTATTACATCTCTTAGCACAATCCATTCATTAACCCAGTGTGTCAAGCACATTTGCACATATGCTGCCACCATCATTTAAAGCATTCTCTTCCCACTTGAGCCCCTGAAATCAGCTCCCCATTTCCTCCCCCTCCCTCCCTCACCCACCCTCCCTCACAACCCTTGATAAGTTATAGATTATTATTTTCATCCATTTTTTTAACTTACCCTTGTATATTTAACTCTCTTGGAGAAAGGCTAGAGAAATCTGCAAAAGCTAATGAAAGGAAATATAACCTCTTCAACCTTTGATTAAATAATATAGTAATATTACAGAATGATCTGATAAATCATACCAATATGCCAAATCTGCTTTTATAGTTCACTCAATAAAAAACTACTTTGGAACTAAAAAAGGACAACTGAAATACTTTGATGAAAAAATTCTCCCCATCCAACAGAAGGAAACTAAATCAGCTCCCCAAACTGCATTGTATATTTGAGAGTTAAATATTCTCAAATAAGCATTTAGGGCTATAAAATATTTGCAACCATAAATACAAAGTATCCAAATAAGAAATGAATTTTAAAACATAATTAAAATCAATGGGAATCGATTTCCTCAGAAAGAAATCCTACAAGGTAAAATCATGTCCCAAATATAGACTAAATTCCATGGTGCCCAAGGATACATAAAACCTAATGAAAAAAAGGCATTAAAATTTGTGGAAAACAAACATATAAGAGTAATAAAATGGCATATCAAGAACTAAAAAGATTACAGAGAAAGTAGGTTAAATAGGACTCAGGAATACCTGTTCATCGTTGTTGCTGGAGAAAATACCACGCCTGGGGTGTGTACAAATTACAGATTTAAAAACTTTCAGGACAGAAGGTGCCCGGCTATTTGAAAGAATAAGGTCTGGGATCTTAAAGGCTTGTCTTAAAACAAGCAGCCACCTAAGCGAGGTATCCACATGGAAAATTATAACCACAGAGGAACCCCATGTGATTCAAGAATTGTGAATAATAATATCCTAACCCAGAGGAGGGAATGGTATTTGACCTTAAATTTTGAACACCTGGGTTACAGAATGCTATGGATGACAATGAAAGCTCAAACGTATTTGAACGGCTCCTCATCTGGATTCAACCTCTGTGGACCCCCTTTGACTATGAACGAGGAATGAAAAGACCTTGTTATTAGACAGTGTGCATTGTAGGGTGAATTATTGTAATTATGGTTAGGTCAAAATGTATCACCTAGTCATTTGATCAACCTCTTGATCCAATGTATAATTCTGGTCATTTTTCATATTTGGGGGTATTTTTGTTTTCTCTCTTGACATTGGTTTCTTTTTTATTCTGTCGTTGTTGGGCTGTTGGGCTGAGTTTGTTTTGATTTTGTATGCTTTTTGTCATAAAGGAAACCCAAAACATGTTTATTTATAGAGACCATAACTGGATTGTTTAAAGAAACATGGCTGGGTAGATTGGGTCGGGAAAAGAGAGCTAGCAACATGGAGTACTGTATAGGGGAAAAGAACTGTCTTAGAATCCATTGTGGTAATGGTTGCACAACCCTGATGAATGTGATTGAACGATTCAAATGTATGGTATGTGAATTGTTTGCTGATCAAACTGTTAGGTAGTAAGAAATAGGGACAGGGGTTGTCCCTCTCCATGCCTGATGCCCCCTCTCCCCTCCCTACAAGAGGTTGGAAGGGAATCAGGCGAGTCTTTAGCAGGCCACAAAGACTATTGGGCATGCACCAATTCAAGCCCGAGCCAGGTGGGCATTATCACTGGGCAGCCTAAATTAGACCCAGGTGGGCTTAATTCAGGCAACGGGGTCAACCAATACCTTTGACTTCTCAGTGAGAGGCCCCCAATACATGGACCTCCAGACTGCCCTTGCCTTTTGTTTTTTTTAAGCTCTTCAGCCCTTCTGCTTGGCTGTGCTGAGGTCTCACTGCCTCAGGCCACCACGTGTAGGTGTGCAGTCCCACAAGGCTGCCCGTGTCCAGTGACTGTCAAACCTGAAACTTCTTCCATCCTTTTTAAAAACTCACTTGCCAGGCTTCAGCATGAAGTCCTCCTCATGCAAATCCAAGAATTGAGGTATTTCCCACCTGAGAAACTGAACAAAACTCTTAAAAATATATAAACTGATTAAATTTCGAAAGTAATAAGTTTTCAGATGTGCTTGGGACTGCTTGGCTATGTGCTGGTTGGGGTAGGACACTTAACCATGCAGCTTGAGTCATAGATACCCAGTAGATAACATTAGGCTATTTGGGATAAATCATTCAGAGCACGCCCAGGTGAGTTTTCCTGTTGGCTGTGTAAGCTGAAGGGCAAAACTGACCCTCCGGGGTTCTGCCTTGAAGTGTCTAGGCGTTAACCCCATTGCGATTTTAATAGAAAGAACTTATGTCAAGATGCAAAATGGAGTTGGGACTCCCACTGTAAGCCACAACATTACGGAAACAAAATATGCTTCTAAAGAGAAGAAGAAAAGATAAAAAGACCAACCATTGACGAATCTCAGCTTGAACACCGCCGTTCTCCGTTTACTGAGAAGTATTGATATTGATAGGAAGAACTCTGAAGTGTCAGCCCACTATTATTTTATAATGGAACCATAACATCATTTAAAAGACTCATAGTTAGAAGAATTTTATAGTTTGTCAAGATATCACTTAACAAGAAGTCCTCCATAGCTTGACCCTCTGGCCTGTCTTATAGGGGATCCTGTGATTGTGTTCAGGTGAGAATTTTCAAGGATACTAAAGAAGTCAAAGACCAAATTTTGATGGGTTAAGAATCTTCCCCAGGCTTCCCCACCACCACCCCCCATGAAGAGTCAGCCCATGCATACCTGCCTATGTCCTAGAGATTTCATCTTCAGAAATGTGAAGCTCTGTAATATACAACCCTTAATAAAAACAATTTTTAAACTGTCTCCTCAGCTTGTGCCTGTCATTTGGAGATCTGTGTCTAACAAAGCGATGGCCCTCCGCCTGTATATAGGCTGTGAGAACAGAGAAAAGGGGAGACCGTTTTGAAAGGAGAGGTCCCACCCAGGTGCTTTACTTTGCAATGGATGCAAAAATAAACGTAGAGTCATTTGAAACCACTTAGTTCCTATCAACTAGCTACAGCGATCCATCAACATGGGAGCTCTGTGCCCACCTTAAACAGTATCGGGTTCTTTTTGTCCTGGTTCACAATAACTTGTCACTCAATCAACCTGTGGTCACGAGACTTTTTGAGATTTAAATTGGGAGGTCATGATTTAAAGATGATACTTCTTGGAAGAATAAGACAAGAATGAGGTCGGTGGTTAATATTCACCAGTTGCGCCTCAGTGGAAATAAGAGTCCTTGTTACTGTGAGTTGGATTTAACTTGCTGGCAGTGATTTTATTTTTAGATAGAGCAATTTCTGACCGGCTTTCATGGATAAGAAAAATATCAAAGTAAGATGTGCATTTATAATTTTTCTCTTCAATAAGTTCCTGAATTAATGAACAAATAACAGTAACAGCAGTAAAACACCACTAAAACGTAACTATATTTAAAACTATAATCTCAGGATTTAAAGAAGACATGAATACATTGAATATATTTGCTAAGGTTCACTCTTTACTTAGGAACTAAATGCACTGGTTTCTTCAAGACATATCTTTGAACACAGTGAAAATTTATCAGTGAAAAAAACCATAAAACATTTTGTGTCTTCAAACCAAAAGAACAACAAAAAAGGCAATTAGACTGGCATCAGGCTTATCGAAAGCAAAAAAGAGCAAGGCAATTTTGGAACACTTCAAAACATGTTTTTATGAATGCTAAATTTCACTTGTTCTTGTGTTAAATCCAAAAACCATAATATCTGCATTTTAGGACCTGCTGTCTGCCATTAAGATTTTCTACACAGTTAGCCCCTTCCCGAGAGCTTTGCTATAGCTTATCTTCCAGGCCACTGATTACATTTTCTGGAATTCATTTTCTTGTTCTTTTCCATTTTCTTTTTTTGTTCTTTTCCATTTTCAATGTAGTTTTTAAAAAGTCTGTACCTTTAGTATATTTAGTATCTTGCCTGTCATAATTATTTTTTGATCGGTCTATTTCCTTTTATAATCTTTTATCTTACAAAGGGAATGCACAAAAGGCAACAATGTTTTATTGTTTTTATAGTGCAATTTTCATGCCATCCTTAATTTGCTTGTTTTTCATAAAAAATAATTTCCAAATGTTCTCTTCTGTAAATATATCAGAGTATATTTGTACTTTGCATGCATTGAAATTCCAAAATTATCCTGCAATGTATTTTTTGGCAATTTGCACTCTAACCAGAAATGCTCACATTATTCTAACATGTACTGTTGTATTATTTCCTTTTTTTTTTTTAACATTGGCCAATTTGACCATTTGGAATGTACAGTCATATTACTTTGACATACATTTCCTCATTAGTAGAAAAACTGATTATCTTGCACACACCCCCATCTGTAGGAGAGATTGCTATGAACTGTCAGCTGTCTATTCATAGTTCTGCTCAGTTTTCTATTGCTTAAGACAGTTTTAAAAATTCTTCTGTATTCTTTATCTCGTCTGGATATTAATAAGTTGTTACATTGTTTGTATCTATCCAGATTCAATCAGAGAAACAGAAGCAGTAGAGGATATAGATACAAAGCAGGCAAGCAGGCCCACAGAAATATAAAGGCGTATAGGAGAGAATTGACATCTATGTGTGGATACTGGCGAAGCAATCTCACACGTGTAGTGTTTATTTAATGCTGGAGACAGAAGTCCACAGGCAGGTGTCGGAAAGGATTACAAGCAGACTGCCATTCCATTATCACCAGCTGAAGGCAGCAGTCCACAGTCAGACAAAAGGAGACCCAGGGGCCACAAACCCTCCAACTTCGACGGCTTTGTCTTGCCCATGAAGTAAATTAGCAGATCACCACTCTCTCTACTGGTCCTGGGGGGTTCATCTGTCCTGGGTTCACTGTAGTTCCAGTTCCCATCTGTGCTAGTGCACCTCCTCCAGTCCAGCCGGATATGTAAGGTAGAACTGGGATCATGGTAGTGGGGTGGAGGAAGCATTTAAGAATCAGAGGAAATAAAGTGCTGGACACAGATGACGTATGTACAGATTGTGATGAGTTGTATGAGCCCCTAATAAAATGATTATTTAATTTAAAAATATTAGCAGATCAGCCACAAGGAGGTCAGGGGGAAGAGTCCAGAGGAAAGAAATAGATTTGCAATTCCTTCGTATTCTGCTACCTGGGGTGTCTGAAACGAACAGAAGAATTTACCTCTTTCTAAAGGTCTTCCACCTGATTGAGGCCTCCACAAGAGAGACTCTCATTTGATTCGCTCAAAATTAACCAGTCTAGGACTTTATTTGCATCTGCAAATTCTCCAGACAAGAACATCTACTAACTAGACTTGGGTTTGGTTGAATATGGTGAAAGTGTGTGTGGCTATAACATTGTGTCTGCCGCCCTCGGACTCTCCAACTCTCAGAGGACAATCAAATTAGTTCATCTAACATGTTAGAAAGTAAATTCTAAAGAATATACTTCAACTAGTTAAACAAAGTCAGCACAATGAGGAAGGCTATCTTTCAGTCTTTTCACAATATTTACAATGACATCTCTGAAAATTAATTTTTAAAATTTAATACAGACTAACTTGGCAATAAGTGTCTTTGTGACTGAAGCTTACTTTGTTTTTTTCTCTTTAAAAAACTTTTCTTTTATTCTGGCATCATAAATATTTGGGGGGAAATGTTTTAACTTTTGGATTGGTCTTTAAATTTGTGCTTGATATGTATTAGTTTTATTTTTCCCCAAATGAATAATCCTTTTCCTGGTCTTTTTAAAAATTCATTTTAATAAGTCATCTTATCGGGGGCTCTTATAGCTCTTATGAAAATCCATACATCAATCGTATCAAGCACATTTGTACATAGGTTGCCATCATCATTTCCAAAACATTTTCTTTCTACTTGAGCCCTTGGTATCAACTCCTTTTATATTTTTAATTTTATTTTATTTGTGGGCTCTTACAGCTCTTATCACAATCCACATATATATATATATATATATCCATTTTGTCAAACACATATGTCCATATGTTGTCATCATCTTTTTCGAAACATTTGCTTTCTAATTGAGCCCCTGGCATCAGCTCCTCATTTTCCCCCGCCCTCCCCCTCTCTCCCTCCCACAAGCGCCCTTGATTTTCCTGGTCTTTTTTTCTAGGGAGCGTCCATTCTCCCATTCATAGTTGATGTTATCACTTTCTACATCAATTCTATAAGTCTGTTGTTTGTTCATTGGCTCCACATTCTGTTCTGCCATCTACTGAAGAACTGATCACAAGACTTAGACTATTTTTTACTTTAACTTATTTTTGCTTGATCAAGAAAATGTATGAATAATATTCATCTTACAGCAACTCTAATGACATTTTCTGGGTCATGAATTACTTACGATGACCTTTGCAGCTAAAGCCTTTGTAACTCCTGCCAAATGACTGGGCAGGGACATACAAATGTGAGGTGCACATGGTCCAGAGAAGGGATTAGATAACTTACTAGTTCTGTGAAAAAGATGCCTGCAACCCTTGTAGAGGTAGAAACATAATGAAGGCCTGCAGACCCCGAATGTGGGGATTGTTCAGCTTTGCCAACCCACTAGGCCTACAATGAGTGATCTCGGGGATGGAAAAGAGGATTTCATGACCAGCAGAAATGAGTCAGCAGAGAAGTGCATCCTTTGGACCCAGAAATCATCTGGGACCCTTCTCCATCCGGTGGAGAGAAGGCTATGTCATCAGAAATAGGAAGAGACCGTGAGAAGCCAACTGAATTCTATAGCAACAGCAGAAGGCGTAGAAGCGAGAGACAGACCCAGGACAGTGTGACGGACCTCCTTGTGCAGAGAACAAGAGCGCTGAGTGTCTCGTGCACATGCATGGGCAGATCGCAAAGAGCCTTGGGACCTTGACCTGAACAAAGCCGAGGCTAACAAGATGCAGGTCCCGGAGGATAAGGGCAGGAAGGAGACACGTCTACGGCCTCCTCTGAGAAGTTGTCCTGATCAAAGAAGTGGAAGCAGAGTCATTTCTGAACCCGAATTTTAACCCGTTACATCCCTAAAATAACCTGTGATCATGATTACAATCTCTGAGTTCTTTCTGTGGGTGGGGCCATTGCAATAAGTGATCCGACTTCACAGACAAGTAGAGAGTGCCCTGGGAGGGGCAGCTAGTATAAGGAATGGAAAATGGTTGGGGGATGGAAGGCAGGTCTGACCTCATCCTTGGGCTATTGATCTTGATTATCTTTCCTCCTGTGAAGGTAGAAGTGGTCACAGAATGATTAGTCTCTCAAGTCATTTTTTAAAATTATTTTTATCATATTTTTTATATTTTCCAAATATTATTACACTTTCTGAATATTCTTTTTTACAGTAACGTGTTCCTTTTCAGTTATCATCTACATAGTCCCTTTAAGCCCTGTTTGTTTCATGTTCCTCCACAATTCTGCTTGTTTTTTATTTGTTGCTTGTTTTTTCTGTGCAAGATGCTTTCAAAAAATCTGTGGGAAAGGAGCATGCAATTTTTCCATGAATTTTTTGCAGCCCTTTGTATTTCAAATTAGATTATTTCATCAAATATCTATGGGAAGATTATTATTCTGTTAACTTCTGGTATTTCATTTTGGTAATGTGACTATTTCTTTTAGTTTAATGATTTGTGTGCTGCTTCTTCAGCCTCGATATGCTCTAGTTTAATTAAAACACATTGTGTTGCATATTTCTTTCTAATTTTACCGCCTGTTACTTGGAGCATATTTTTACTCTGTAGAGCAATGCCTTCTTTATTTTCTGAATGATAATTCAGTTATTTTACCAAAAAAAAAATGCTATGACTCTCTCCATTCTATCCTTCTACTACTCTATTTAGATTTATACTGGAAGCATCAAATGCATTCATTAATCTTCAAATAGATACTTAACATTATGTGCCAGTGGGGTGTGATGGTGTTGCTGGTGAGAATGATGATCCAATTCTTTATTTTCCGCCAGGCCTATAAGCCAGTAGATTTGCAGCAGAGTACAATGATCCTCAGGTTTCCAATTCAGAAACACGTTGGATATTATCTGTTCCTGGTCCCTGCTCAGCAACCATCATTCATTTATTTGCTCATCACTCAGTGATAAAAACATAGTACATTTCACACATTATTGGAGAAACATGGAGTATATGAGAAAGAGCAATGATAAGTTTCAGGTATCTTGGGATGTAAAAGGCTGACAGTAAACAATAAACATCAGAAAACAATTCACTTCTATTAACTATGATGCTATCATTTAATATGTAGTTACATGAGTATCACAGACCATTTCTCATTCTGCTCTGGTTGCTCTAATTCCAAATAGGTGGCTTGGAGACAGACCTCTTATCTACTGAGGCCTGTTTGCTTTGAAATCTAGGAAGAGATCATAGTTAGAAGTATTGCTTGTCAGGCAGCTCTTTGTTTGATTTCTCATGATATATGTGAAAGGGTCTTCTACAATATATGTAAGATGTGTCTATGTGAGAGAAATCCAAAAAGTATTGCTACGAAATAATATAACAGTTTATTAAACAAAAATATCTGAAGGTGAAGTCATTTTTTCCGGACATCTCCTATACCTCAAACTAAAACTCCACTGCCAACTGGCTGATCTGGACTCACGGGTATGCTGTAAAACAGAATAGAATTACCACTGTGGATTCCAAAGATTATAAATCTTTATGGAAGCAGAAAGCCCCATCTTTCTCCCAAGGAGAGGTTGGTGGCTTTGAACCATCAACCTTAGGATTCGCAGCATAATTCATAACCCATTTCTCTAAAGTGTACCTGCATCTAGGGTTATATAATTCTAAAGGCAGTGTTTCGAATTCTGTGAATTTCCCCTAGAGAAATCTGCATCCTAATTTATATCATATCTCAGTGGGAGTTTTGGAATCCTTGAGGGATTAAAAAATATCCCATGTTCCTTTTAATTGTTCCTTAAGTATGAAGAACAAAAGAAGTCTAAGTAGAGAAGTCAACCCTGCTACCCCCTAAGAATCTGCAAGTGCACTGTTAAGATGAAAAAAAAATATTCCTCGGCACAAAACCCCGGTCTTTGTGTTGCCAAGCAATTTTCAGTTTAAAAAAAATTCCTAATGACTTTCTTCTTTGAATCAAACATGTTTTTGTTTTAAACAGTATTATAACTATCTTTTCAGCAAACCCCCCAATAAACAGTCCTTATAAGTTCTGATCTAACTTCTCCAACTGATTTTTTTTATTGATTGATTGATTTTAATCACTTTATTGAGGCGCTTACAACTCTTATAACATTCCATACATCAATTGTATCAAGCATATTTGTACATATGTTGCCATCATTTTCTAAACATTTACTTTCTATTTGAGCCCTTGGAATCAGCTTCTGTTTTTTCCCTGTCTCACCTCCTCCCACCCTCATGACCCTTGATAAATTATAAATTAGTATTGTTGTCATAACTTTTGTTGACTGCTGTCTCCCTTCAACCATGTCTCTATTGTTCATTCCCCTGGGGGAAGCAGAAGGGGGAATTATGTTTTAATCATTGCAATCAGTTCCTCCTTCCTCCTCTCCCCACTCTCCACCTCCCCCCTACCTTCCTGGTGTTGGTAGTCCCAATTCTGTTCCTGAGGGGTTTATCTGATCTGGATTCTGTGTTATGAGCTCTTATTTCTTAACTCTACCCATGTGCACACTCCATTCTAACCCGCAGTGAAAAGCAGGACTGGGGTAATGACAGTGGGGGATGAGGAAACCTCAAAGAACCAGAGGAATATTGTGTTTTTCATTGATGCTATACTGCACCCTGGTTGATTCATCCCTTCCTTGTGATCCTTCTGTGAGGGGATATCTTTTTGTCTACAGATAGATTTTGGGTCTCTGCTGCCACCTGCTTCATTCTCAAGAATATATATTGTTTGTTTGTTTGGAGTCTTCTGGTGCTTGTTACCTGATCTTGTCAACAACTCATGATCACACAGGCTGGTGTGCTTCTTCCATGTGGGCTTGTTGCCTATCTGCTAAATGACATCTTGTTTAACTTAAAGCCTTTAAGACACCAGATGCACTATCTTTTGGTAACCGGGCACCATCAGCTTTCTTTACCATATTTGCTTATGCACCCATTTGGTCTGCAGCGATCTTGTCAGGAGGGTGAGCATCACAGAATGCCAGGTTGTTAGAACAAAGTGTTCTTCCATTGAGGGAGAGCTTGAGCAGAGGCCCAAAGTCAGTCCACTTCCTCAATGTGTTGCCATATAAATATGTGCACATAGACCAATACCTGTACTCTGTGAATTAATATATTTACATGAGTGCACACCTATGTTTTTATCTCTATACATAGCTTTGTTTCCTAGATATTTTCGGTTTCCGTTTACCTTCCTCCTGCCCCACAATCAGCCTTTGATTAGTGTACTTTTGCCTGCAAGCTGATGTGTTTCTTGCAGACAACAGATTGATGGGTTGTTTCCTGAATCAGTCTGCCCAACTTTTTCTTTTGATGGGAGCATGGAGGCCTTTGACATTCAAAGTTGTTACCACAGTCGGTGGATTCATTACTATCATCTTGTACTTTTTGTGTTGGGTGTTTTCCTATCTCATGTTGTATCAGTGTGCTGTGTTTCTGTGTGGGGGCATCATTCTTGACTCCTCTTCCATCTGAGGCAATGTTATCTTGGGAATTATTTTCTCTGAGTTGACTTCTGAATGGAGTTGAGCTAGATGGCTGACTCCTGTTTGTGCTTGGTGGGTGTTGGTTTGCTAACCATAGTGAGTTGGCAAGCATTTTCTGCATGGTTGGGAATCTTCCGTTGTATTCTGTGAGCCTTTCCTTGTCTGGGAAGGCGCTTACCTCACCATCCATCTAAATAGATAATTTGGCAGGGTAGAGGATTTTCTGGTGGGAGTTTTGGTTCTTTTAGCTTTCGGAAGACGTTATTCTACTCTCTCTTCCACTTCATAGTATCTGCTGATAGGTGTGAGCCTATTCTGACCTGAGCACCATTGTATGTGACCACCTTTTTGTCTCTTGCTGCGCTTAAAATTTCTGATTTTTCCTCTAAGTTTTATTGATTATCCTCTAATTTATTGATTTATTAATAATTTATTGATTATCCTCTAAGAATAATTTTACTATTCTGTGCTTTGGTGAGTTCTTCCTGGGGTTTAGTCTGATTGGTGTCCTCTCTTCTTCCTGTATGAATTTCTGATTCTCATTAATTAAGGTGGGGGTCTGCTTCATCTTTCTGCTGATAAGCCAGATGTGCAATGCGGATGGTCTCCAGCTGGGGGCTAGAGTTGCCATGTGGAGACCCACGACCGTGCTGAGATGATTGAACCACCACTGGACCCTCAATACTCTGCACCCACTGGTCTATGCTCTTTCTTTCTGCACTCGGTGTCATGGCATGTGCTGAATGAGTGTGAAGAAGAATTTATAAACTGGTAATGGACATGTGGGCTAATATTGGATAAATGGACTTGACCTGGCTTGGGGTGGGATGTTTTTTAATGTGCAATTGCTCTTTGATATAAAGTTCTCTATTACACACATATCAGTGTCTCTGGATTTGTTTCTCTAGTTTACCCAGACTAACGCATTATGGTACCCTGGGATTGGGGTACTAGAGAAACAAATCATAAAGACAGAGAACGGATGCTTGCTTGACTTCTGTTTCATGGTACTTTTTCCTCTTTGGCTAACTGGAGGTCAGATATGGCCATGTATTTTACTGTGTTGTTTACCGGAAAGAACATGGGAAGTTAAAATTGTGATTCTTTTCTTTGGTTATTCCTCTTTGAAATGGTGAAAATGCATGCTGTTAATATATATGTTGAGCTCAGGCATAGAAGTCACTGTTTGAATTTCTCAGAGACAGGGCTGCTTAGTGAAAATGGCAGACATAAAGTCAAAAAGGCTCACAGAATGCCCGATCCTAGCTTGAGGCAATGCAGGCAAAGGGCTAAGGCCATGTTCGTAACAAATGTATAGTTTAGGTAAGGATTGAGATGTTAGCTAAGGATTCAACTTGACTGTTTTAAGAACTGAGATTAGGATCTGATGCTACCTTGTGTATACTGATTTCTTCTGCTTATGATTGTTGCTATCATGATTGATAGAAATGATTATTGGGAAGTGTGAAAATTGAGAGCTTGCAAACTTGCCTTGAGCCATTAAAATTTGATCTTTAAATGGGCTTAAGGCACACCTGCAAAGAATACACTGAAAAGCTAATCCCCACTCAGTATCTTGAGTGCTCAGGTCATTTGAAGGTGAAGAGACTTGCCTAGGGAGCTGTTAACAGATTGAAGTAAAAATAAAAACAGGAATTCTTTGTATTTTTGTATTCTGAACTAGTGGTTTGTGCTTGAAGCTGAAAAAATCCGCAGCCCTTTAGAAACTCCTCTCTAGGACTGAACGTTAAAGAGAGACTGTGGGCAGGCTGAAATTCTTGCTAGGTGACCACCTGGATTTACTTGCTGAGTGGAAGTGGGAGAAATGCCGCAATAAAGGGAGGTTGCATCTGGCCACTGACACCAATGGACTTGGTTCACAGGGATAAGGCCTCGGGGGGTGTGTTAAGGCAGGTGACTGTAGGTATGCCACTGGGCCTGGTTGGAGCAGGCCTGCAGCCTGGGAATTGGCCTGGTCTGGACTGTCCGGGCACAATTTGCAGTCTTTTAAAGACTCTCTGTGGAGCCCAAAACTGGTAGAGCCAGTTTGGGGCTTAGACTTTGGCTTTCAGCTCCTGGCTTTCCTGTTATATTAAAGTCCTAGGCTGTGTTCTGAGGATCAGAGTTCTGCCTGTCTTGTTATGCTAATATCATGCTAATAGACCATGGCCAGGTTTCAAAGTAATGCAAAGGAACACAGCCTGGAAGTATAAGCATTTAAATCCGCGCCCCCCCCCCTTTTTTTTTAAATAATGGGCTTGTGGCATGACCTGGTATGGGGCTATGCTGTACTGTCCCCTAGGCAAGGGAGACAAGATTAACCAAGTGGTTAGGGGGCTGATTGGATCTAAATTCCCTCCCAGTTTCACTCCCGTGTCACTTCTGGCTTTCCAGCACAGCTATGTCCCAGGGGCTCTTCAATTGCTGCAAATTAGTGACTAATTATCTATGTTTACCCACCATAGGTGGTGCAAAGCTGGGAAAAGGGGGTTGCGGGTGTAATCACATTGTTCATGGTTGGCGAGGGTGAATGCAAGACAGAGATGGATAACAGAGAGTGGAACTCAGTATAAGTTCTTGTGGCTAGTTCTTGGAGACTCTCCGGGAGCCTAGGATTATGACAACCTTTAGCCAGCATGCTGTAAGTCTCATATCTTAGGCAGAGGAAGGGGTGGCGGACGCCATCCCTCTGGATCTGGTGAGGGATTAGCAGAGCCCATGGACTGATGAGGTAAACTTAGAGCATTTCAGCAAGTTCTCGAAGTGCTCTGTGAGCACAAATCTTAGGGAGAGATCTGAACCAGACACTTGTACACTGAGTCCATTTTTAGCATCCATCTTCCCCATATTGGCCTCCTTACCTCTTAATGTTCTGATCGAACCACCGGAGCACTGGGCGGTGATTGTACCTGGATGTTATCTTGACTCCCCCAACTCTGACTTTAATTTAACTTGTCCAGAGGAGCCCTGGTGAAGGAGTAGCTCCACGTTGGACTCCTACCTATGAAGTCAGCATTTCAAAACCATCAGCAGATGTGCAGGAGAAAGACTGTGCTTTCTATCCTGTAAGAAGTTAGTTTGGGAAACCTACAGGGCCAGTTCTACCTTGTCTCATGGAGTCACTATGAGTCACAACAGACTTGCTGGCAGTGGAGTTTTGTTTGAACAGGTTGTGTTGGAAGCCACTCTTTTCAATGGACTCATTTTATTATTTTTTTAAAGGAAGGCGCCCCAATGAAACCAAGACACGTGTATTAGTGAGGACAGTTGTCTGGATATATTCATTGATAATCAAACTCGAAAATCAAACGCGATGTCATCAAGTGCATGCTGATTCACAGTGATGCTGTAGGACAGGATACAGCTACCCCTGTGAGTTTCCTGAATTGGACCTCTTCATGGGAATAGAAAGCCTTGTCTTCCTCCCAAAGAGTGGCTGCTGCTGACCTTAAGGATCACAGTCCAACACATTACCACTGTGCCACCAGGGCTCCTTTCCATTGATCACAGAGACATGTTTAAGCACACTATATTTGGTAGTGGAACCCTAGTAGAATTACTTTTTAGAAAATGCTTGTAGTTTTCATTAGTTTTATGTAATTTTTAATTTATATGTAAATGGTGCTACTATGTGCCTACCTATTTTAGTTCCCAAATGATTTGATTTACACGTGCATGTGTGTATATTTATCCCATGTGTACCATTATAATTTCCATTCAGTCGATTGTGGCCTAGGGTGCTCCTGTGTGCATTACAGTACACCTGTGCTCCATAGGGTTTTCAGTGACTGTTTATTGCAGGGGAGGGAGTAGATTACCAGGCCTTTCTTCTGAGGTGACTATGCTGACCAAACCAAACTCATTGGAGATTTGCACAAGGCAGGAACTTTAATTCAATGTATAAGAAATATGGAGCCGTATATGTGCTTCGTGCTGTGCTAAGTGCCATGATACCCTTCTCAAATGGTTTAGTCAGCAAAGTCTATGAGAGCAATGGGTAGCATTCTGGCAAATTTTCAAACATTTTCACAGGTTACTATGAAATGTAAATGAAAACAATAGATCCTTCTCCTTCTTTTTTTTTTTTAAACTATCATTTAGGCTTGGCTGGAGTGAATTTCAATGTGCCTAACCTATCTGTAGGGTAATTTGATAATGAGTATGAAAACCTTAATAATATGTATAAACAAATGAACCAAAAATTCAATTACTAAAAATTGATCCTAAGGAAATAATTAAGCATATGGTTAAATTTTATCACAATTAACTGCATCTGTTTGATTCACCTCTTTTTGTAGTAGCAAATGTTTTCAAACAATGAAAATCTTCAGTAGCTGAGAATTGATTAGCTCCAGTAAATATTCATAGTTACTATGGCAGAATATGCGCGAGAGGGTTATATTTTAATATTAAATGCTTAATAATAAATATGTGATAGAAACAAAGAGATGACTGTATTATTGATCAGAATTGGTTGTTGACAATGGTGAACACACACAAAAAGGAAATGTTAGCTATATTAAGACATAGTCTTCAGTCAAAATGAATAGTGCGGATTCTTAGGGACTGCTGGTGGAGAATGCACATCATTAGACAAAAAAGGAAAAGAAAAGCAATGAAAAGAAGGCATGCAGGTGAAGTCACTTAGAGAAGATGAGATCCAAATTAAACTCACTGCTGTGTAGTTTCCGACTCACAGCGACCGTATTGGACAGGTTGTCCCTGTGACTTTCCGAGACTGTAAATGTTTACAGGAGTAGAAGACTTTTATCCCAAAAGATGAAATGGATGAGTGGAAAATGAAAGAATCAAGTTTCATATATCCATATGGAATCCTGCTTTCAATTACTTACATGCTTTCAGATCTCTTATGGAAACCTGTAAGAAGATTGACATTATTTACCAAACTTTTGGAGTTGGATTCTGGTTTATATGACGAAAACACTGGGCCCATTTTTATCCACTAGATATCCAAATTTATCTATATTGCTTTTGAAATACTGAATAAAACAGATACTTGTGTTTAATATGTGATTGAGTTGTTTTTCATGCTTAAAATGTTTACTTACTCTTTGTTACAACACTGGCCCTAACACGTTATGTAATCACCCTTCACGTTATGTAATCACCTTTCGCGATCTTCATTTGCTGGTGGGGACCAACTCCAGGTCAGGAGAAGCAGCTGTAAAAACCTGCTAATGACCAGAACTTGGAATGTTCAATCTATGAATCTAGGAAAATAGAGATAGAGGTCAAAAATATAATGGAACACATAAACATAGATAACCTAGCCATTACTGAGCTAACATGAATTGGTTTGGGCCATTTTGAATCAGAAAATCCTATGATTTAGTATGCTGGGAATAATATAATAAAGAGGAATGGTATGGCATTCCTTGTCAAAAAGGACAATGCAAAATCCATTATAAAGTACAATGCTCTCTATGATAGGGTTGTATCTTTCTGCCTTCAAGGAAATTCAATCAATACAACTATTATTCATATCCAATCATACAACTATTATTATTGTACCACCCTCAAAGCTAGTGATGAAGGAACTGAAGAATTTTACCAACAACTTCCATCAGAAATTGATCAAACATGCAATCAAGGTGCATTGATAATTGTTGGCAATTGGAATATAAGAGTTGGAAACCAGGAGGAAGGAACAGTAGTTGGAAACTATAGACTTGGTGATATAAATGACGTGGGAGATCCCATGATAGAATTTTGCAAAAGCAAAGACTTGTTCATAGCAAATTCCTTTTTTCAACAACACAGAAGACAACTATACAGTTGGACTTCTTCAGATGAAATGCACAGAAATCAAATCACTACTTCTGTGATGAGAGATGCTAGAGAAGCTCAATATCAGCAGCTAAAATCAGGCCAGAGGCTGTATTATTTTCTGCTGTATGTTGGGTTGATATGAGTCAAGTTCAACTTGATGGCACCTACCCACAGCAATAGGTGTGTACAGAGTCATGGTAGCACCGTGGGTTAAGTATTGGTCCACTAACCAAAAAGTCAACAGTTCAAGCCACTAGCTGCTCCAGTGGAGAAATTCAAGGCAATCTATTTTCATAAACGTGTATAGCCGCTGAGACCTTATGGAGTAGTTCGATAGGGTTGCTTTGATGAGAATCAGTTAAGTGACATTGTGTTTGGTTTGGTTTGGTTTCACTTTGGGTTTGTTTGGTCTGGTTTGATTTGGTTTGTGTAAGGAGTGTTGCTAGCCCAATGTTTACATGTATGGTTGCTAAGTGAAAGGCTGATGGTTCAAACCCACCCAGCATTTGCACATTAGAAAATATCTAGAGATCTGCTCTCATAAAGATTACAGCTTTGGAAAATCTCGGGGGGTAGTTCTATTCTGTACTTTAAGGTCACTGTGAGTCAGAATCAACTCAATGACACAATAACAACAATTGACTTATAATAGTATCACATTATTATTTTAATAAGCAAGCCCTTCATGACCAAATCATTATGGTTTCTTTTTCTTATTTGTAGTTTTTTTTTTAATCTCTGAATTTTAAATTGTGAGGCAGTTCGTTTTTGATTGTTGAATTTTAAAAGCTCTTTCTAACGTTGGGATAAATTAAGTTTGCAATTTTAGCACTCATATAAATGCTTTGCAAATATTTTTCCCATTGTTTGACTTGCCTTTAATTTTAATAATGTACAAATTAACAATTTTGTCTTTCAAGGATCATTAATTAGTATGCTATTTTAAATCTCATCAAATACCAAGATGCATAGATTTTATCCCCCTTTTTTTGCAACCTTTTAAATATTCTGTTTATATGTAAATATTCATTTTGAGTTAATTTTTAACCTTTTGGGGGGAGAAAAATATCCAGATATTCCAGCAACATATGTTGAAAATACTATCCTTTCTCTTGTGGATTTCTTAGGTTCCTCTGTCAAAAGTCAGTTTCCTGTTAAACATAAAACAATATGTTATATTGGTTTATTTTGTGAGACTCTTCTGTTCCATTGATTCGTGTGTAATTCTTTAGTTAATACTAAGATGCCTTGATTTCTGTTGCTTAATAATAAGTTTTAAAGTCAGAATAGTGTGAATTCTACAACTTTGTTTTTCAGTATTATCTCCCCAATTCTAACACTGTTGATTTGCAAATAAGCTTGTGCACAGACTTCCCAATATCTACAAATCACTTGGAGGAATTTAGAAGTGAGGCTGAGAAGACCTGGCATCAAAACAAAATTATTTTTTAACTGTGAGCACTGAAATATCTCTCAAGTTAGAGTTCTTGTAAGTTTGGAGTTTGTAGATGTAGATTGTGTATATGTTTTCTTAACTCATATCTAACCATTTTAATTTGGGGTGTTATCTTATTGATTTGGGAAGTAGAAGGTTTATTAAGATATAATTCAGGTACCATTTTCAGTGATTGTTAGCATATTCACATCAGCTGTGTAACTAGAGCTACAATGAAGTTGAGAACTTTTATTTTAAGTCTAAAAAAAAAATCCTCCTATTTGTTAGTGTTACACCTATAATTTCCCATTCTTTTGTCCCAGGTAATCACTGTTTTATGTTTTCATATTGTTGTTATGCTTCTGGATATCGCATATAAAGGTAATCATATAACATGTGCTCTTTCTTATTCGTTCACATCAGTAATGTTTTTACTATTCATCCAAGTTGTAGAATATATCAATGAATTCATTTCTTATGACAGATGCTCGGGCAATAACTTCTGTAATGTGGCTCTGCTAGCCAATGTCTTTCACTCCCGCTAACAAACTTTCCCTGCCTGAGGTCGGTAAGGTGGAGGAAGATACCTGTAGGATGCATCTGTGAGTCACTGGGAAAGAGAATCCCTTGTGGTTCCAGATGACAGCAATGCCCTCAAAAGAGCAGCAGCAGAATTGTGAAACGACCCAGGGCATGGAACTTCCCACTCCACAGAGCGAGTTAAAGTGAGCGGCTTTGTGCAGGCACCTGCGTCTGCCACGGGGTGCCTCTGGTCACTAAATTGGGGGAGTTAGACGTGCTGACCCACAGAAGGGAAGCTGAGTGTCCTTGAGCGGAGCCTTACTGGAGAGCGGTGTCTCTGGGCACTTCATTCGGGAAGTTAGGCTTGGTCACCCTTGGAGTTTGAGCTGAGTGGTGTGCCCCTTTGGGCATGGCTTAGTAGATCTGATACTTCATCGCAGGTACCAGTAAAGACCTATCCTGAGCATTTCTCACTGGTGAAACAACCTATTAATGTCCTTTGTGAACATTTTAATTGTGAATTTTGTCTGTAAGATTCTGTACAGCCATTGCAATTGATATTAGAACTCAGAACAGTGGAGAAATAAAAAAAAAACTATTAAGCAAGGCAATTTAACATATTGTATGGATGGGCCATATCTTTTTATTTATTCATAGATTAGTAAACACTGTTCTAACTTTTTGGCTACTAGGAATGTTTGGACTATGACTATTTGTATACAAGTTTGTCAGATGTTTTCATTGCTTTCCAATATAACCCAGTGTTTACTTACTGAGGAAATGCAGTTTGTTTGTTTTGCTCAGGTTACTGCATTGTTTTACAATTCTACTAGCAGTATACATGCGTTCAAATCCTTCCACATCTTCACCATACCTTGGTAGTATCTTATAAAAACGTATTAGAACTATTTTTAGTTGTTAGTTTCTGGCAAGTTGACACCTACTCATGATGACGTTATGTCTTATTGTCTGACCCTCCGGCACCTTTTTGATCGTGGGCATGTTTGAGTTGATTGTTGTGGACAAGTGTCAATTCATTTCACTGAGGGCTTCCCTCCTTTTCACTGACCAGCTGTTTTGCCAAGTGCCTGAGTTAACTAGTACTGTCACAGCAAACAGATCACCAGAGGTGGCCTTAACAAATACAAATTGATTTGTTACATATGAGGTGGCTAGTTGTGAGAATTCAGAAACGGATGCAAGAGAAACCCTATACAAATCCTATCTCATTAACATAACAAAGACCACCCATAGAGTTTTGTAAGTTATAACACCTATTGGGGGGGAATTATAATCCAATACATAACATACTACCCTTTGACGCCCCCCAAGCCAATGTCCTTGCCAAATGCAAAACACGTCCACCACATCACATCATATCAAATCTTATATTAACTCCAACCCTAAGACCTCAATTCTGTACCATCAAAATAGACAGGATAAGACTTAGGTGTATCCAGGGACAAGTTTTTTCCTTCATCAGTGCACCTGTGAAATCTAGGCCACAGGTTATCTGTTCCAAAGTGTAATGGTTAAATAAAGACAAGGAACATTTCCATCATAAATGACAGCAATTGGAGGGAAGTCGGAAATCCAGTAGTGCTCATGACAAGAGTTTTAAGACTTGGGAATAACCTTTTGCTTACTGATACCAGAACTGCCTTTGATGCCTTTCACAATGTTACGAACAGCTCTCAAAATAATGCAGACTCTGATTATCTTAAAACCCTCCTCGCCTCTACTCAGTGTCTCATTCTAACATTGCCAACATTGCTAATCCATATCTTACGCACCTATTAGATACATATATATTAGATACATAGTCCAGTCCACATTTTATGTATCAATTAGAGCCACATCCCACTTTTAACGGTACCAAACTCTGTTTTAGTGATCTAGTGCTGCTATTACAGAAACGCCGCAAGTGGATGACTATAACAAGCAGATTTTTTTCCCTCATACTTTAGGAGGTAGAACTTTGAATACAGGGCCATAGTTCTAGGGGAAGGCTTTCCATCTCACCCTGATCTGGTGAAAGATTTGTATTTCTTCAGCTTCTGCTGTCTGGTTCTTTTGAGATCTCCAAGTGTCTTGGCATCGATTTTACCCCATCTCATCTCTCCTGATATGCATAAACTCTCCTATATTAAAAAACACTTCAATATTTATTCCACACTAATCTTATCTCACTACTGTAGTAAATATAGCCCATTCATAAATAGGATTATAACCAGAAGCATACTGGTTATGATTTATAACTCATTTTAGGCGGCATAGTTTTAGGGCGCATTCAATCCATAGCACAAGCATTACATCCCTTTCTACAAGTAATGTGTCCAAAACAAGTTAGCAGAACTCTCTATTCTCATTCCAAGCATCATTCAGTGCAGTGGTTACACTCGCATGACCCCAGTCCTGCCTTTCACTGCAGGCTAGACTGGAGCATGTGCACAGGTACAGATAAGAGATAAGAGCTCAGGACACACGGAATTCTGGAACAGGAACAGGAATAGCAATACCAGAAGGGTAGGGGAAAGGTGGGAAAAGGAGAGGAGGAAGGGGGAACCGATTGCAATGGTGGACACATAACCACCCCCACAGGGATGAACAACAGAAACTGCAGGAAGGAAGACAGAGGTTGGTGTAAGATATGAAAATAATAATCATTTATGAAAGGGTCACAAGGGTGGTGGAGGGAGGGAGGGGAAAAAAGAAGAGCTGATACCAAGGGCTTAAATAGAAAGTAAACGTTTAGAAAATATTGATGGCAACATATGCTTGACACAATTGATGCATGGATTGTTATACAACCTATAAGAACCCCCAATAAAATTATCTTTTAATTAAAAAAAAAAGGATAACGTATTCCATGTATGTACAAATGCATTCCCTGTATATGAAGCCTGTGTTAGGTTGGGTTCTCTGGAGAAGCAAAGCCATTGATGCTTGTGTGTGTTTGTATATAGAAAGAGACTTATATCAATAAGTGTAGACACAGTTGAAGAAATAGGTAAGTCCAGTCTCTCAAGTCAGGCATCCCCTGACATGTGGAAACTGACCAACAGGAAGGAGATCATGAAGCAGAGACAGTGGAGAGCACAGGCTGGTTGGTGGATGCAGTGGTGTGAAGGCAGCCAAATGAATCCGTCTGTAGTCCGCTCAAGGCTCTTGTGATTGGCAGGCAATGCACCAGGAGGTTGAGGAACCAGACACAAGATCCAATTTCAGCAGAAGAGGAAGGGCCAAAAACATTGCTCTGTTCAGTCTCTCTCTGTTTTAGAAAGAGGATTATGAAACCTTGGAGGAGTCATAAGGCTGTGATGCACTTGATAGTTTGAGTTCTGCCCTTACCCTCACTGAGGAGTGTCCAGGTGACAAAATTACTAACCATAACAATCCAGAATGACATTAAATTATGTGTATAGGTAGTCCACTAATATGAAAACATATATAACTATAAGCATATAAATGACATGAGAAATGTTTGAAATAATTATGACCTGTGCAGAAATATGCACAGCTAGTGCCGCACAATGAATGCCTTGCTTCTTGGGGGAATCCAGTAAAGAATCTTTCAGAGGAGGGTTTAACCTTAATGCTGATGCTCCCTAGGAGGACTCCAGGAAAAGAATTTTGTCTCACCTGCTCTTCTGTGGAATCATAGGGAAGTCGAAAGGGTTCAGGGAACATCCAGTAAAGTAGTAGAGAACAATGAAAACTTCCAAGTGGAACAACCAATCTGGTGAGAAAGGGGGGCTTTTGGGGTCCATATGCTGCTATGAACAAGCACTATAAAGCTGAAAAAAGTCTTGTGAGCTTAATGAATCTCACAAAGAGATTCACTAAAGCCATCCAGATTTGTCTCTCTTCAAACTAAATTGAAAGTGGTGGTGATCTGCTTTCAAATGTGAAAGAGAATGCCTGAGAACGTGCGTGCAGATGAACTTCGTACATTATGCATCTGAATGTGTCTACTAGAAGAAATAAATTAATCTGTCAGTGGGGTCATTAAAAGATTAATAGAATATAAGACATGACTCTTGCCTTAGGCTAGTGGAAGGGATGAACACATTATTCTTTCTAATGATAAATGGGATGAATTTTAAAGTGCTGTGTCTGTAGATAACAATATGTAAATCTGAGGAAATTCTAAAAAAGAAATTAAAGCATTCCTCTAGGACCTATGCAGAGATTCTTTCTGCACTGTCAAATTATTTTAGCCAATAAGACATAGTGGCATCCTCACTTTGCTTCTTAAATGGAGCAATCCAGAATCATTGTGTGAACAGATAAGATATTTTGTAACTGTTTTATCTAACAATTAAATATATGCTTAATATTTGCCTTCTGACCAATGAAGATATCTAGCAGCTGAGCGGAGATGACAGAAATAGTCCCTATGCAGCTAGGCAAATCATTTGTTTTTGTACCTGACTATATACACTTGACAGAAGTGTTTATTAAATCTGGCAGATTGTACAAATTCTACTAGCTTTTAATGGAAGTTGCTTGTGAAGTGAAGTATTTGCAAACACAGATCTACATCTTTATACTTTGGGCTTGAAATGTGGCATCTCCCATTGTGTTACTAACACCTTGTTTCTATAGCAGAAGGATATTCATCCCTACCCCCTAACTTTTGTCTCATGAAAAGGGATCTAATTAATTCGTGATTGCAGTGCTTGTTTTGCAAATGTAGGCTTTGTTTTGCTCTGTGGGCTCAGCAATTATGGCAAGAACTTGCCATCCTTCTCAGTAAGTGGGGCATCTCATGAATACTGGAAAATAGGCTCAGCAAAAGCCACATAACAAGGGCAATTCTGTTGAAAACTCCCAAATTGATATGCTGTTACCTAACCCATACCTGGATTTCCGATCACAGTGTCAACTTTCTGGATCCATGGATGCTCTTTTGTTCATGCTTTCTGTTTTATATATGTTGAATTATATATCAATCTTCTAGGATTGAGCAGAGGATATAATAAATATTTGGCAAGCTGAACAAAATAGAGAATATGACTCTATTTGCTGAAGCCTACAACTTTGAAAATGACGATTACATGACCGATGGGATGTAGTAGATTGCTGAAACATTTATTGGTACTCAACCTATGTAATCAATGAGTGGTTTATTTGTTGTTGTTGAACCACTAATTGCTATAGCATCAATAATTGGTTTAGCAAGAAACAAACTAGTAATGGTTTTCTTTGGTAAATGCTATTGATAATTGCTGTATCTAATTACCAAGTTTGAACTACAATAAATTATACAGATTCTCTTTTTTTTCTGTGTAAATTTCTCTGCTATTCTGTCTTCATCAATTGCCTCCTGAACTCTTTGCAATAGCTTGGCAAGAAATTTAACATAATTACAAGCTCCTGAGACACATTGATTATTTCTTAAAGTCTTATACAATTTGCATATATGTACTTTCACCAGGCATATATTTTAATTGGACTGAATGTTTTCCCTATGACTTATAAAGTATCTAGTCCATTACTCTTTACCATAAAAACGGGCTAAGATGTTGATTTGTATGGTCAGAATGAGAGGATTTTATAAACTGTGGTTTCTGGGAGGCTTTGAACAATGGGAAACCATTACAAGTGAACAGAAGCAAAAAGGAGAGAAGGATGCAGTATGCTTTTTATTACCATAGATTCCTCCTTAGACTGACTATTCTTTTCAGTGCCAGATCACTGTATTTACACGTAATCTCCTATAAACAATCACATGCTACAGGGTTATAATAAATCTTTATCCCTTCACCCCTTTAGCAGAGTAGTTTGATATATATAACTTTGGATTCTGGTTTTACATTTATGTTTCATTATCTTCATGTGCCCAAATAAATCATCTTTTAGTTATATCTTTTTCATAAGAAATATTCCATAGATTTAGTCATCTCAACAACAAGCATTTTACTTGCTCTAATAATGTAGGCTGAGAATTTAAGCAAGGATTGGTTGGTCAATTCTTCTGTCATTTGCCATTGACTGAAGTTATTTCATGGTCTTCAACTGGAGGATGAAGTGATCTGGTTTGTCCAAGATGACACTGTCAATATTCCTAGAGAACTGGTGAGGCCAAATAAAGGCTAGGCTTTCTTTCTTTCTTCTCTTTTTCATGTAATCTCAAAGACATCTAATTGGAAGGTCAGCTTTATTACATGGTGGATTCTGCATGGCTCAAAGAGACCCTAGTTTATTGGACTTAAAGAACCAAGAGGAACCCTATACATCCTATTAAAAGCTAATCTAATATCTGGCTCTATAGATTTTCCACTGCTCCAGAACCAATACACCACAATCTGTATACATCTCAATCACACGCAAAGGGAGGAAAGTACACCATTAGGTGGGAGTCTTAAAGCATACTGTACCATGTTGCTTATCAAAGTCCCCCTCCAGACTCTAATCATTCATATATTTCCCAAAGGAAAAATACATTCACTCTCCCCTCTAAGATTTCATAAAAACCTTGGAGCTTATGTCACTTAGCTCAAAGTCCAAGAACGCGCCATCTAAACCATGTAATTCACCCATACGTCAAGGAAACAATTAGTCCAAGGAATTAATGGGCCTCACCAACAACAGACTCCAGTAGCTGGAAACCACAAAGCCTCGATGATGCCCGAATACCCTTCCCAGACCATGATGATCACAATAGAAAGTTTTGTACATCTTGGGAGAACAAAGTAGAATACAATTCAAAATTGTCAAAAATATCAGAGATATTGGTCTGATAGAAATTAGTAGAACCTCAGGATTGTGGCCATAGCATACTCTTCAAGCCTGGAACTGAGTCTACTCTTCAAGATTACATTTCAGCCAGACAAGAGACGGGTTTAGAAAGTGCGCAACAATGTCCATGAAGAATGTGCTTCTCAGACTAACCAATCATTTCAGAGGGGGGAAAAGTACAGTTTTCTTAGAATCCGTGATTAGCAGCAGGAAAGGGCAGACATGCAGGAAGAATGAATGTAGAGAACCCAGGCATGAATTGTGAAGAATTCTATTGCACGGAGAGGACTCGCCACTAATGACACAGAACAAAATGCATATACATTTTTAAATGGGAAACTAATTTGCTCTGTAACCATTCACCTAAAATCCAAAACCATCAGACAAACAAACTCACTGCCATCGAATCAATGCCGACTCACAGGGACCCTATGAGACAGGGTTGAGCTACCACTTTGAGTTCTGAGACTCTAACTGTTTAGGGGAGTAGAAAGCCCTGACTTTCTCCTGTGGAGCGGATGACGGTTTGGAAATACAGACCATACGATTGCAGCCCAATGTGTAACCATGACACCACCAGAGCTCAGCGAAGCCACAGTAAAATGTTGTACAAATTCAAGGAAACAAAAATCACCTAACAGGTGAAAATGATACTCCTGGATGTAATGAACTTGTGGTAGTGCAGACTTTGTTTTGACATTGCTTGGGCAGGATTTTCAGAGATTTGAAAGTTTAAACATGGTAAGTCCCAATAATGAGGTCCAGCTCAGTAAGATCGCCTTTACAATTCATACTGATAGGAGTAGTCAACCCATTGAAAGGATATTTCCTTGAGGTGAAGTCTGTTTCCAATGTAAGTGAATGCTGTGGAAACACTTTCTTGCTTTTTGCTAGATATGGATGCTGCATCTGGCTTATTATTGTGGTTATGTGGAACCCACAGGGACCCTATGTACAGCAGAAGGAAACACCACCTTGACCTGTCCCATCCTCACCCTTGTTCCTATGTGTGAGCTCATTGTTGCAGCTACTGTGTCAATCCATGTTGTTGAAGTTCTTCCTCTTTTATATTGCCCTTTTCTTTTAACAAGTGTTATGTCCTCTCCAGACTGTTCTCTCCTTACAACATGTCTAAAGCACAGGAACCAAAGTCTATCTTTGCCTTAAGGAGCAAAGGAGCATTCTGGCTGTACTTTGTCCAAAACAGATTATTTTGTTCTTTTGACAGTCCATGGTACTTTCAGTATTCCTCACCAGCACCATAATTCAGATGCATCCATTCTTTTTCAGTCTGCCTTATTCAGTGTCCAACTTCCATATGTATATGAAGCAATGGAAAGTATCATGGCCACTGTAGTGACTCCGGGAGGCAATGGCAGACCCTCAAGCTGTCATTTCACACCCAAGCACTCACGACTATGTGCAACACCTGAGCCAAGATGATAGAGGAGATCCAAGCTGGGAAGGCTGAAACTCAAAGGAACAAGGTCACACACATCACACAACCTAGAGCTGTTCAGGCTCATTTGGTTAAGCTTCCCAGAGAACTCATCAGTCCAAATGGTGATGGTGGTGGGGAACCAGGAGAAGGTTTTGATGTGGCCAAGACAGATGATGCACTCATTGAATTTGTCAGTTTTCCATTTGTGGGTAAATCTAAGTGGCTCAGTAAGCTGAGAGGGGCATACTTTGAGGTGGCAGCCCGTGAATTCATTACTCTGACCACTGGACCTGGTGTCATCAGATATAAAGATGACCAGATCCAGCTTCTAGATCTCCCCCAGAATCACTGAGGGTGCCAAGGGTGGCAAAGGCAGAGGCGGCCTCCAAGTCATTGCAGTGGCCTGAACCTGACCTTGTTGTTTTTCTGGATGCCCTGAACCTCTTGGAGCATAAGACGATAATTGAACAGGAACTGGAAGGCTTTGGCATTCATTTGAATAGAAATCCCCTAACATTGGCTTTAGAAAAGGGCAAAGTAGGCATTAATCTCACAGTTACTTGCCCTCTGAGTGAACTGGATGCCAAAACAGCGAAGAACATTCTGGCTGAATACAAAATCATCATGCTGATGTCATTCTGCATTGTGATGCTGCAGCTGATGACCTCAATGATGTAGTGGAAGGAAAAAGTGTATAGCCCCTTGATCTGTGTTAAATAAGATCTCCCTTGAATTAGATATCATCTATAAGGTGCTTCACTGTGTTCCTATCTTTGCTGATCCCCCTTGGAATTTCAGTGACCTTTTCGTAAAGATCTGTGACTACCAGAATCTAGTGAGGACTTACAACAAATCCAAAGGCCACTTAATAGATTATCCTTCCCTGGTCATGCTGCCTGGACTCCAGGGCCACAGTAAAGGATTTCTGCATGAAGATTCACAAGAATCTTTTTAAAGAACTCAAATACATTCTGGTATGGAGTCTCTCTGTGAAACATAATCCTCAACAAGTGGGTAAAGATCACACATTAGAGGACGAAGATGCCATTCAAATTGGGAAGAAGTGAAACCCTCCCATTTCCCTACTGCTGGTCAGCTCAGGAGTACCATCCTCATGACCAATCACCCTGCCTCAAATCGTTCTTGGCTTTGGCAGCCCCTGGATCAGAATTTAGGGCAAGAAAATGGAAGCACCCACACCCGAACCTCTCATTTTGGTGTCACCTTGTACCTTGACCTGCATGAAGGACCTGTGTAAAAATACAATGAGTCACGTGGTTTCTTGACTGCTGCTTCCATGAGCATTGATTGTGAATCCAAGCAAGACAAACCCCTTAACAACTTCAATCTTTTCTCCATTTATCAGGATGTCACCTATTGGTCCAGTTGTGCGTACTTGGATCTTGTTTACAATGAGTTGTAGTCCGTACTGAGGGTGCAATCTTTGATCTTCATTGATGAGTGTTTCAAGTCCCGCTCTGGCTTGTCAACTTTTAATTCTTTGGATTTGAGGCAGTAGGCTGCCATATTGCCGGCTGATCCTGGAAGTCTTTTGCAGCTTTCCATCTGACTTGTCAATCTTGGTATCATTTGCCAGTGCAGCTTTCCAAGCCTGTCATATTCTGGTTGACCTTGACTTCATTAGCTCCTGTAGCTAAATGAAACTTCCGGTCTAATATCTGATTTGGACCTTGCCTGCTTCTATAACTATGTGGGCCATTTTCTTGATATAAACTTGTCTGTATTTGTACATATTTGAACTTTACCTTAAGAGAGCATTCAATCCAACTCCTGGGACAAAGTCCCTTTCCATATGTGTATCTGTGAAACTAAAGAGACAAAATATTCATCTGTGAAAATCTGGATATACAATGCTAATGCATGTTTATGATGAGTTATAGATATCCTATTACATAGCATATAGAGACGCTCTAGTGGCATAGTAGTTACATGTTGTACTGCAATCCACAAGGTCTGCAGTTCAAAATCATCAGCAGCTCCACAGGAGAAAGACAGGGCTTTCCACTCCCTTAAACAGCTAAAATCTCAGGAACTCACAGGGGCAGTTCTACCGTGTCCTATAGGGTCTCCGTGAGTCAGCATCAACTAAATGGCAGTGGGATACATATAAAATTAAAAATGAGAATGTGATGTCTGGATGTTTTGTAATATAGTGGGTAAAATAAGTAAATATTAGGCTGCTAACCAGAAAATCAGCAGTTCAAATCTCCCAGTCATTCCATGGGGAAAAGATGAGGTCATCTGTTTCCATAGATATTTATAGCCTTGAAAACTCTATTGTACTATTTAAGGATTTACATGAAACTAGTTTCTAAATTAGTTCACCTTAAGATAAACAGATTATATCATGAGTGGGCCTTAACCAATCAACTGAAGGCAAACATTGAGGCAGCACCCAAAAGACTGTAAACAGTTATCTTGCCAGAATTTCCAGCCTGCTTTATGGCCTACTGAATTCATATACAAGAGAGTTCAAGTGTCCACCCTGCCATCTCATTAATGACTTTGTTCTTGATGAACCCCTAATTACAGGAGTCCATTCCTTAAATTCAATCAATCATTCATTCTTTGTCTCTTATCTAGAGAAAATTCACTAATACATTCCTTTAACCAGACTAGTATATTGAACATGGGATGGTGTAAACTGGGGGAAACTGAGACAGAAGAGGTAACATAAGTAAGTTGGAGACTCATTAACAGAGATGTGTGAAATTAGAGATAACAAATGTCTCTTCAAAGAAACTTGAGCCTATGGAAAAGCATGTACATGAGTCAGGATACATACATGAACGTTTATAGATGATTGACAGGAAATAACTAGGGCATTCACCAGAGGAAAAGGAGACCCAGTTAAAGAGTTTACTTGTTTATTTTAATAAGAAGAAGAATGAGAGTGTGTTTAGGTTGAGATAAACTCAGTGGAGAAAAAATGTTGTCTTAATAATTTTTAGTTAAAATTGGGAGATGCCTTAGTCTCCTTGGTGGATATGCACTGAGGAGAAACAGTCTGTTGGTCTCTTTTTTAAAAACAGCCTTTACACGTTCTTTATGTCCACCTTATGTTGTCATCAAGAATAAAAGGTAAAAGCATGATATATTTCTATATAATTAAAATGGGACTTAAATAATTTTCAAACTACATCCATTGTGCATCCAGGGAGACTATAATTTTCTTTATAATTTGTTTATAAAATAGTGCATGTACTGAGAAAAATATTGAATAAACTGAATATATATACACTACAGAGTTAAGCATAGAAGTAAAGATGCCATATTCAGAAAATACATTTTCAAAACCCTTCTAGAACTTATTTTGAAAATATTTTACATTTAGCCTTATGTCATCTCCAATAAGCATTTCATTTACCTAATGAAAAACATATTTAAAGTAATGAGTGCACCGCATTTTAATTTGCATATACAAATAAATTTAATCACTAGGAATAGCTCACAGAAGGAAAATATATGCACATAATTATTTCACTGACTGCCCACTCTTTCAAGTTTATGAGAATACCTTACAGCTGAAGTTATGATTAATACTTTTAAAGAGGAAGATACTAAATACTTTAATACAGAAAATGGCGATAATGATAATAATAATTATCAGTTACTGAATCCCCCTCTAAGGGCAGTTTATATTCCACTGTACTCGAACAAAATGTGTATCATTATCCTCATTTTAAAACCGGAGAAACTGAAGCACACTAAGGTTATACCGTTAGCACCAGAGATGGGATTCAAAGTCAGATCTGGGTGACTCATGCTGCTACACAAAGAAAACCATTATTCCTTTTATATTTTTTTCAATTTCTGGGGGTTTTTTTGTATTGGAGATTGGGAAAAGATTGTCAGTGGAATATGGTATTCCAGAGAATAGTGAAAATTGCGATATACCCTATGGAAATTGCATAATTTCATGTCAACTTGAAGATATATCAAAGTGTAGGGGTGGAGTTTAACCTGACAATCAGGTCACAGCCTGATGATGACTCGTTGTGGGTGGGACCTTCTCATAAGGAGGCTCCTGGAACCGCCCCCCCCCCCTTGCCTCCCCTGTCTAGACCTTTCTGCTGACAAGCTACTCTGACACCTGCCACAACCCTGGAGATACATCCACTGCTATGGGATCCACAAGAATTTGCACCCACCAACCTGTGATCTTCCTGCATTCCTTGTGCTTGTGTGAGCCTGAAGAGGAATTTATGGACTAAAGTTGGATTGGACTGGGATGCTTTCTCCAAGCATACCTACTTCTTGATATAAAGTTCTTTCTAAATACATGAGTGCCACCGCATTTTTCTCTAGTCAACCTGGCCTTACACATACCTTCTATTTACATAGATATTAGAACTTATAGGTTGTTATATATAAACCGGAAATTACCTACTAACAAAACCCTAAATAATATGTTCTTCAGCTTCTAGAGTACAGTATATTCTCCCTGTTATCATTTCATGAAAGGAATTTTTTTAATGGATAAAGATGGATCGATAAAGCTCTAAGAAAATGCAGAACATATTCTGAAAACTAACAAATGTGCTAAAAGCCTACTTATCATTTTAAATAACTAGAGAGAACTGAAGGAAGGAGACATGAGCATCATATCTGTCACATTCAGTAGCTATTTTTGTTTACTATTTTGTATTTAGCTTATAGAGTAGATAAATATTAAAGTAATTAATATGTAAGTGTTTAACATATCTTTTACAGTAACTTATAATTTATAATTTTTTTGTGTGCCTGACAGCGTCCTTTATTAATCTCCATCATACAGGTTTTTGAGCCCCCCAGAATGTCAACATTTCCTCAAATTCATTTGATTTATTTGATTGCACGCTTCAGTGACTTTTTACTCTGGGGCAAATATTGTTCTAATCTAATCTTGAGAGATACTACCTGTTCTTTAAGGTTTATTTTTATAAGAAATTTCTATAGCTGACATCTCCATATTAATTGAAAACCTCGTTGCTGTCTTCCAATCATATGAGTTCTGCTAGTTACCACGGGGTTGGTTACAACTCATTGTGACTCATATAAAAGCAGAACAAAGCAATGTCCGATCTGTGCCACTTTCACAACTGTTGTTGTTTGAGCCCTTTGGTACACCCACTGTGTCAATCCATATCATTATAGGTTTAGCTCTTTTTACATAATCCTCTACTTTACCAAGTGGTCTCTACTGGTAACATGTTCAAAGAATCTCATCATCCTCGATTCTATGGAGCATTCTGACCATAATTCCTCCATTTTGTATAAATGTTTATTCCTCTAGCAATCTCTGATACTTTCAATATTCTTTCCCCCACCCCCAAATAATATATATGCATCCATTCTTCACTAGACTTCCTTGTCCTGTGTGGAATTTACATATACATATGATTGGCTCCAAAATACCATGAATTGGGTCAGACACACCTTAGTGACATCCTTGTTCTGTAACACTTCAAAGAGGTCTTATGTGGCAGGTCAATGCAATAGTTTGTGCTATTTTTCGGCTGCTGCTTCCATAGAATTGATTGTGGATCCAAATAGAATATTTGAGAGCTTAAATGTTTTTCATTTATCACGATGTTGTCTATTGGTTCAGTTGTGAGGATTTTTTTTTTAACCTAGCGTTGCAAACCTAATGCAGGCTGCAGTCTTTGACCTTTATCAGTAGTCCCTCAAAAACGCTCCCATTTTAGCAGGCACGACTGTGTCATCTATATCTCCATGATGGTATTGAGCCTTCCTGCAAATCTGATGCAGTGTGCTTTTTTATATTGTTCGTTTCTCTGGTTATTTACTCAGCATACCATTTGAGTAATTATCGTAAAAGGACACAACCATGACGCATGGTTTACTTGAATTTAAACCACACGATATCCCCTTATTCTCTCCCAATGACAAATTTCTGTTTTATGTACTTGTTCTGCGTGAGTGCCATTAAATAGTTTGTAACTCTCATTCTTCACAATGCTATCCATGGTTTTTAATATATCATTTACATGGTCCAATGTCTTTGCATATTCAATGTAACACAAAGATGCATATATATATATGTATATCTATACTTTCATCCAAGATCCCTCTGATGTCAGCAATGATATCCTTTGGTCCACTGGATACTGGATATATTTTTCATTTCTGCAGTTCTTTTCGGTGTACTGCTGCTCCATATTTTTAATTATCTTCATCCAAAGTTCAGCTGCGTGTGATAATAATATTGTATGGAGATTTCCAGACTCATTTGAGTAACCTTTCTTTGAAATG
>NW_022105908.1:12051958-12053651 GCF_000313985.2 Echinops telfairi | reverse complement strand
CAGCCTAAGACAAGCTCTTTGACGGCATCCTTTCTTCCGTTCACTTTAGCTAGTGTGCATTCAAGAATGAATTTCAGGGGTTCTTCTGATACCCACTTTGGTGCCTTCTTTCTTGTATTTTTAAAAAAATAAAAATTTATTGTGCTTTTAGCGGAAAGTTACACAGCAAACTAGGTTTTCAGTTAGCAATTCTATACAATTTGTCAGTGACATTGGCTATATTTTTTTAATCCAAAAGAAAGAAAATACTTTAAAATTAGAACAAAGTAAGAATGACTTAAGAAGGAAAACAAGTGAAAAGATATTAAATTTTAACCTAACTATGTCTGCATTAATCCACTTTGGGATGTACTTTGTCTGTGGACAGGGATTTTTATATCCCTGGTCATGGACAGGGTTTTCACATCCCTGATCAATGATCTTTGGACCTTCAACGGAGGCGTAGCTTTACAAAAAAATTTATTTTCTTCAAGTATGATGCTCTTAATGTCATCTCACAACGTGTGTGGTCTGCTATCATTAATGTTAAAAGCATCAGATCTGTTCCCGAGATGCCCACTAACTTTAGATAGGATGTATTTAAGGTCATAATGGGCTCTCATAGACTTAATTTAATTTCTTCAACTTCATCCTGAACTTGTGTACAAACAATTGATAGTCTATTCCATACTGAAGCCTGTCTTTGTTTTGCTGATGAGATTGCACTTCTTTATTCTCTCTTCCTACAGTTACAGTCAGTTTAATTCCTTACATTCCATCTGGTGATATATGTAAACATAGAGATTTCTTTATATGTATAGATATGCAAAACTATCCATTAAAACACACATAGCTGGGCATTTTTAATAATATCATCTTTGCTCTGCTCTGCCACCGTGTCCATTTCTTTAATGGAAGGGGGTACAGTCATAAATAGTCTCCAACAAAATATGTGGTCTATATTAGGAGTCCAATCAAAACTCTTGAAATAAAATAAGATTAATAAATAAAAGAATATGGCTACTACTAACTATATTTTTCTTTTTCTCCTATTTAATCACTTCCCAGGTTATAACAATTTTATATCATTTCCACTGCATATTTATTTATTTTCATATTTCTTTGTATCATTTGCACTCATTCATATGCTCTAAATTCAGAAAAGCTTATAGCATATCAACGTGGTGGACAACTATGTGGCTATAATAATGATCAGTCGAAAAGCAGAAGACTCCAAATTCTTCTAGGAAATTGGGGATAGCGGTGTAATTGTGGTGGTATGTTTTTCTTTGCCCAAACTAAGTATTATGTGACCTCCTGGGTCATTGTGGCAACTGGAGAACTTAGATTCCTAGTTTTTCTATTTGAACCCTAGGTAAGCTTTTGAAACGCTCTGAATGGATTATTTCCCCATTGTATTCGATCTGGAAACTGTACGTGAACTCAATGAAGGTCTAGGAAGCAGATCTAGATTAGATGTTCCTAAGTGTTATGGGGCTAAAGCAGAGCAAAAAGTGAGGCTGACAGAGCGCCAGGTAAGAGTTCATTCTGTTGAACAAAGGGCTGCTACAAGTGGAAACTGACTTGAGAGCACCTAACTACCACACTTACCTCGATGTCCCTGGTTCTTACCTGAAGTCTCTGTAAATGCTCTAGGGTACTTTAATCCGGAAGCATGAAAGCATCAGGGACCATACGGTTACTGTAGGCTGCG
>NW_022105908.1:12049634-12050621 GCF_000313985.2 Echinops telfairi | reverse complement strand
GGGGAAAGAAGGGAGGGGAAAAGAGGAGCTGATACTAAGGGCTCAATAGAAAGTAAACGTTTAGAAAATAATGATGGCAACATATGTACAAATATGCTTGATACAATTGATGTATGGATTGTTATAAGAGCTATAAGGACCCCCAATAAAATGATCTTTTAATAAAAACAAACAGAAAAACCCAGAACAAACAAAAAAAGAATAACATCTGAGAGTAATATTTTTTTTATTTAAATAAATTTATTTATTTTATTTATTACAAAACACAAAGCCTCATATATTGAGACTAAAGGTTCAAAATTTACCCTAAAGCAGAGATGAGAACGTAGGAGGAGGAGGAGGCAGGGAAGCAAGAATAATAGAACTGTAGCAACTAGAAAGTAAACAATGAGAATGTTAGCACATGATAGAAATTGTGTCAATACCACTGAGCAATATGTGTAGAAACGATCAAGTGGTAACATAATTTTCTCTGTAACCTTTCCCCCAAATCTCAATTAAATATTTAAAAATTAAATATTTAAAAATATCTTAAAAGGTTTAATTTGCACAATTCACTGTGACTCATAAAGTGCATTTTCCTGCAGTATCTCCATTATCATAATCACAGCCCAGACAAGGACTCGGGGTCATTGTTTAGAATGTCCATTCCAATTGTCAGATCTTGGGAAATACCGAGTTTAGGCAATTACATGAATTTATTCTGATCTCAGAGCACTTGAAATAATTTCAACAAAAAAGAAAAAGAATAGGGAATTTCCATGATTATTTAGCTTCCTTGAATTTTATACACTTTAGTAAAAGCAACATACTGTATAGCAGAACTAATTCGCTCCAGCTAATGGTCCTGTTTATGTAATGTTCAATTAAAAGATTCTCTATTACTAGCTCTTATTGGATCATGACCTCTCACCAGTCTTTGGTTCTTATTCATATTCTTAAGAACACACACCACCCTCTCACCAATCTTTGGTTCTTATTCATATT
>NW_022105908.1:12048353-12049432 GCF_000313985.2 Echinops telfairi | reverse complement strand
ATGTACTAAACTGGAGGCCTTTATTAATCCATGCAGCTGCCAGACTAATGAACCAAGAATCAGGAGATTGGAGAAAGAGGCTGGAAGACCACAGGCCAGTGGAAACACATTCTTAGGGTCCAAAGTCAGCAGAGGACAAGGCAGGTCACCACTAGCTTCCCAGGACCAGCAGGCCCAAGTCCCAAGAAGTCAGAACAGAGGACACAGACCAAGAGGAAGAAGAAAAGAGAAAGTTCTGCACAGCACCTATGTATAGCTATGAACTGGGTCACACCCTAATGGAGAAGTCATTCGTTTGGGGCTTACATATTATGGGGTCGGCTTACAGACAAAAGACTGAGGGTCCTGGCCCAACCATGTTGACAAGAAACCAAATGAGCATACTTTCACTGCCACTGGTTCTGTTCTGACTAATAATGAGTCTCAGGACAGAGTAGAACTGCCCCTAATGTTTCTAACACTGTAACTTTTTATGGGTTTATGAAGCACCACCTTTTCTCCTACGGACCACTTGGTGGTTTTGAACTGAAGACCTTGTGGTTAGCAGCCCAACATATAATCCACTACGTCACCAGGGCTCTAGGAATAAGCATCCTAGGTTTCCCAAATAGAAAACAGGAATTATACCACTGAACCCCTCTTCCCTGTTCTATGTAGCACTGTGGCTAGGTGCCATCATGTCAGCTCAATGCATAGTTACCCTTGTACAACAAAAAGAAATCCTCTGTGCCATCCTCACAATTACTATTTTTCAGTCTGTCCATGTAGAAAATGTGTCAGACCATCTTATTGAGTGTCTTACTTACTGCTTATCTACTTTACTAAGCATCATGTCTTGTTCTCCCCTGATAATATAAGTGGAAGAAGTCTCACCTTCAAAGGTGCATTTTGACAGATTTGTTTGTCCTTTTGGCAGTTCATTGAACTTTCAATATTCTTTGCCAGCACCAAAATTCAAAACGTTAATTATTCTCCAGCTTTCCTTATTTAATGCCCAAATTTTACATGCATATGAGGCAATTAAAAATAGCATGGCCTCTCCACTGGTTCTCTACTCCGCGCCGGCATGTTGTCTACAG
>NW_022105908.1:12042449-12044312 GCF_000313985.2 Echinops telfairi | reverse complement strand
TATTTTATATGTGAATTATATTTACCAATACTGTTCAGGTTAAAGCTCCATTTCACAACGATTTCTCAGATTCACAAAAAGATTTTTAATGATCTCCACCCCCATGAAAAGTACTTATAATTGTAAGAAAGCCACTGTGGTAAACAATTTATGACTTTATTCTGAAAGAAAGTCGATGCAATCACTTAGGTAGAGTCCAGAAAATAGTGCTAAGTGCAGGTGATTTCTGCATTTTTATTTCAACAAATTCTGGCTTAGTATGCCTATGTCTCAGTTTGTGTTGGGCTTTGGAAAGATCATGAAAAATAAAAATATATAACTGCTTTATCAAAATATAGACAGTAAAATTAAAAGAGAAGAAACACAGGAACACAGGCTATGGGGAGAGCATTGATAGAAAGACCTAAGTGATCCAGTGTAGACATGCTTGTAGATATGGTCTGTAGGGAAGAAGAAGGGAACGACTTCCTATAGAAAGTGATGCTTCAACTAAGGTCTTTAGTAGGTAGGATATTGCAAGGTCCCTAGAAGTAAACATCTTCAGGCCTTGACAATACATTAATTTACTAAAGAACTTGTGGATAGGTAAAAATAATATATAAATATCTTCCAACTTTTTTCCTTGTGCACCTCAGTGTGTAGTATAACTCTGTCTAGTTAAAAATTTTAAGACAAATTGACATAGGTGGTAAATGAAGTAATTCTATGAGTAGCCAATAGCTACTTGCAAATATATGTGCCAGAGTTACCATGAATAGTGAAGGTTGGTAAGACATGTATCAAAGTAAAATTTATGTTCCTGAAAATAGACTACATGACAAATACAGGATAGATAGATACATGAAGGGGTTCTTCATATGTACCAACAAACATACTGTCTCGGTAGATTTATAGGACTCAGAGTAAGGGGATTGATAATACACTTGTCTCTGCAGCCCTAGACTCTTGATACTCACATCGTTGTTGAGTAAAAGCCGCATTGTCATCACAGGAGAGTGTGTGCGTAGGTGGGCCTCGTTCACACACTGAGTCAGAATATGGATCACAATAAGATCTCCAAGTGACTTGAATGTGCCTTCCTACTGAGGCTCTCAAGACCACACTTAAAACACAACCTTTCATTTTGATCTTAGCTCTGTCGAGAAAATATGAACTTGTGGAAATTTTATTGTGGCTGGAATTATGAGGACATTTAAAATTAGGATCAATGGGAGAGGGAACAAGAAATGTCTGCTCTTTATTCTGATTTAATAAAAATAACTATCCATTTAAAAGTGTATTTACAAGATATATAAATATGACCAAGATCGTGTCTGTAAATTTGCTAATACTAGAAATGAACAGGATTGGGGCATTAGTGGTTCTGTAGTGCATTTATCTCCTACCATTCAGGAGACTCATTAATTCCTTCCAATGCACCTCATGTGTGGGGGCAAGGCCAACACTTGTATGGTTCATAGATAGATGATAGATAGATAGATAGATAGATAGATAGATAGATAGATAGATAATAAAGTCATAGAGAATAAGGAGAGATAGAAGATAGATTGAAATAATGGAGTCAGACACATTTCATGGTAGCATGCTCACCTCAGCCTCACTTAGTGGTCTCTGTGGAGAGAGAAAGAGGGCAGAACAGAGGGGGAAGGGAAGGAAGACAAGGGGAAAGGGAACAGGGGAGTGAGGATGGTGAAGAAGGATGGAGAGAGCGAGAGCCAGGGAGCGTGAGGGGAGAGATCTTTATTGCTAACCAAAGCTTGTATATCTTTGGGGGGGCGGTGCAAGTCCCCTAATTATAGATAAAGATATATGTCACAGGAAGGGGTTGTACTATAGGTAAAGCAGTAATAGGAGGGGGACAAC
>NW_022105908.1:12039089-12041499 GCF_000313985.2 Echinops telfairi | reverse complement strand
ACTGCCAGAACAAACACATCTGTCTTGGACGAAGTACAGCCAGGCTGCTCCTTGGAAGCAAGAATGGTAAGACTTTATCTCGTGGACTTATGTTTGCAGGAGAGACCAGTCCCTGGAAAAGGACACCATGCTTGGTAAAGGGGGAGGAGGGGCAGAGAAAAGAAGGAAGACCCTCGACAAGATAAATCGATACAGTGACTGCAAACTTCAGAACAATTCGGTATGGGCTCAGACCGAACCACAATAGTGAGCATGGTGCAGAAATGGGCTAGGTTTTGTCATGTTGGACATTGGGTCACTGTGAGTTGGAACAGATTTGACACCTAACAACAATATTGACTTGATTCCGTGACCATGAGAATGACACAAGGAGCTTTTATTTTTCGCTGTACTACCGATAAATGGTGTTTTGTCCTAAGGTGCGTCTACACCAAACCTCAACTCCAAGCATCAAGTCCTCTCCTCCTCTCCTCCAGTGCTGAGCATATTTTTCACCCAACTTTTATCTTTACATGAATTGCAGGTTCTATTCTGTTTTGTTGCCTGGCAATTTTGAAATCTGTAAGTAGTAACGGTACTTGAACATGGTCGTTAACCCCGTGTAAATGGGATTTTATACAAGGTGTGGCGATAGCGGCAAGGTCTGGCTTCAGAGATTGTATTAGACTTGGCTGTCATTTCGTTTCATCCCCCTTGATTCTCTATGACACTTCGTCTTGGAAAAAATGTTTTCCTTATTTCATATTCCAAAAGTACACTACTTGCAAACACATGGAGAAATGAATCCCTGGGTGCTATTTATCACCAAGGATCATTAAAGAATATATTAAGTCTATATTATGGGTTGGGTGTCTTAATGTTTTCTTTTCTACCTTTCTGAGTTCTAATATCCATTGAAATAACTACACGGAATTTAGAGTCAAAATTCATGATTACAGGGTTTATTAAGGAAGTAGATAGATAATCGTTTGTCAATTTGAGGATTAAGACTGTAGGGGTGGAGTCTAGCTTGTCAATCAGATCATAACCAATGAGGCCTCTGTGTGGGCTTTACCTTCTCCTGAGAATTCTGGTACTTCCTCCTTGGAGGCGGCCCCCCCCACCACCACATCTCTCTTTGCCATTCCCTGAGAGACATTGCAGCTGACAAGACACATGGAACTACACTATTGACTTAAATTGGAGAAGCCACATGGACCTACCTTGATGCAACCAGACCTCTGAAGCCAGAGAAGTCATGTAGAGACCCCTGCTGAGATGCTTGCAACACCAATGGATCCAAAGACTTTCTACCCACTGGCCTGTGATCGTCCTGCATTCGGCATCATTGCATGTGTTTCATGAGTCTGAAGAGGACCTTATAGACTGGTATCGGACATATGTGCTAATATCAGACTTATGGACTTGATCTGGACTGGACTGGGATGCTTTCCCAATGTTCAATTGCTCTTGTAGATAAATCTCTCTCTTATTCACATATGTGTGTGTGTGTCCATGGATTTGTTTCTCTAGTCTACCCAGACTAACACAAGGTCTGCTAATAAATGTCCAAAAGGACATGGTACTCTATAGCATGCCTCAACCTGAAGGCATTCAGCTCAAACACGGTCGGTCAGCAAACCAAGATGCTTGAACTAAGTGCCAACATGGCAATGCGTTAGTTTTTTTAATTGGCTGCCTAACTTTCACATGCATTCAAGGCATTGAAAATTCCATGGCTTCAAGTGCCTTAGTACTCAAAGCAACATCCTCGCCTATCAACACTTAAGAGTCTTTAGAGTGTTGTGCAACCAATTTTCCCAAGACAGTGCATGGTTTGATCTTTTGACTGCTGCTTCCTTGAGCATTGATTATGGATCCAAGCAAGACAATAGCCATGGCAAATTCAGTCTTTTCTCCATTTATTGTGATGTCATTCATCATAATGTGAGGATTTGGGGCTTCTTTACCTGGAGTTGTAATCCGCAGTGAAGACTGTGACCCTTGATCTTCATCAGCAAGTGCTTCAAGCACTCCTGACTTTCAGCAAGCTGTGAGGTGTCATTGGCATATCAAAGGTTGTAGGAAAATCCTTACCCCTGTCCTGAAACCACATCCTTCTTCATACAATCCAGCTTTTCTAATAATTTGCTCAGCATAGAGTTTAAATAAGAATGGTGAGTGACCACAACCCTCATGCACACCTTTCCTGATTTTATGCCATGTAGCATCCTGTGGGATACTAGCACCAAAGGGAATAGAACTGGGACTTATTCCCTGACAGGTACAGGGGGAATCTGGAAAACTGGCATTCCATGGCTGGAAGACCACCACTCTGGTTAGTTGGGGGTATAGTCCAGGTACATGTTCCTGCGGTTGCTTGTCATTTCCACAGTTTCTCCCTTGATGCCGTGAAAGTGAGCACATGGTT
>NW_022105908.1:12035919-12037650 GCF_000313985.2 Echinops telfairi | reverse complement strand
GTTTTGCATTCCAATTGCTAGTAATTATCAATACATCTTGATTGCATATTTGATCAATTTCAAAGCGAAGACTTTGGTAGAATTCTTCATTTTCTGCATCACTAATTATAGTGCTTGGTGCATAAATTTGAATAATAGTTATATTGATTGGGTTGACTTTTCCGTGAAGATATTATCCTATCCCTATTATCCTTTTCCAGGCAGCTTTGTACGTGAAGATAGATCTTGAAATGTCCTTTCTGACAATGAATGCAATGGTATTTCTCTTGAATGTGCCATTCCCAGCATAAAATACCATGTTCTTCTGATTCAGAATGGACAATACCAGACAAATTTAGCTCACTATCACCTATAGTTATTTATCTTTATGTGTTCCATTTCATCTTGAAAAGCTTCCAATTTTCCTAGATTCATACTTTGTACATTTCAAGTTCCAAATATTAATTGACTTTTGCTGCCATTTCTTCTAATTTTGAGTCATGCCCATCAGCAAATGAAAGTCCTAAAGGTTTTATTACCACAGGCTTTACTCCATCTGAACCATTATGGTTGACAACTTTGAGAAGGCAGCTCCTCCTCAGTCATATTTTGAGTTCTTTCCTACTTGAGGGATTCATCTTCTAGGACTATCCCTGACAATGTTCTGCTTCTATTCATTACGTTTTCAGGAACTGACCATGTTTCCATGTGATCCATACAGTTTTCAGTGTCTGATTCCTCCAAGTAGACAGCCTATACCAACTTTATTCTTACTCTTAAGTAGGGATGGAAAAGATCACTAAGCAGTGCAACTGTAGGGTTGTGACCCGGATTGAGGTCTTCTTTAACAGAATGGACTGATGCCATTTTATAATCACCACTGGAAAGAGAGAATACAGGAGGAGGTATGACTTTAGGGGCATGGATGAGAGGTCAGTTTGGGATACGCTGACGATGAGAACATTTAGGACAGCTAGATGGCAATGTACAGCTGGCATCTGTGTCAAAATTGAGTTGAGAAACGTGGTAAATAGAGTCTTTAAAGTTCTCTCTATTTTTATTATGCTCATTTCTCACTATTTTATGTTATTTTTTATTCCCTGAACAATTTGTGGTTTCTTAGCATTCCCATAGAAATGAAAATAACTTTCTTCAAATTTGAAAACACTGTATCTTTTCTGAGAATTCAAATAGCTCTGTTTTGCATGCTATCGTAAACTCCAACACTTCAGCTCAACAGAGAATACCTCCAAAAAGTGTCTTGATGTGGGTGATAAAATTCCTAATATACTGTGCTGTATATTTTTTCTTTTGAGTGAATTGTATAGGAGACTTAAAATGAATTTACAGGAGACTTGTGTAAGCATTACAAGCAAATAAGTTTGTTCTATTCTTTCCAGAAGCATTACAATTTATTTTACTATCTTTTAAAAAAAATAGTATTATTGGCAAATAATTCACATATCATACAATTCAATAGTTCAATCATATTAGGATTTTTTTATGGGAAAAAGTTTTATATTTAAAAATTCAATGAGGTGTGTGTGTGTGTGTGTGTGTGTGTGCGTGTGTGTGTTTCAGCATGTCTATGATATGATAACCAAGAAGAACTTGCAAGCATCCCAGTCAAGCTATTGTCTAAACCTTATTAAAAATCAATTTTTAAATGTTGGATAGTGTAGGTGTATTCCTCTCAAACACAAGTCAAACTCAGAGTCAAACTCAACTCATTGACCTTTTAAGATGGAGTAG
>NW_022105908.1:12012397-12034874 GCF_000313985.2 Echinops telfairi | reverse complement strand
CCTCAGCGATCGAGTAGGGGTAGGCTGGTGTGCTTCTTCCGTGTGGGTTTTGTTGTCTCTCAGCTAGATGGCTGCTTGTTATTGTTAAGGAAGCAGACTGCTGCAACTTTTCCCTGGCAAAGGAGGTAAGGGTTTGAACTGCTACGCCTTCAGTTAACAGCTGAGTGCTTGATACCGTCTTCATCCAAACTTAAATAAAACGCACCGCCATCAAATCAATTCTGACTAATCGCAACCCTACAGCACAAAGAGAACTTCTCCTTTGTGTTTCTGAGGTGATAAATCATTATGGGAGCAAAAAGCTACTGAGCCACCAGTGCCCCTTATGCTTCATCAGAGGCTATAAAGTAGTTACTAGAGGATCCTCATAGTCAAAACAATGCAGAGTTTCAGGATTAAAAGAGTAATTGCGAATGTGTATCGAAGCATGAAGAACTAATTAAAATAGGCATGCCCCTCCCAAAAATTATGTCACAATATGAAGATGACTGGTTTCTTTAATAATAGCAGTTATCTGTTGATTGATGCTGGTGAAAGAAAGAGATATATGAAAGTAACACAATATTGGGTTAGATAAAAGGAAAAAATAGCCTTAAAATAATTTAACATTTTTAAGACTGAATTATTTTCTGCTTTCGTTTTTTTCTGTTGAAACCAAGTGTTTTCAGTCATGAAAGCATTTCAATTGAACTGAAAAAAAAAAAAAGGATTGAAACAATATGGATTTTGGTACAATTAGTGGGAAAATATCTCCACAGGCATCTCTGGTGCTGAGGCTGCTGATTTAAGGCGCATTTGTTCAGATGCACACAGTTATTCATACCCACTAAATGGGAATAGCAGTTTACCAATAAACCCCAGAGTCAGAAAATATAGATAGGCACTCTATGCCCCGTGGAGTATGACCAGTTAACTTTCTTTTAAATTTTGTTCAAAACAATGAAGTGAATCATAAATAAAAGTATTGTGTTCCTAATTGGACACTTTTGACATCCTTTCTATCAATCCCTTGTTCACCCAGGCAGTGTTCTATAGACTACTGTGACTTTGGACTCTGTCCTTTTGAGGCACACAAACTCCTTCATAGGCCACACCACAGTGATTTGATGTGGAAATTGAACTGGCTTTACCTTAAGTTCATCTGTAGCAGACTTAAGGAGCTGACATATTCCCTTGGACTTAAAGTTAAAATACCCCAGTGTCAGAAGTATATGACTCCTATCACAAAGTTGTGGAGTTGGTAGTCTTTAGACTTTACTTTGGATCTCTTGCTTTGAGTTTACTCAAGGAATGGTAGCCAGACTACCATATATTTACTATTTTAATACCATCCTAATTTTCTTATGACACATATTTATCTGATAGGCATAGTTTTTTATGCCTTTGCGAATGAGTATTGAAAGTTTTGTCCTATCATAAACCCTCATTGTATGTGTACATAGTATCCAATAACTTAAGAGTTTAAACTGTGCAAATCAACAATTCATAGATTGTTATCTGAACCTCGCCTATACTTACATAATTTCTTTTTCTCAACAGTGTTTTAAATTCTGCAAAATTGACTAAATTAACGACTCTGTCCGTACCTTATGCCACAGAGGGATGATTTATAATGTTCACTGTAATAAAATATAATGATGCCTCTAAAATGAAACAGAGACATATATAAGCCACAAAAATATGAATAGATTTGGGGGTTGCACTTTAAGGTGACCAGATTTTAACATTGATAAAGCGGGACACCATTGATAAAACTCATATCCTGGCGAAATAGCCATATGGCAGCCGAAAACCGTATACCCTAGCTTGTCGTGCATTCTTCCCCCAAATCGGGACTTTTTTAAAACACCGCAGGATGTGGGAAAAATTGTTAAAAATTGAGACTGTCCTGCCAAAATTGGGATGTCTGGTCACCTTAGTATAGTCCCAATCTAAGAACAATTAGTCCCATGACATACCCTTCTTGAGGTTTGCCCTCAAGAAGAGATCACTGAAGACAATGGGTGGTGTAGTAAAGTGTCATGAAGAAACTAGATGGTACCCAGCTATCGGAAAGATAGCATCCAGGGCCTTAATTGCCTGTCTTTAAACAAGTAGCCATCTAAGTGAGGCATCACTAAGTCCCCATGGAATTAGCACACCTGTGTGATCCAAAGGTTGTAAATAGTAAACTCCAAGTCCAAAGGATGCAATTATATCGGTGCATAAATTGTGACCACCCAAGTTGCTGAAGATTTTGGATGAAAATAGAAACCCCAAATTCATTCATGGGGTTCACACATGGATGAAGCCTGTTGTGAATCCCCTCTAATCATAATTGAGGGGTGTGAATAGCCTTGCTATCAGACAGAGAGCATAGTGAACTCAATTATGGCAGACATAAGTTAAAATGTTATACCCTATCATTTGATCTCTCCTGTGATCCATTTTAAAGTTGTTTCGCTTTTTAATAGTTTCTGCTTTCTTCTTGATTGATATTTTTCTGTTTTGTCCAATCATTACTATAGGCTTTTTGTTTGTTTGCTTCCAATTTTGGTTTTGGTTTTTTTATATATGAAATTCAGGGTAGGCAGATCTAGAGAAAAACCGAATTGATAAAAATTGTGTAGGGCATGGCAGGGAGGATGGGGGAAATAGCTAACAATAATGATTATGAGAAAAAATGTTCTGAAATTATGGCGATAATTGTACAAATCTCATTAACATTATTGAATGATTAAATTATATGAGATGTGAAGCATCTAAAGCACTAAAACAGTATTTTTTGGATAAGATTACAAAATGATTACCGTAGATGAAACATGAGTGTCTCTCTTAACAGAACAAATTGTTGTTATCATTAATGTTATGTGTCAAGTTGCCTAGGCTATGATTTTTCATGGTTGGTCACACACTGAATAAATTGTACTTATAAAATATAATATAATGTAATCTTCCATTTTGTGATCCAATGTGCGAACTTAATCACATTAAAAGTTGCTAGACTAAAAGCTAACCACTTAAAAGCCAATCACATTCCGTGGGAGTGAGATCTGCATTCAATATATTATGGCAAAGTACACTCTTACAACTGTGCATTTTGTTCATCATCTATTGACCTCTGATTCATTAGACATTCATCAGATATATCCTGCAGCCTAGTGAACCAGAGTCCTAAAACCTAACTTACTGATTTCGTCTGCCCTTGCAACCATGTGACACTGAGAATTTTCCAGCCTGATGCTTGACCCACAAATTTGGTATTTACCTTCATATGCAACTGTATGAACCTTTTACTAGAATTAATAAAAATAAAATATAGCCTGTATTTCTATGCAGGTATATGGGTATGTGTATGCCCATATACTTATTGGCTTTGCTCCTGGAATACCTATTTAGTACCAAGAATGGTACTAAAGCACCATCATCTTAAGGGTAAGTTTTCTCAATAGATTATCAAGTCTGATGAGACCTAAATATTCCAATGATTTCTCAATAAGAAAGCACTGCCAATCCATGACATAATTGAGAGGCATAGAAATATATAGAATATCACTACCACGGGACCAACTATTTAAGAAAAGCAAGGCATTGTATGAGTGTGCATTTAATAGCTTTCAGCATCTCTGCAAACTGAGAAGCGTAAGGAGGGTGATTAGCTGGTCTTGATTCAGAAGTAAAACTCACGGAAGAAAAGGATGAGTTCAAGACTTGAGAGTCACAGCCCAAGCACCACATAGAAGACCTGACAGTTGCCCCTTGTTACTGAAAGAAGGTCTTAGTTCTTGTAGCAACAGACCTGCTATCTCCAAAACCACAGGATCAATTCAATTCTCACCCTCAAATATTTAAAATTAAAGTGAGGGAATTGTATGGAAAGAACAGTCTGAAATGTGTCATGGGGAATTTGGGCAGAGAAACAGAAAATTGGAGACATGGAGCCTGTAAAGTCTGTTGAACCCCTCTGCCAACACAACCTGCACCTGAAACAATTATTCCATGTTTGCTAAACTATTATCCCCAATAAAACCCTGAATGCTTCTATTCAATCTGATGAGAGTCATCAAACTGTGTTTGAAGAGTTTTTGTCTGAAATATAATCTGAGGCAGGGCCTGGAGCATATTTCAAAAGAACTGCTTGATTTTGCTATATAGAAACAAAATCCAGAGTTGGAATAGCTATTAAAGTCATTGGGTATTGATGCGAGGAACTTAGTTGATTCAGTCTGAGTTTATTGATATGGGCCCACTGAATTCACTCTTCATTCAGTATTTTAGCTTGAGAGGTTAGAAAACTAATAGTTTATTTTGTTGGTTCACTGAAGCAGAGAATAAGCCATGGCCTACAGTAAATCAAGTTGAAATGCCAAGCCTGCCTCAGTATACCATAGATTAAGGTATCCCATGGTTTAGAGAAATTAGTATTTCACTGTGTATTTATCAGGTTGGATTCACAGACCAACAATGGAGTGCCCAGAAATCATACCTTTTAAAATGACAGTGAGAGATAACACTGTGAAGTATTCTCCAAGATCCCTTTAAACTTTCACTGCCATTGAGGCAACTCAGACTCTTGGCAACCCTATTGTCCAGCGTAGGACTCCCCGTGTGGGTTTCCAAGACTATCTATTTACAAGAGTAGATTTCATCTTTCTCCTGCATACCGACTGGTAGTTTCAAACTGCTGACCTTGTAGATTGCAATCACTATGGCACCATGGCTCCTATGATGTAAACTTTTTGATTGATGTATTATATAAATTAGATTTAACATTGGGAACAATGCTAAATCAATTAAGACACCTAACTATAACACTGCTGGTTGGGATCCAGGGTGGTAGGAGCCAAACAGGAGTACTTTCTTGCCAAAGAGAAAGTGGGCGTTGCTAGGGTAATAGCCTAGTCAAACCTGTGATAAGAATAAGCTGACTCATGTATTGATGACATTGGCTAATTAATTATGGTGTTCCTAGGGGTAAGGCAGATGGTAAATCTAATAAATATTTACTTGATCTTAATTAGCAAAAATATTCTACGTAAAGTAAAAAGCAGTGTAACTTCAGCTGCTAGGTTAGAGAGTCACAGGCCTTTAATCAATTCCCAAACTTGAACTAGTTTGCCCATAACCTCTTTAATAAAGAGGAAGCCAGGCCTCTTTAAAGAAGGACCACACTATACTGCCAAACATTTATATTCTTAATCTTTCGCATATATTTTCCCAGAGTCAGCTGTGGTCTTTTACAAGAGTGACTGTTCACTGGGGGAAGTAAAAGGTCTGACTTTTCAGGACTCCTTGACATAGGCTGGAAACTGTTACTAATGGCAGGAAGCTGAAAATGTCACTGTGGGCCATCAGCATGAACAGGACCATATGAAAGTGAGCTATGAATGGAGTTTTAGTGCTGGTCCATCTCACAATGGGTGCAGTGGGTCCCTGAACCCATTCTGTAGTGATTTCCCAAGTTCCAGAATGCATAAATGAAATTGCCATACTCATCAACCTGCAGAATCATGATATTGCATCCTTGACATATGGAGTAGCAATTTTTAATGCAGGAAAGCGCAGTTGGAAACCACTCAAGATGGTTTTATCTAGGGAAATGGTAAGCTAAAAGCAATACTTCATTTTGAATGGATTGTTGTCAATACTAAGGCCATTAAGGATGCAAAAACAGTAATTCCTACCACCATCCCCTTTTAATTTGCCTTTTTAGCCTGTGATTGAAAAGAGATGGATGTTGGAGAATGGCAGTGGATTTTTGTAAACATAACCAGGATGTAGCTCCAATTGCAGTTTTTGTTCCAAAGATGGTTTCCTTGTTTGAGCAAATTAACACATCTCCTGCTAAATCACATGCAGCTATTTGCCTAGCCCATGCCTTCTTTTCCGCATACCTTCTTCAAAAGATCATCAGAATAAGTTTGCTTTCAAATTGCCGGTACTAATAAAAATATACTTTCTCTGCTCTACCTCAGACGTACATAACCTCTCAAGATTTTATTCATCATTTATTCTTCAGGAACCTTGATTATCTTCCTCTTCCTGAAGACATCAGGTTGATGAAACTATGCTGCTTGGACTTAGTAAAGGGCAGTATCCGTGACTCTAGGCTTATTGGTAAGGCATGGTGTGTTATATGGCAGGGAATTGGTCTAACCGAATTTCAGGCAACTTCACCCCAATGAAATGGTCCCTCCTATAATGGTAACTTCACATGCAAGGGATATAATGTAGCAGTTATGTCAATTGATGGATATGATTGTTGCAACTATGCATTCTAGAACTTGTGAAATCACTACAGAATGGGTCCAGTGGTGTGGGCCATGTGAAGATATTTCATCTGAATGAAGGTTAACTTGTTCCTTCTGGTACATCCTACAACTTAAAAATCAAAACAAAAAATGGTTAGTGGGACGCTGGATTTTTGAGACAGCATATTAGTAGTTTGCATGTGTTACTCTCACCTTTATCACGTGACTCAAAAAGCAGCAGATGTTTATGAGGCCAGAATAGGAGAAAGCTCTATAAAAACATTTTGGAGGCCATGGAAGCTAATCTTCAACTTGAGCCATATGTTTCAGATGATCCAGTTGTCCTTGGTAGGGCACTATTGACAATTCACAGCACACACTCTTAAAAAGACAACGATTCTACTTTTCAGTAATCTCTTTAAGCTTATTACTGGTTTGTTTTTTGAATTGTTAAAGGGCCATTGTAGTCAATGAATGTCTAACCGTAAGCCTTTAAGTCTTCCAAGTTACCACTTAACATGACTTTCCCCCAATGAACTGGGTGTTGTCTGACCCATGGAGTCATAAAATAGAATGTGTACAGCAGCATTAAATGGAAGTCGTACGTAAAAATGAATGAGGGAATAGAACTTGAAAGGACTAATAAGTTATCCCAGGTAACTGTCAAGAGACCAGGATCTCCATTCTTGTCACATTACGCTTCCTCTCCTTGCCTACACTTATGGCCAAGTGGAGAGAGTCTTGTATTCTGTTGACTGAAGAAGAGAAAACTGCCTAGTTTATAAATGGCTCCATATGATACCCAGTCCCCACTAAGAACTGTTCAGTGGCAGAATTTCTGGACCCTCTTCAAACATCACTGAAGTAGAGTGGTAAAATGAATGCCTCCAAGGGTACCTGGTTGTTCATTTTGTTTTGAAGGAGAGATATCTAGATGTGTAACTCTATGCTGAGAGGTGGCCAATAGTTTGGCTGAATGTTCAAGATTTATAAGTAATATGATTGGAAATTTGGTGGCAAAAAGCTATAGGAAAAAGTGAATAAATTCTTCTAATGAACCAAAGGAGTAGCACATCAAGAAAGTGATCATAGTAGCAGGGACAGAGGTTATGCGTGGACTCTGAAACATGGCCTTTCATTCACCTCCACTGTTAAGGGCACAATCTGCTAACAACTGAGCCCAACAATGAGTCCCTGGTATGGCACCATTTTTAGGAGAAATCAGCCAGCATCCTCATGGATTTAATAAACCAATTTCATCATGGAAAGGTGGGTCTTTTTTATTAACCACTATAGATACCTAGTCTGGATACAGAATTGCCTTCCCTGCATGCAATATTTCAGCAAAAAAACTGTCATGCATGGAACGACAGAATGCCTTATCTTTTGTCATGGTTTCTCATATAGCATCACCTCAGATATATAAAATGACTTCACAGCAAATGAAGTGTGGCAATAGGTCTTTTCTCATGGAATCCTCAGGTCTGACAATTTTGGTCATCATCCAGAAGCAGATGGCTTGATAGAGAGATAAATGGCTTTACAAAGACGTAATTATAGCCTAGACCAGTAGCCAATACCTAATACCCTGTAGAATTGGAACAATTTTCTCAAGGAGGCTGTATGTTCTTTAAACAAGTACCCAGTATGGGGTGCTATAGCTGCCTTAGTCAGGATTCATAAGCACAAAAATCTAGGGGTTGAAAGAGTCGTTATATGAAGGGGTACTGCCCCCAAACCTGGATTTTTTTCAAAGTTATGTATTTACATTTTTTTTACAAAACAACCTTATCAGCTTCAAAGTACTCTCCTTTACACTTAATATATATGTCAAATCTGTGATTTCACTCTTGGAAGCATATTTTCAAACTCATCCATTTGGATAGCTGACAGCATTGCCCTCATATTTTCCTTCACCTCTTCTACATAATCAAACTGCCGTCCTTTCATGTTCCTCTTCATTCATGGAAACAAAAATAAGTTTCATGGAGTGAGGTAAGATGAGTAGGGTGCATGGGACAAGAGAGGAATGCTGTTTTTTTAACCAAAACCTGGTGCATTAAGATGTCTGTGTAAGCAGGTGCACTGTCGTGGTGGAAAAACCAGGCCCCAATCTGTCCATATCAGGCCTTTTTTGTCACACACTGTTCCTGAAATCTCTTCAGAACTTCTAAAAAGAAAGTTTGATTAATAGTCGGACCTGGAGAAACAAACTCCAAATGTACTGAAAGGCCATATCGTCCGTTCGGGATGTTGACAGAAGTCCAGAACGAGGTTTGTCATCAGTCAACATTTCACTTTTTTGAAAGGAGAAAGCCACTTGCACACTTGAGTTTTTCCCATAGCTCTGTCCTTGAAAGCTGTATTCAATGTCACAACAGTTTCTGCGCCCTTTTACCCAAACAGGAAACAAAATATCACAGCAGCACGTTTTTCTCTTAAACATCACAAAAACACAAGGTTCGAGTGAAACTGTTTTTACGAAAAAATTAAATGTGACTAGAGAGAACCTTCCCAGGTGACACCACTGGGTGTACTAACTCATAGCGAGACGCAAGATGTTTGCCTTGTGGGAAAAATGTGTACTATGGAAGCTCGGCTCCACCCAGTTCACTTCTGGTTTTAGAGGAGAACCCCTGTGTATCTCAATCAAGATCACATGGCCAATTGCAGAAGCAAGAACTATTTAGTGCAATAAGTTATTGCAATTGGTATTGTTTGTTTTATTATGCATGTAAATGTACACACACATATGTGGTTGTGTATATATAGCAGAATTACATTTGTATACCTTTACTTCCTCCTTTATTCCATTAGTCATAAAATATAAGGTGTAAGTGGGCAAGTGTATTTCTGATGTTATACATGTTATTTGTATCATGATAAATATAACTATAACGTTATAATTCTATTTATTCTGAGACTGATGGTGTTGTTTGTTGCTGCTTGGTAGGTTTATACTCACTGAAATCGCCCTAAGTACAACAGAATAAAACACTGCCCAATTCTGCACCACCTTTACATCCTTCTAGGTTTGAGTGCGTTGTTGTAGACACTGTGTCAATACACATCCTAGAGGCTCTTTTCCACTCCGCTACTTGTCCAAGCAGGCTTTTCTTCTCCAGGGTTTGACCACTTTGGGAACAAGTCCAATATGTTGTGGTTCATGGGCTCTTGCCTCCCAAGAGGGGAGCCAAGTCTTTATTTATTCTCCGCTCTTCCTATGGAAGTTTCACTGAATCCTGTTTACTTTGGGTGGCCCTGCTGGCGTTTGAAATATCAGTGACTTAGCTTCCAGCATGATAGCAACACAAAAGCCACAATATGACAGACTGGCAGATAAGCGGTGGGACTGTCCGACCAACGTACAACAAAGTCTCACCAGTCTCGCAGCCAAGGAGCAGGACATTTCTTCATTCTTCTGGTATCCCGTGATATATTCAATATTCTGAACCATAATTCCTAACTTAATGTGAAATTCTTTGCTTTTTAACACTTTGAAGAAGCAGTTGGCTTGCTAGCATCCTAATTCAAATTGCTTTGTGAGCAAATGATCTGAGAAGCTGGAGTATATGAAGAACATAACTTCAAGATTAGAAAAGGTAAGAGTCATGGAGTCAATGTTTAACCCTTTCTGACATCACAAGAGGAAAGAGAAGAAAAGTGAACCTCAGCCTGTAGCTCATTCCTATGAGACATGTGTCAGACTTGCCTCCACCCTTCAATTTTTAAGTATTTACCAATTCTTTGCTTTGGCTCTTTTTGTATATGTTTGCAATAACTGGTACATCACCAAAGACTCCAGACCCATGTCAATTTTACTTTTTTTTTTTCTAGCCACTCAGGCCAATGATTAGGTCCAAGAGGTAAGGAAACTAGAGAATTATTATTATTATTATTAGTAGTAGTAGTAGTAGTAGTAGTATAATTGTTGTTATTTAAGGCTGCGAACCTTCACTTTATTTCCCCCCAGTTTATTTTGGCTTTTAAAGAAGTATATTGTATACAGTTGCATAGCCCATCTCAACAAATGGAATTAGTAGCAATATCTCATTATACTGCCCGGAAATGTGACCCTTTCTTCGTTCCCCTCCTCCTATTTTTTCTACATTCCTTCTCGCCACCCCCTTCCCTCTTCTATCCCTGTCTTCTCCATAGTCTTCAAAGTCTTATCTTCACACAGTTGCAAGTTGACGTCAAATATATTCATCCCGGTTTACATTCCATAATTTCCTGTTTGTACAAATTCCATAGCATAATATACACAGTGTTTTGATTTGTTTTCTCTCTCAACAATTTTTCTAAGAATTATTAACTGGCTGAAAAATCTAACAGCACGAAACCATGGATCAGGTTCCACCCTAAGTACCTTTCAAATATACACTAATATAATCCTTTGCTCATAGTCACCAGTGGAAGAGTATGAGTATTTGTAGTTTAGGAAATATATTTCCAAACTGCTATCTAGTTTGAGATCTATCAGGAAATACACCCATCAACAGCTTTTCACTGTTTATAAATGGTTTATGAAGGCATTCTAGTTTGTCTCATAATCATACAATTGGTTTGATTTTAAAATTTGGTTTGATTTTTTAAAACTACCTACTGATTTTTGTTTTTTATTTCGGATAACATAATTTGTAACATCAGTTTGTGGCTTTTCCTTTTATAGTCTCCACTAATTCACAACTATTTCAATTTCCACTCTTTACCTATGGTAACACTTTATTTTCAAAAGTAAAAATACATACTAGTATAGTCACTTCTTTAGAGTGAAAAAGTACTTGAAAATTAATTGCACATACACCTTTGTACAAACTTATGCTAATTAGAGATGGATTTTTATCAAGAGAATAGACCAATTGATAGAAAAAGTAGCAAGTGACCTTTTGTTTTTAATAAGGAGTCTGAATACTTTTACTCAGCATAACCTTTTAAATATTTATCCACATTGTGGAGTACATCATGATTGTATTCCTCTTTATAAATGAATAACATTTAATTTTATTTATGCAACACATTTTATTTATCCATTCATCTGTTGAACAACAAATATTGTGTGTTCCCACTTAAAGAGCTAGAATAAGGAAATATATAGAATCTGGAGAGTATCCACTAATCTTGGGGGCCGGTGTGAGAGTACGAAAATGGGAAATCCGTTGTTTGTTTTTTAAAGAGAGTTTTATTGTTTTTGTTAGGTGCCATCTAACCACCTCTGACCAATAACAGGCCTATGCGCAACAGAATGAAATAATGCATGGTCCTGTGCCATACTTACAATTGCTCATATGCCTGAGTTCATTGATACAGCCACTGTGTCGATCCATCTTGTTGAGGGCCTTCCTATTTTTCAGTACCCTTCTACATTACCAAACATGACATTTTTCTCCAGGGACTGGTCTTTCCTGACAACATGTTCAAAGTATGTTAGATGAAATCTCACTAACCTTCTCTCTAAGGAGCAGTCTGGCTTTACTTCTTCCAAGATCGATTTGTTTGTCCTTTTAGTAGTCAATGGTACTGTCAATCCTCTTCTCTAGCACCATAATTCAAATGCATCTGTTCTCCTATGGTCTTCCTTATTCGGTGTCCAACTGTCCCATGCATTTGATGCAACAGAGAATACTATGGCGCGGGACAGGTACAACTCGATTCTCAGAGTAACGTCCTTGCTCTTTAGTACTCTGAAGAGAACTTGTGTAGCAGATTTACCTAATGCAATCTGACTTTGATCTCTTGACTGCTGCTTCCTCTCTTGACTGCTGCTTCCATGAGCATTATGTCAGTCTGGGTGGACTAGAGAAACAAATTCATAGACACCCATATGTGTGTAAGGGAGAACTTTATATCAAAGAGTAATTGTATATAAAGAAAGCCTCCCAGCCCACTCCCAAGTCCATAAGTCCAATAATAGCCCATATATCTGATACCAATCTATAAATTCCTCTTCAGACTCCTGCAACACATGCAATGATGCAGAATCACAGGCCAGTGGGGGGAAAGTCTTATGAATCCAGTGGCGGTGGAAGCATCTCAGCGTTGGCGTGGACCTCCATGTTGTTACTCCAGCTCCAGGACCTTGGCTCCTCTAAGTGTGTCTCCATGTGGCTTGTCAACAGGAATGTCTTTTGAGGAGACAAGCAGAGAGAGTGTGCTTGTCTGACCTCCATTGAGCTATTTATAGCTGTCGCTGCTCCAAATGAGGTTATCAAGCTGTGACCTGATTGACAGGCTAGACTCCACCCCTTCACAAGTTGATGGGAGATTATGTAACTGCCATAGGCACTAATTGTGGATCCAAGAGAGATAAAGTTTTATTCCATCATAATCCAAATATCATGCAATTCAACAGTCTACTCCTATTAAGAAGTGTTATACAATCATCACCGCAATCCATTTTAGAGCATTTTCTTTCTCTTTTCGGTTATTAGTTCCCCATTCCCCTCTGACCTCCCCAACTATAGCCCCAAGGAACCCTTAACCCAATTACTGTCTCCATAGATTCACCAATCCTGCATTTCATGTGCCCAAAACATACGAAATTACCAAAGAGTTAAAAAAAAGTAACAATAACAAAATAAAACAGAGAAAAACCTCAGCTGGAAAGAAAACAGAAAATATTAAAAACTAGAGCAACTTTAAATCATCCAAGACAAGTCAAATTATAAAGTTAGATTTTAACCGAGTTACAGCTGTCATAATCCACTTTCTAATGCATTCTCTATGATAACAAGGGTATTCACGTCCCTGGTCTGTGTTGAAAGGGAATTCACCAAAGATTCGATCCACTGAATTTCCTCTTTATTTTTTAACTGCTAGTACTTTTCGATCACAAAGTGATCAAATCAGATCATGTGTTTTAAGCACTCAAATTAGATGTTGCAGTTTAATCTACTAGAGTAGTCTCTACCGTACTCCACTAACTAGGCAATTCACACTCCTCACCTATGGTCAGAGGGAAGTCGCCCAGGGCTTAAATTATGTGCAGATCCTGCAAATGGATTTTGGGCTTCCACTGTCATCCCTAGCCTTCTGCAAACCAAGAGTTCAAAATTCAAACTCTGATGGCATTCTCTCCTTCGAATTTGGATTATATTATGTATAATCCTGGCATCACACAGGCTGGTGTGTTGCTTCCATTTGGGTTGAGTTGACACCTCACTTACATTGATGACTGTTTGAAGACAAGCTTTTAAGATCCCAGATGCTATTCTTTCTGATAGCTGGGCACCATGTAGTTTCATCACATTTTGCTGTAGCACCTGTATCTATAGTGATCTTTTTCAGGAGAGGGCTTATCAAGCAGGGCCCTGTAAGAACTAATTGTTCTTAGATTGGGGTTGGAATTAAGAGCAAGCCCCAAACCCATTCATATAGTCACTGTGTGTATGTACCTCTGTTTCACCTTAGAGACATTTTTTGTCTTTTTAAGATAGAGAGCATTATCATTCATTTCCCTGGTGCATCCGTGTAGTTTCAGCCTTCACCCAAGACTTTTGAGGTAGAGCACAGTTCACTTAGTGGGGTTTCCACAATGATTGCTTCGAATGTGGCGTATGAAGAATGTTGTGCTCCTCAAAAACACAGGGTCTAAATTCTCAGTTGTTTATAGTACCTGGCTGAATGGAAACCTGACCTAATGTGGTCAATTAGAAATATAGTATCCCCTTGGGTTCTATATAAATGTTGTTAAGTATTGGTTTCCTACCAACAATTTGTTTTCTACCAACAAATATGCATGTGTCTTCTCCAAGATGTGCATGCTCCTCTCCCCATCCTTACCCCTCCAACTTGAGTTTACAATCAGGATCCCTTATCACTCTGTTAGGATTGTTTGTTGGTTCGAGATGACCTTAGCATAACTGGTCATCTCTCTTTCTCCCATCTTGAAAATGTGATCCTTGTTGAAGTGAGATCCCCTCTGTCAAAGTGGGTTTTCAGATCGGCATATAGAGAGGGTGCGGTGTGCTTCGTGGGTGCTGGTTGGGTTCTTTGCTCCATTGCTTGGCCGACTGGGTTAATGATTGCATAGCCTGGATGCAGGACTCTCCCTTCAGCATGGTGTTTATCTTTATAGCAGTGGACTAATACGATATTTGTCTTTTGTGACTAACTCCACTTAGTGAAATATTTTCCAGATCCCTCCATGACATGAGGTGTTTCGTGATTCCATTGCTGAGTTTTAGGGATATGTTATAATCTATTGTATGTATGTAACAAAGTTTTTTTTTTAATCCATTTCTCTGTTGATGGGGATTTGGGCTATTTCCAGCTTCTTACTATTATTGTGAAGTGTGCTGCAATGAACATGGCAGAGCAAACATTTGTTCATGTTCTGTCTCTTAATTCTTTGGGGTGTATGCCCAGCAATGGTATCATTGGATCATATGGTATTTCTGTTGCCAGTTATTTTATGTATCACCATATTGATTTCTACAATGGCTGTATGTATTTCCAAGCTGACCAACAGTGTATGAGTTTTAGTTGTTCCACACCTTCTCCAGCAATTGTTAATCTCTGGTTTTGTTTGTTTTTTAATTGGGCTATGATTGTGGCTACAAAGTGGTATCTCATCATATTTTTATTTGCATTTCCTGGATGACTAGTGAATGAGAGCATTTCCTCATCTGTTTGTTAGCCATTTGAGAATCAACCTTTGTGAATTGTCTATTCCAGGTCTTTCTCTACCTTTTAAATTGGCTTTTTAAATTTTTTGACTTTGCTGAATTCTGTAGCTTTTAACAAATAGCTCATTGTCTGTTATGTCATTGCTGAAGATTTTTCCCAATCTGTGGCTCTTGATTTACTCTTTTGATACTTTTAATGTACTTAAGTGTTTTAAATAGGTTTTAGTCATCTATTTTATCTTCCAGTGTGTGTGTTTCATTATTGTATCTCGTAGTCTGTGTATGCCAGGCAAGAGGGCCCTTATGTTAAAAGGGCCCTTAAGTTTGTCCCAATTTTCTCGTTGATTATCCTGATAGCTTTGTGGCTTATGTGTAGTCCTCTTCTCCATCTTGAGTTAGTTTTTGTTCATGGAGTGAGGTACAGGTCCTATTTCATTCTTCTGCAGGTGGACTTACATTTTTTCCCCAGCACAATTAAAGAGGGCACCTCTTTCCCGTGTAATGCTTTTTGTTTTTTTTTCTTCTAGAAAATCAGTTATGTACATGTGTATGCTTTCATTTATGAGTTTCCTATCTTGTTCCAGTGGTCTATGTCATTATATAAATTCCAGGCTGTTTTGACCATCATGGCTGTGTGGTAACTTTTGAGGTCAGGTGGTGCAAGGTCACCTAATTTGTTCTTATTTTTGAGAATTTCTTTGTTTATCCTTAGGCTCTTCTCTCTCCATATGAAGTTGGTAATTAGTTTTTCCATGTCTTAAAAAAAAAGATTGAAATTTGGATTTGAATTGCATTTTATTAGTAGATGGCTTTAGGTAATTTTGACATTTTCACAATATTGACAATCCCTACTCATGAATATGGGCTATTCTTCCATGTGCGTAGGTTTCCTATAATAATCTGTAATTTTCTTTGCACAGGTCTTTTGTTTCCTTAGATTTATTGTTCGTATTTTAACATTTGTGTGACTATTGGGTATGGTATTGTTTCTTAATGTATTTTCCGGAGCTCTCTGCACTGGAAGAGAGAAATCTGATCGATTTCTTCTTGTTAATCTTGTGCCCTGTTACTTTCCAAAATCCCTCAATTGCTTTCAATAGTCATTTTGTAGAAACCATCAAACAGGGAGGGATCTGGAAAATATTATAGTGGGTGGAGTTAGTGAATCACAAACGACAATAGTCTCTCTATAAAATCATATTCGCTGCAGTTGGCAGACCTTCCTTTGCCCAATTGTACATTTCTTTTGGTTGTCAACACTTTTATCCCAATGTTGAGTAAGAGTGGTGATAAAGGATATCTTTATTGGATTCCCTTATTCCCAGAAATGTTTTCAGCTTTTCTTTATTGAATGTAATACTGGCTATTAGTTTTCATTTATGGCCTTTATTATATTGAGAATTTTCCCTTTGAATCCTATTTCCTTGAGAACGTTTATTGGGAAAGGGTGTTGGAAATTTTCTACTGCTTTTTCTGCCTTAATTTACATAATCATGTGGCTCTTATCCTTCTTCCTGTTCATGTGGAGGAATGCGTTAATTATTTTTTGAATGTTGAACCACCCCTGCATCCCTGTATGAACCCCACTTGATCACGTTGTATTAAATTTTGATATGCTGTTGAATTCTATTGGCCAAAATTTTGTTGAGAATTTCTGCATCTATGTGAATGAGGGATATCGGTCTATGGGTCTCTGTCCTTGTGGGGTCTTTGCCTGGTTTGGGTACCAGAGTTATTCTGGCTTCATGGAATGAGTTTGGGGGTTTTCTTTCCTTTCCGATGTCCTGGAAGAGTTTGTGTAGGATTGGTGTCAGCTCTTCTCTGAATATTTGCTAGAATTCTCCTCTTAAGTGATCTGGACTGGAGCTTTTTTTTAGTCAAGAGTTTCTTGATCACCTTATCGATTTCTTCTTTTGCTATGGGTCTGTTCAAGTTCTTAATGTCCATATTCATTAATTTGGGAGGAGACTGATCTTCCAGGTATTTGTCTATGTCCTCCAAATGATTGAACTTGTTGCAATACAGTCTTTTATAGTACTGCTTTATTAATATTTTTTATTTCTTAGGGCCTGTTGTGACTTCCCCTGTTTCATCCCTAATTCTAGATATCGATGACTGCTCCTTCTTTTCTTTTGTTAAACGTTTTCTTCTATTATTATTATTATTCAAATTTTAAAAAGAAGAGAGTGAAAGAAGAATGCCACTAAAGGCATCAAAACTGGAGGGTGAACAATTATAAGCTTCATGGTGGCAGCTCTTTGGATTGGGGATAAGTTTTCAAGGGTGATGAACATACATAGGCCAAGGGTAGGTGAACCTAAGACTCAGGGATCTGGCCTTCTCTTAAGGGTCCTGTAGCACAGCCTGAAAAAGATTCCTTTTAGCAGAGCTGAATTGACACATTGATCAGAGCAACATCTACCGCAAGAGATAAAAATAAAAAATCTTTTATTAGGATTCTGGATATTTGTATTTGGGGAAGGGGTTACACCTCAAAACCGACTAATCTTATAAATTGAATACCCAAAATTGGGGATAAAGGCACGAAGTGGTTGGCTTATGAACTTTCATAGATGGGGGAACATATTCACAGGATTATAGGATTAAGGTGTAGGTGTTACTTAATTGCAGTTGTGAGGCTAAAGAATGATGTACAGGTGCCAAGTTGCAAGGGGTGGCCAATAAACACATGTGGGGTTAATTGGTGAGCCTCATCTTTCTAGTTTTCAGGTATCTTGCTTTCTGATGGTCAGACCAGGGTGCAGCTGCCTTAGCCAGTTCCCTGCTTCAGCTGACAAGGCTCACTTCGTGCAAGACATCCCTGAGGAGAAGCCATATGGACCTAACCCGATGCAGCCCTGGGTGCTGGAGTAGCTGTGTGGAGACCCCTGCCAGTGCTGAGATGCTTACACATGCAATGATTCAGCTTTCCTCCTGCAGTCAGCATCATTGTGTCTGTTTTGTGAGATGGAGGAGGACTTGTGGATTGGTGTCAGACATATGGGCTAATGTTGGACTTGTGGGTTTGGGCAGCACTGGGTTGGGATGTTTTCTTGATACACACTTACTTTTTATATAAAACTCTACTTTATACATATGAGTTTTTGTGGATTTGTTTCTCTAATGTACCCAGACTAACACAATTAATTTTCATAAAGGCTCTTGAGGTATTGTTGAAAGCTTTTGATATCTTGATGCTTCATCTCTAAAAGTTGTGAAATCCTCTCAAGCTGTTGTTACCATCCTTCTTCTCTTCCCTGTGAGTGATGTTAGAATGTCCTGAAAATACAAGACAGTTCTAAACTGAAACCACATTCTTGCATTTAGTGCATAAATTATTGCCCTACTGCCATTAATGTTTGGATTGATAGAAAAGGCATAAAAGATTATAGTTCTATTTGGAAATAATGTTCACAGGTTAATAATTTAAATGAATTTCATTTTAATAATCATGTTTCTGATTCAGAAATTGCACTCCTTTATCTATGTGATCCATTATGTTTTTACTGAGCGTATAACTTTGTCCTATGGGCACAGTGACAGAGTTAAAAATCGTTTTGTTCTTTTATTACCCAAGGAGAGTATTCACCAAACTAATAAAGATTTTCCTGAAGATGTGGTGAGAAATACTGAATTTGTACATATTGAACCATTTCTCTAAACATCTCAAGAGTTAATGTGATTATGAGACCCCAGGACAGATTCTCAGGAAATCCATATAAATTTTGTTTTCATCAAACCAATAGATATTTGAGGGAGATGATTCATCTCCTTTTAGTTTAGTGCCTTAGGACTATCTTTAAAAGGTATACCATGTAGTGCAAATGGAATTACTTTTGTCCTATTCTATCCTGGCTCAATTTTTCAATAACTGCTTTAAGATATCCAGCGAAAACACTTCTATTCATTTTTGAAAAATGCCGTAAATGGATTATTTTTACTTGTAACCCAAAATATAATGTGTCTATAAAACTATAAAAAAAATTCTGCTTAGTTGGAGGGTATTAATTGAGAAAACATCTATTTTTGCAGACACAAATAAAAAATAAGTCTGAGTGTGAGTAAATATTATAAAGTAATGACCAAATAACTCTATTTGAATATCTTTATAGAACTACAAAGAAGAGAAGACAAAAAACCTAATCTAGTTTCGAGATTGATTTCTTCCCCATTTATTTTTCTGAATTAACATTTTCTTTGTATATGCTTGTCACAGGAGCTCCCTGTGATAGATCATGGAAGATACTGTTAATAGTCTATGCATAGCTCAAAGAGCAGGCTGCTTCTGTGAGCACTAACAGCTAAGCCCTCACAGTCTTCTTCTTGCCTTTGTCTGGAGTATTTTCTCCAGGCACTAGGAGTTGATGAACCCAGCAGTAAAATACTAATTGATCAGAGCAAGTCAAACATAATCCTTGTCTTCAGGTGGAGAAAATTGACCCAAGGACCAATAGACTGGGAAATTCTAAACGGAGATTATATTCTTATACAAATGTCCCACTCTTCACTCTTCTGCTTTCCTTACTCCCTTGTTCCACGTACTTTGTTTCACCTACAAGAATAACTCTTTAAAAGTATATTGTATAAAGCAATCATGGTTCAGTGGTAGAGTTTATACCTTCAATGCAAGAGACATGGGTTTGATCCTTAACCAATGCACTACATGCATGGACTCTAGTGGAGGCTTGCAGACTGTTATGATAATGAACAATTTTCAGTTTAGCGTACAGTCTAAAACATACTAGAAAGAAACGACTGCAGATAAATATTTGTGAAACCCAGCAAATGAAACTCTTATGGATCATAACAATCTAATATGTCACTGTTGATAGTGGGATGGTGCTGGACTTGAGAAGTATTTTGTCCTGTTGTGCATGACTCAACAACAGTAGTGAATACCACCAACAAACTGTAAAACAAATCTCTTTTTCGGGTTCTTGTTTTTGGAAACCAGAGTTGATATGCTGCATGTTCAAAACAGTAGGTGTTTCAAGGTCAATGATGTAGAGGAAGAGTCTCGTGTAAAGGAAACAGTGTACACATAGACTTAGAATCATGCTACTTGCTTGCAAAATGCTGGTTGTAACATCCCATATTAAGTTGATGGAGGGCAGAAAATGGGCTTCTGCTGAGAACTAAGACTATAAAGAAAGATTTATATCCACATATTAGGGGCTATCTGTGCCTCATCAGTCTATAGTTTAGGAGAATCCAAAAGGCCTATACAAAGGCCAATCATTCTTTCTCCTTGATTCCTTAGGCTTTGCCCTCTTTCATGAGTGAATTTTAGTAATTCAATATACCCGTCAAAGATGGTGCAGCCTGAATATGACAGTATAACTATACTAGTATAGTATCAGCAGTCAAGAGATAAAATGACATATTGCATTGGGTAAGTCAGCTGACAAGACCTTTTTCAGGTGTTGAAAATGAGAATGTTACTTTGAGGATGAAGGTGCACCTGACCCAAGTCATGAAAATTTTTTTTTTTTGCCAAGTCATGAAATTTTTAATCGTTGCATATGTTTGTGAAAGTTGAACATTGAATAAGGAATACCATGGAAGAATCAATGCATTTGAATCTTGGTGATGGAGAAGCATATTGAAAGACCATAGACTGCCAAAGAACAAACAAATCTGTCTCAGAAGGTGTACAACTAGACTGTCTTACAGAAGCAAGGACCTTGAGACATCATCTCCTGTACTTTGAAAGGTTGTTAGGAGAGGCTAATCCATAGAAAAATATATTGTGCTTGTTAAAGTAAGGGACAGTGTAGAAGAGTGAGGTAGTTTATTGTGCCAACCTGGCCGATAAACACATGTGGGGTTAATTGAAGGGCAGAGAGATAAATGGCTCAGTGAGCCTCACCTTTCTAGTTCTCAGGTCTCTTGCTTTGTGATGGTCGAACCAGGGTGCAGCAGCCTTAGTCAGTTCCCTGCTTCAGCTGGAAAGGCTAACTTCCTGCAAGACGTATCCGAGAAGAAGCCACATGGACCTATCCCGATGCAGCCCTGGGTGCTGGAGCACCCTTGTGGAGACCCCTGTCAGTGCTGAGAGGCTTACACATTCACTGACTCAGCTTTCCTCCTGCAGTCGCCATCATTGTGTCTGTTTTGTGAGATGGAGGAGGACTTTGTGGACTGGTGTTGGACATACGTTTTAATGAGTTAGTGTTGGACTTGTGGGCTTGGGCAGCACTGGGTTGGGGTGTTTTCTTGATGTGCACTTAACCTTTATATAAAACTCTCTCTTATACATGAGTTGCTGTGGATTTGTTTCTCTAAAATACCCTGACTAATACAGTACACTTTAAAGATTTTTTTTTAAGATTAAGGTACAAAATCAATCAGAAGTCAAATCAAATGGTCAGGGGAAATAGAGGGATAATGATCGCTCATTAAAACTATTGAAATAACCCTTATTTGATGAGAGAAATATACAGGAGTATTATAAGGTATAAATGGACTCTAATTACACTTTCTTAGGTGTTAATGCTAAAGCTTTGGATAGTTTTCTCAAAATACTCTCCTGATAATAGATGTCATCACTCTGGTTCTCTAGAAAGTCAACAAGCTTTGACTATTCCTCCAAAATTGTTGTCATGACTTTGCTCTTGAATCAGCTTGATTTTGCTTTGAATGGACAACATCCACTTCTTGGTAGGCATTATGCTGATTTGTGCTTTGTTTTAAGGATTATGGAAGTAAAGCCATCTTTCGTCTACTATTGTAATTCTTCTAAAAAATGCTTCAGTATCTCGACACTCTTTGCTGAAAATATCAATGGAAAGTCTGATCTCGTCTGCACCTTCTTAGGGTGCAACACTTTGGGCAAACATTGGCCAGAAAGATTGCTCAACTTTTTTTCCCATCAGAGTTGGGTCAGCTGAACCCACTGAGATGTTTATCACGTTGACTATTGTTTTAGCTGATAAACAGTTATGACATGAACAAGATAGTGTACTGCTTCAGGCTTCACTGTCAGCATTGTCATGCCCCTTCTTAAAACATTTCCCCTATTTCTGAACTGTTGACTTGGAGTGGGAGTAAGCATTTTCCTAATCAACTTTACATGAAGCATCAATAATTTCACCATTCTTCTTCGTGAACATGATGTGTGGTCTTGCTTCAGTTTTGGAAGAATTTAGATGTATGTCATAGGAGACTTTTCAATATGATGCCTTATCCTCTTAGTATCTCAAACTAGATTCTGTTGTTGTCATTATTGTTTTCATACTCTTGCAACCCTATGTACAACACAATGAAACGTTACTCAATCCTGCCTCATCCTAACCATTGTTCTTATGTTTGAGCCCATTGTTAAAGTCACTGTGGCTTTATTTAGACTTCTATAAATGCCCTTTGCCTCTTAGCTCCTTCCACTATTTCCTTTGACTTTCCTCTTGTCCTACTATCATGCTCAGTCTTCATTTGGGTTTCAGTAATTCTTCTTGGTTGCATCAGGCATTAAAGAACAAAAAATCATATCATTGTGTGCTCACCTTCATAAGATTGCTGAAGACAAATGGGTGCATAAGCAAATGTGGCGAAGATAGCTGATGATGCCTGGCTATCAAAAGATATAGCATGTGGGGTCTTAAAGGCTTGAAGGTAAACAAG
>NW_022105908.1:11970446-12011710 GCF_000313985.2 Echinops telfairi | reverse complement strand
GTATGTATGGATTGTGATAAGAGTTGTATGAGCCCCTAATAAAATGATTAAAAAATAAATAAATAAAATAAAATAAACATTTTTTAAAAGGAAGGGTAACTAAACCATATCTGTAGGGAACCGAAGAGGAGGACAAAATTGGTGTTATGTTCCTGGGTAAATAAGTTTGACCCTTTGAATAAGTTTCCATGCAACCCTCAGTGGAACACACCATAGACCAAGCACAAGGGTGACCTTAGACTCTGGTATTCCTGGGAGCATGGCATCCCAAAGGGACACTCCAGAAGGAAACTGGGCCCTCCCTCAAAACTACCTGTAGCCTGACTGAGGACTGAAATACTCTGATGGGACAGGAAGCAAACGATGGTTATCGCCAGACCATGAAAAAGAGAGGTTACTGGACTTAGTATGTGTCTAATGAAAGGTACCTCTGAACCACCATATATTTAGTACCTCAGTGCTTCTTCCCTTGCATTAATATGACAGGTATTAATATAATAGGCAAAAAGCTGCCCTAGCAAGAAACAGTATAGGAAATATTCCCCTTTCACCAGCCCTATGCTCAACGTAAACAGAGCTCAATCAATCAAGAAATCAATCTACACAAAGCATCATTTTTGGATTGAAGTTCACAACTGAACTTTGCTCCCATAAACTCCTTTTATCAACAGTATCTTAAATTCTATATTATTGGATAAATTATTGATGTTATCAATGCAATCACCTTATACCCCAGGGGGATGCTTGGCAATGTTCTTCTCTTTTGCTTGTTTTGTTTCTGGATTTATTTATTTATTGAATTCCACCTTTCATTTCTGTCTTTGCTTGTTTTTATTTTCTTTGGTTGTTGTTGTTTTCCCCCCTACCCCCATGTTTGCTGTTCTGAATGACTTTGCTTTTGTTTTCATAGTAACATGTCCACACAAGTAAACAAAAGTTGTTCATGTCCCATGAACAAGCAGATAGATCTTAGGCTCTTTCTTATTCCTAGGCCCGATCCAAAAACAGTTCTTGTAATTTGGTCCTGCTCCATACTTATCTTCACGAAGAGATCACTGAAGATAAGGATGCTACTGCCAAGCGTGGTGAAGAGAGCAGCTGGTGCCCTGCTCTCCGTTGCAGTAGTATCTGCGGATCTTAAGGGTTTGTATGCACACAAGCAGCCTAAATGAGATATCAACTAAATCCACGCAGGAGAAGCACACCAGCCTGAATGATCCAAAATTGGCAATATCCAAATCCAAATATGACGAAGGGAAAAGTATCAGAGCTTGAATTGGGAACAGACAATTCTGGCTATGGGGGCAATGGTAACCTCAAGTTCATCTGCAAAGTAGCTACTAGGCAGATGACGCCTCTGGCAGATCCCCTCTGGGGACACGTGAGGGACTCAAGCAGCTTCCCCATCAGATAGAAGCTATTGCAAACTTGATTATGGTGTGTCAAATGACAGTATACTAGTGTATTAGTCTGGGTACTTAGGAGAAACAAATCCACAGCAACTCATGTAAAAGAGAGAGTTTTATGTAAAGAAAATGTGCATCACGAAAACATCCCAACCCAATGCTGCCCAAGCCCACAAGTCCAACATTAACCCGTTAACCCAACACCAGTCCACAAAGTCCTCCACCTCACAAAACAGAGGCAATGATGCCGACTGCAGGAGGAAAGCTGAGTCAGTGAAAGAACAAGCATCTCAGCACTAGCAGGGGTCTCCACACGGCTGCTCCAGCACCCAGGGCTGCATCGGGATAGGTCCATGTGGCTTCTCCTTGGGGATGTCTTGTAGGAAGTCAATCTTGCAAGCTGAAGCAGGGAACTGCTAAGGCAGCTGCACCTGGTGCAACCATCATAAAACAAGAGACCCGAGAACTAGAAAGCAGAGCCTCACCCACCCATTTATCCCTCCGCCTTTCAATTAGCCCCACATGTGATTATCGGCCAGGCTGGCACAATTAACTAACTCAAATATGATACCTGGCCGGTGACCTCCCTTTTGACCCAACCTAAATTTTTCCCATGCTTCAATTGCAAAAGTGACACAAATGTCTACTCTGGCTTTTAAAATATTGTTGGTGTTCTTTATCACTATTTATTTTTATCTTTTTCATACTATTATTATTACTTTCTTTATTGCTCATGTTAAGTTTCATAATTTCTGAAACACAGAAGGAATGGATGAATAGAGACCATAACTGATGCAAGGGTTTATTAGGGATAGTGGGATGGGAAAAGGGGAGAGTAAGGGGCAGCGGGGAGCAAACCATGCAGGAGAGGGGAAGGAGAACTAGAATTGGTTGTGATGATGTATGTGCAACTCTTGTAATAGTGACTTACCAATGGAAATGTATGATATGTAAAGTTTAAATCACGAAAACAAGAAAAAGCAAAAAGAGAGAGAGAGAAAGAAACAAAAAATGTGTTAAGAGGTGTACAAGCCCCCAATGAAATGATTTAAAAAAAGAATTGATCAATGGCTACCATGGGTGAAGGAGAAAGAGTTTTTGCCTAGGAGGCATGCAGTTTATGTAAATGGTGGTGGAATAATTGGGAAAAGGATCTCAATAATGGTTGCATAACTGAATATAATTAATGACACTTAAGTATACATGTAGAATGTGTTCAATTAGAAAATGTTTTGTTGGGAATATTTTTAACACAGTTGAAAAAGAATAATAATCTTTTACACTTGAAAATGAGTACAAGGAAATACAAACTGAGCTAAAGTTGATTGTAATAATGACTGTACAACCTCTTCTTCGTATGATTGAACTATTGGATTATATGATATGTGGAAGAAGTGCCAATAAAACTGGAAAGTAAGCAAACAAATAAATATCTCTGGAGTCAAAAGTAAAATTTCAAATATACACATTTATTGATTTATTTTTAATCATCTGACTGTCTCTCTCCTAGAGGCAGGGAGAATTTTTGTATTTAAAAAAATTCTTTCTTTACAAATTGGAAATCTTTTAAGTAGATCTGATTGTTTTTAAGAGTACCTGAAAAACCCATGGTTTTGTATAAGGCAAATACTCTCAACCCAGTCTTCACACATATGTGATTCAATACTGAGACAGACAAGTCCAAGAAATGCCACTTTGTTGACTTCTGGATGACCTGCTGGCTATTATTTCCACTCTGGACTGCAACCTTTTAGATGCTTGTCATCTGGTTAACCGAATAAAGACTCTTCTAAATTTCAAGGCATTATAGTGGCTGCCATTTATTTTAACCTGCAACCATGCATGCAAAATGATATGTCTCCAAACATTGTCACTGCAACAGCCTTTGTTATAGGAAAAGATAGAAATAACATAGAAGGCCATTTGAATCAAATAATCAAATCAAGCAAAATTTTTAATCGAGTACTTAAAAATTAAATAGGGACATGTGTTATGTAATAGCACAACATAGTATCAAACTACATGGTTACATGAAAAATTGACATTCATAACATGTATAATTTATAAACAGACATATATTTATTTGAAAAGAAATTCAGGAAACTGGACGATGAGCAGAGCCTTGGCAAAGATGATAGACCCTTTACTCTGACTTCCAGAGTTCCAATCTCAACTCTGTTACTAAGGAGTTATAAGGACTTGGGTAAATGTCTTGGTTTCCTTGCCTGAAAATAGGAAAGATATTAGCTATCCAAAATGTTATTTTGAGGATTAGCAGAGTTAGTTATAGTAAACTGTTTAAACAGTGCCTCTCAATTGAAGAAGGTTTAACAATGCAAAGTATGATTCCACTATCTCAGGGAGAAGAATTGTGTAAGTGTGAGATCAAGACCTGTCACTGTGCACTATTTCTGCGTTTTGAGTTTTTACCCATGCAACTTTATTATCTATTTAAAATAGAAGAGAAGAGATGAAGTATATGAGCATAAAAACTGTCATTATTTTACAGAGCGAAACAAGACCTTAAACCTTCCATACTTGTTATGCAATCAGTATATATGTATATATTATATATATATATAAAAGAAAGGATATTATAGCTCAATTATATATTATTATTTATCATCTTTACTACTAATCTTACATTATATATATATATATATTCTGAATAAATATATTGCCTTAAGGAAATGATCAAAGTTTTAGGCACGTATTGATTTTGTAGATTCAAAAGAAATATATTATTGTTTCCCTCAACAATGTTTTGTTTTTAATGACTTACTGAAAAGTTATAAAATTGTTTTATTAACTAAGATAAATAAATAATGGCCCTATTTTCTTTTCAGGTTAGCCATATTGGTTGAATAAATGTATTCATAGCTATGGTATTATCTAGGCCCATAATTGTATTAACACTCTGTGAGAGAACTGTACCTTCATATCATCTGTACAAATTTCAAATTAAATCATGAATAATTATGAAGATGAGAGAATTTGCCAGGTATGACCTTTGATTATGTGGGGTTTGATGGAATAAAATGCATTCCACTCGTTTAGTTAATTTTAAAAGCTTTATTATTCTTAATCTTTGATTTGAGAAATGGAAAATGAAGCAAGGTTTTCAATTGGTATAACAAGGTAAGGGTAAGTACATATACTCATTGGCTTTAATCTCATAAATTCTATATTCTCTGCCAAGAACAACATTATCACTGAAAATTAATTTGATTTGAAAAACTCTAATTGTGTTGCAGTTAAAACCCATCATTACCTCCCTTTTTATGGGGACATGTCCAAGCCTGTTTAACTGAAGTCTGAGTTATACAAGATTGTCTTAGACTGGCTATTAGAGACACTTAATAAAATGTGAAAATAGGATTGTAGCCTAGAGCAACATAATATATCTTCTTGATTGCATTTTAATATTTTCTTCTTGCTGCAGGACTATGATACCACTGAGTATTCCCCTAATTTTCCAACATTAAAAATAAAGAAATGACATTTATGATTCTTTTCCTCCTACATATTATGGACTTCACTACATACTTAATATATTGCCTCATTTAATGCCAAAATTATTACTAAAATATAAAAAATGTAGCCACATTTATCAATAAGGAAACTATCAAAGAAAGGTTGGTGCAAATTATTAAGATTCTTTTCTGATAACTGAAATGTTGGAGGTAGCTTTTCACGCAGAAGTGTGTCTAAAGAAAAACTTGGTGATTGGCATATGAAAAACAGCCATGACAACCCTATGGAATAGTCACAAATTGGAGCCAAAATGGAAGGTAACTGGTATATGTGCTTTAGAAATATATTTATCACAAAAGTACCTTGATTACACTTCTAACTCCTCAGGTCTCTATATTATAGTTTTCTTCCCCCCCCTTCTGTCAGTTTGCTGTCCTGTTATGGCTTGTGTCTTGCTATCTTTCTGTAAAGGACACCACTGGTATTTCAAATACCATAAAATTCACTCCTGGGAGGCCGGTGCCAACAGAGCTTCCAGACTCAAGCTTTCTAGCAACAGATATGTGGTGATCTACTTCAACAACTAAGCAAGCGCAAATGTCGAACTCTCAAAGAACACAAAAGAAAGCATCTACAGCTAATAGAAAAATCCAGAAAAGGTGTAGGATCCATGGTCAAAAAATGAAAATCATGTGTGTCTCTAGACGCCCCAAATTGAGAAATCTGAACGGGAAATTAGAGAAACTATTTCATTTGCAATAACATATAAGAGGATGGAATACTTAGGGAGAGGTTTAAGCAAGGACGTGAATGATTTATGCAACAAAAATACAGAGCACTGCTCAAAGAGAATGAGGAAGGCTTAAATAAATAGAAAGAGGTTTTGTTCTCATAGTTTGGGAGACGTTATATTGTTCAGATTACAATAGTGCCCACAGTCATCTACAGAGTCAGTGGAATGCCAATAAAAAGTTTAACAGCTTTCTCCACAGAAATTTAGAATCCAATCTTCAACTTCATATGAAATGACAATAGGCCCCAAATAACTAAAACAACATTGAAGGAGCACACAGTAGTAGAATTCACACTTCCTGAATTTTAAACCTGTTACACAGGTACAGTAATCAAAACAGCCTGTTCTTGGTTTGATAATAGGTTAATAAAAGAGAAATAACTTTCAGAAATAAAAAACATAGCTATATTTAACTGATTTTTGACCAGGGTGCTAGCTACATTCAATAGGAAAGATGAATCTTTTCAATAACTGATAGGAAAACTGGATTTCCAAATGCAAAGAATAGACAAACAAAACCAACCCAGGATGCAGGTCTGATATCATAAAAACACAGAAATTTCAAAATAGACTGAAATGTGCAAACTAAAATAATTAACTTATTTTTTCTTGTTCTTTGTTTATTTGATTTCATTTTTTTCAATATAGTTTCTTAATAAGAAAAGATACCCAGCAGATCATATGCTAACATTTCTCTATAAAGTAATACAATTCTTGTAAGAATACACAGGAGTTCATTTGAAGAAAATCTAAAAGTACAACCATGTGTGATATTATTAAGAACATCAATTATAGTAAACATAAAAAAGGACAGTTGCCAATTATCTCATTTCTTTTAATAGAGTATATAGATGTCTTCTCTAATGTATATTCACAGCTCACACTTGGGGAGTACGTGAGGGTATTCATTCTAAGTACTTTGCATGTATTAATTTACTTAATCCTCTCAACAGCCCTCAGAAGTAAACAACTATGATTATTCCCATTTGACAGATGAGGACAGTGAGGCCCTGAGAATCCACAGCACTTCCAAAGTCTGTAGCCACTAAGTCCTAGTGATTACATGTTTAGTTGCTAACCACAAGGTCAACAGTTCAAAACCACCAGCCAGCAATGAGGGTTTTCTACTCTCTTGAAGAGTTACAGTCTCAGAAACTCTCAGGGAGAGTTTTACCCAGTCCTATCGGGTTACTATGAGTCAGAATTTACTCGATGACAGTGAGTGAGTGGCCACCAAGGATTGTTGAAGAGTCCAGTGAGGAGATGGTCCCTCCTCTTAGAGCCCTTGCGATTTCTTCCTTGTTCCATGTTCAACTGCCACAGGCCTAGGAGGCAATCGAAGATGCTGTGGCTTGTGTCAGGCACACCTTAGTCCGCATGGTAACATCCTTGCTTTGCAGCACTTCAAAGAGTTATTTTTTTTAGTAGATTAACTGAAGGCAAATGTGTCATTTGATCTTTTGACCATTTGCTTCATAAACATCGATTGTGATGAAATCCTTGATGTTACTAGGAGAGACCAGTACCTGAAAAAGGATCTCATGCTTGGTAAAGTGGATCTAACCAAACTCCCTGCTGTCAAGTCAGGGCTGACTCATAGCAACCCCTTTGAGGTTTCGGAGACTGTAACTGGTAACGGGAGTAGAAATCTCAGTTTTTCTCCTGCACGGCTGCTGGTGATTTTGAACTGCATGTGATCCCAGCCATAGCATCATCACTACACCACCAGGGCTCCCAGTAAAGTAGAAGGGGGGCAGCACAAAAGAGGAAGGCCCTCAACAAGATGCATTGACACAGTAGCTACAACAATGGGCTCAAAAATAAGAACTGTTTTGAGGAAGGCACGGAACTGGGACGTGTTCCATTGGGTCTCCATGAGTCAACACCAACTTGATGGCATCTCGTAACAACATCAGCAACAGGACAAGAGTAGAACTGCCCCATGGGTTTCACCAACTGTACCTCTTAAGTGAGTGGAATGCCTCCTCTTTCGCTTCAAGTGACTGGTGGATTTGAACTGCTGACCTTGTGGTTAGTAGCCACACGCGTAACCCACTGTGCCATAGGGCTTCTTTCTGTGCTCTGTAGGTGAATTCAATCAGTCACATTGACTAAAGTACACTAGAAGCCCAAAAAGACATTGGACACTGACACTTTAAATCTTCCATTTGCTGTTGTTGTTTGCTTGTTTATCTTGTGGTGGTATAGACGGGGCATTGAGTTACTTAAGGAATTATAGAGGTCTATGTTCTGTCTTCTTGGGCTTTTCAAAGTTTGCACCTGGAAATCTGTTTGTTGGTTTTATCATTTAAGCTGTTTGGGAACTCACTTATTGACTATAAGACCCACACATTGGCAATGGCTAATCATCTCCTTTCCCTGCACATGACCCTTCCGGACCTAGACTAGCCTAGGAGACAGGTGTTACACACTAAGACTATGGGCCAAGAGATATGGGACAGGATAGAGGCAGGCACATGTTGATGGGTTTCTGTCCACTGAGTGTTGACCCCAAAGAAAGAGGTCAGAACCTCTGCAGAATGTCCTTGGCAGCCACCTGGACTAGTCTGCAGTTTGTTACCACAGTTGCTATGGACCAGTGCAGATCCAACATCCATGTCCACGGGCCTACTCTGATTGATCAAAGTTTTGAATATGACAGGCAAAAAAGAATGGAAATTAAGGGGAAAGATGGATGGGTCATCATCTAGTAATTAATTAGCAAACATAATAGGAAAAACACCAAATGACCCAAACCAAAATAAGTAAATCTAAATTCATAAAATTTAAAACTTGTTTATAAAATAAATTTTAAAAGGACAGACTAGCTATCAACTGTGATAATTTCTTTGGATACCATGTATTATGCTAATAATATAATATACTATGTTAACAATCAAAATACAGAAAAATATTGACAACTTAATAACAACAAGAAAACAAATCACCTAATCATAAAATATCCACCAAAATGTAAAAATGTTCCAACAGAGAGGTAAAATCTAAAACAATGAGGTAACATGAAATTCGTGTCCATGGCTGGTGGAAATGCAAATGATTCCGTCATTGTGGCAAATAATGGCGATTCCTCAAATAAATAAAAATGAAGCTCCTATATTACCCAGCAATTTCACTGCTATGGATTATAGAACCCAAAGGATTCTAAAGCAGTTATATAAGCAGACATATGTACACCAGGATTCATTACACCACTTTAGAAAATAGATTGTGTTCACTAAGATACTCATCATCAGATTAATGAATAAGCAAAATATGGTACATCCATGCATACAGTGTAATATTATTCAGTTGAAAGAGAGGTGAATATTGATACATGCTAAAACATGCTCAGGGCTTGAGGACATAATGCTGAGTAAAATAAATTAATAACAAAAGTACAAATATTTCATGACCTTATTAAAAATATCAAAGTAGAAAAATGCATAGGGAGTAAAATAAATTAGCATTTGCCAAGAGGAAGGGGGATGTATTGCTTATAGAACACTGCATTTTAGTTTAAGGTGATGGAAAAATTACATTAAGGTAGCTTTGCACTGCTGATTAATGTAATTGTTGTTAATAAGCTGTACACTTGTAAAAAGGTGAATTGGCAAAAGCTCTGTGATAGACATTGTGCAATAACAACAATAAAAAAGAGTAGATAGGGCTGTGATTGCTTATATGCAACCAAAAAATCTCCTGGGTTGAGTGCCTTAGTTCTACCTCTTATTACATTGCATAGTGACTGAGCTCCTACAGCTTGCAAGGAGCCACCCCGGGTATACTAATTGGTCTCTATTTGGCTGGAAAATAGGCAAAGGAGAACTAGGAAGAGGAATTAAGAAGAGGAAATGGAATGTGTAGCGAATGGTCTCCATGAACAACTGCATACTTTGCCATGAGATCAGAACGAGGTGATGCCAAGTTACCATTATTGAATATTGTGATCAATGGTCCTATACAAGAATTCTCATAAAAAGAGGGAAGATAAAGAACAGAATTTCAATTTCCCATGAAACCCATATTTGCTGAAGCTGTAAAGATTGCATACAAACTTGAAACTATAATCTTTAAACCTTAAACCAAAATGATCCCCCGAACTATCTTTAAAACCAAACAATAGTTTAATTTAACTAGTAAAAAATATCTGCTTTGATCTTGGTGCTCTCTCCAGAACTCTCTACACGGAATCAAAGAAACTCAAAAGCAGCAACTCAAAGACTAATTAACAGGGGCCAGTGCTTTATGTTAATCGGGTAAAAAGAATTAGAGGAAAGAGCGTGATGATGGTTCCAGAACTCAGAGAATGAAATCAATGTCCCTGGATTGCACATGCACACAATGTGAGACCTGTGTATGTTTTACTGTATGTATTCTCAACAGCAACCAAATGAAATAAATGATGGTAAAAATAAAATCCCATGGATCAGAACAAAATATTGACTGTTAGAGCTCTGGAAGACATAGTGTTATGCTTTTCCTAATTTGAAAGGAACACAAAATATTCAGTGGTGTAATGACAATACTAAGAAAAATAATAATTGAGAAGACAGATCAGGACTTTGTTAAAATGTAGTTTTCCATGAATCATAGTCACTGCTATTGATATCACTATAAGCTTCTGTCATCTTAATTAATGAATCCATGTAGATAGTGTTTTATATTTTAATATAAATAAGGCTTACATGTTAGTCTAGCGCAATGAGCCAGAAACTCTAATGTGCTTATTAATAACCTAAAGCTCTTGTTTAAAATGCAGATTTTGATTAAAAGGAGCTGAAGTGAAGCTTCATATTTGAAGCTTCTATCTTGTTCCAAGAAAATGAAAGAGGAAAAACACGCTCAGCATATTTTAAACTGAAAGAACTAAAGAAAAACCTCAAGCATCACATCTCAATTGTGCAAGATTCTATGGGCAAACTATTGACTGATTCAGGAAGCATCAAAAGAAGATCAAAAGACTATACCATTATTGTACCAAAAATTACTAGTTGACATTGAACTATCAAATGGTAGCACATGAGTAAAATTGCCAATCATAATGAAGGAAGAAGTTTAAGTTGCCCTGAAAGCATCAGCCAAACACAAGACTCCAGGACTTGATGGAATACCAATGGAAATGTTTCAACAAGCTGATGAAGCCCTGGAAGCACTCAGAAATCCATGCTAAGAAATTTGGAAAAGAGTTACTTGGCCAACTTAATGGAAGAGTCCCATATTTTTACCCATTCTGAAGAAAGAGGACCCAAATGAATGCTCAAACTATAGCACAATATCACTGATATCACATACCAGTAAAATTTTGCTGAAGATCATCCAACAAAGGTGGCTGCAGTACATTGACGGCTGCTAGAAATTCCGGCAGGATTAAGAAAGAGATTAAGCGAAAGGGATGATGTTGCTAATGGCGGATGGATCTTGGATGAAAATAGAGAATATGATAAAGATGTTTGCTTGTGATTCACGGACTATGTGACATTTGAATGTGTGGATCATAATGAACTTTGGAGAGCCTTGAGAAAAATGGGAATTCCAGCATATTTGATTGTGCTCCTGTGGTAGGGTTACATGGATGGAGAGGGGGCTTTGGGAACAGAACGAGGCAATAGTGCATGATTTAAATCAGGAAAAGGTGTGCATCGAGGTCAGATCTGCTTGCCATACTTATTCAATCTGTAGGCTGAGGAAATCATCAGAGAAGTTGGATTAGACAAAAAGGAACAGCGTTCCAGGATTGGACAAAAGCTTCTTAACAAGCTGCAATATGGAGATTCCACAACCTTGCTTGCAGACAGCGAGGAGATCTTCAAGAACTTGCCGATGAAGACAAAGGGCTTCCGCCTCCATAGGGAGTACAATTCAATGTAAAGCAAAGAAAATCCCTCACCACGGGACCAGTAGGTAACATCATGACAAACGGAGAAAAGATTAAAGTGGTTAAAGATTTGGTCTTCCTTGAATCCACACTCCATACTCATGAAGTAGCAGACAATAAGTCAAAGGAAACATTGATGAGGTACATAGGCTGCACACAACCTTTTGAAAGTGTTAAAAAGCAAGGATGTTACTTTGAGGGCTAAGGTGCACCTGACTGACCCAAGCCATGGTATTCTCCATTGCCTCACATGCATGTGAAAGTTGGACGTTGAATAAGGAAGGCCAAAGAAGAATCAATGCATTTGAGCTATGGTGCTGGGGAGAACAAATACATTTGCCTTGGGGAAGGACAGGCAGAATGCTTTTTATAGGTAAGGACAGCAAGACTTCATTTCATGTACTATGGACATGTCATCAGGAGAAATCAGTCCCTGGAAAAGGACATCATGTTTGGCAAAGCAGAGGGGCAGGCAAAGAGAGGAAGGCTCTCAACAAGATGGATTACCACAGTAGCTGCACCAAAGAGCTCAAACCTAAGAACAGTGGTGAGGAGGGTGCAGGTCATCGGATTGCTGTGAGCATGAACTGACCCAGCAGCACGTAATAACATCTTTCTCCAATGATATTTTCATGCCGCTATTCAGTAGCGCACACCTGAAGTTCACCCACTGATTTGAGTCAATCCTGACTCATTCAATTCCGAGATAGTAGGCCCAAAGGTTGTAATATTTTATCAGAGAAGATAGTTTGATCTTTTCCCTTGGACCTACTCGGGGGTTTTGACCACCAACCTTGTGAATAATAGTCAAATACTTACCCATCATCACCACCACCTTGGCTCCATGCTTTGAAGAGCACAGCACGAATGTCTAGCACTGTCTTCTCTCCTACATTTGAGACATTCCTGTACTCTGCAGAACTTTCAAAACTACCGATAGGTACATTTCTTTTTTAAAAAGCCATGCTTGATGAAATGGGACTATGGAATGATATAATATATGTACTAGATCCCAATTAATACTTTTTTTCTTCTATTAATTTTTAATAAAAGATGATTTTATTGGGGGCTCTTAGAACTCTTAAAACAATCCACGCATCAATTGTATCACGCATATTTGTACATGTGTTGCCATCATTATTTTCTAAACATTTAACTTTCTACTTGAGCCCTTGGTATAGTAGCTGGGTTTTTTTTTTTTTAATAATCATTTTATTAGGGGCTCATACAACTCATCACAATCCGTACATACATTATTTGTGTCCAGCACATTAGTGCACATGTTGACTTCATCATTCTCACAACACATGCTTTCCACTTGAGCCCTTAGTGTCAGCTCCTCATTTCTCCCCTCCCTCCCTGCTCCCCCTCCCCCTGAACCCTTGATAATTTATAAATTATTATTATTTTATCATATCTTACCTCGTCCTTTTTTTTAAAAGGAGAAAATCATCAGGAAAATTACAATCAGAACAAAAAGAAAACTATTTTTGTGCCTATACTTCCATAATGATACATAACTTAGAACTGCATCTAATGTTACTCAGTGTCCTCTATAAATTGCATTTGTGTCAATAAGTATGCCTACACAGTCATACAACTGGCAAATGTGCTACTTTTTATCCACATGAGTCCACAGCACACAAAAGGTCCCATACCTTCTCTAAGTCTGTTTTCTTACTTGCAAAATGAGTTGAACTATATGGATGGGGAAGTTCCAGTCAAGACCACTAACGGAAGTCACTATTGTTTAATCTTTGGGTTAATTCTCGAATTTGCTCTAAATCAATGGTTCTATTCCCAGCTATCCTGGGGTTCAACAAAGGCAAGAGTAAGAAGATAATAGATATGCAATCTTTTGCCTATTTAAAAGTATCTAGCTCTCAAGAAGTCTGAATGGAGGAATAATCTGGCTCGATTTAAGTGTGCAGAATACGAGTTAAGTGTGCAGAAGCCCCCTGTGCTTCTGTGTGGACTTCAAGTGTGGTAGGTCAGCTTTTGCTGCAACTAGACTGGTTTGGATTTGCTTAAACGTTGTAGGAAGATATATAAAAAGTACAAGATAACATAATGAACATTTCCTTCTGCAAAAGCAATATCTGGGTACTCATGTACTCTCTTTGATTTATTTAAGTGACATTTTGCATCCAAACATTGAGCCTGCCATTTCATTGTCTGCCAGAATAAATTTTTAGTAAGTGCTATGAAACTCCACTTAATGAAAAGTTGTCATGTTCTCATGTGCTCTTGCAAGAAGATAATAAGATCAACACCCAAAAGGAAATGAACTTCATTTGGGAAGGGAAACAATTAGCTGATCTGATCTCTAATTCTCTTGGTGAGTATTGAATTTCTCTCATTTTTAAGACTGTGCATTTAAAGTAATTTAATTTGAGTAGATATGTTATTTTTCCTGATTTATTTTATTAAAATGATTTAATGTATCTGCATTTTGCCTATAGTTAACAATCAGAAAAACTATCTCTCTCATTAAACCTGTGCTAAATTTGCTCCTGATGGGGCAGGTTTTCTCCTCCTTTTCAACGTTCACATATGAGCATCTATCTTCCTTATAAAATATTATTTTAAATATTAATATTTATTATTTATAGCTTTAATAATTTAATACCCTTCCTCTCAACTCTTCTGTTTCTCTTTCTTGCTCTTCTCTTCCATTCTCACAGACATCCTTTCTTTATCCTGCTTGAGATAGTTAAGGTTTATTGTGCCAAGCTGGCCAATAAACACATGTGGGGTTAATTGAAGGGCAGAGAGATAAATGGTTCAGTGAGCCTCGCCTTTCTTGTTCTCAGGTCTCTTGCTCTCTGATGGTCGGACCAGGGTGCAGCTGCCTTAGCCAGTTCCCTGCTTCAGTTGGCAAAGCTCACTTCCTGCAAGACATCCCTGAGAAGCCACATGGACCTACCCCAATGCAGCCCTGGATGCTGGAGCAGCCTTGTGGAGACCCCTGCCAGTGCTGAGATGCTTGCATATTCACTTTCGACTTTCCTCCTGCAGTCGGTGTCATTGTATGTGTTTTGTGAGATGGAGGAGGACTTTGTAGATCGGTTTTGGACATATGGGCTAATGTTGGACTTGTGGGCTTGACAGCACTGTTTTGGGATGCTTTCTTAATGTACCCTTCCCCTTTATATAAAACTCTCTCTTATACATATGAGTTTCTGTGGATTTGTTTCCCTAGTTAACCCAGACTAACACACCACTTTTATTACCTAAAGTTTTTGCAAAATACACAATGCTTCAGACTCTACTCAGATTACTAGGGTACGGAAAACAAGCTTTGTGAACTATATTCTTCAAAAATGTTCAGATTCTAGTGGGTCACCTTTCTTTGGAATGGGTACAAATATGAATCTCTTCTAGTTTGTTGGCCAGAAAGCCGTCTTCCAAATTTCTTGGCATCGATAAGTGAATGCTTCTAGCACTTCAGTAGTTTATTGAAGCATTTCAGTTGGTATCCTATTAATTCCAGAAGCTTTGGTTTTCATTAACACCTTTAATGCAGCTTGGACTTCTTCATTCTATACCATGGATTGTTGATCATATATTACCTCTTTAAATGGTTGAAAGTCAACCTATTCTTTGGGGTGCAAAATATATATATATATATTCTTTCAATTTTCTTTTAATGCTTTCTGCATCATTCTGTGTTTTGCCCAAGTAATCCTAAAATATTACAATCAAGGATTGAAATCTTGCCTTTAATACTTTCACCTTGAAAAATGCTGAGTATGTGCTGCTACATTTGATTTTCTAATGCCAGGTCTTTGAACATTTCATTATAATACTCTCGTCTTCTTGCACTTCTCTTTGAAATGTTCTGTTCCACTTTCATTTAATCATTTCTTCCATTGATGTCAGTTACTCTGTGTTTAAGAGCAAGTTTGAGTCTCTTATGACATTCCCTTCTGTTTTTTCTTTCTTGCCTACATTTTTCATAACCTTTTGATTTCTTCATGTATAGTATCCTTTATGCCATCCAACAGCATCCAAGGTCTCCTGTCATTCATGTCCCATGTGTGAAGTCTGCTCTTGAGGTAGTCTCTAAATTTAGATGAGATATGCTCAGGGTTGTATTTTGCCTCTCATGACTTCTTTACTCCTGCTTCAACTTGAATTTTCTTATGAGAAATTGATTGTTCCACAGCTGGGCCCTGCCTTGTTTGGCTCTTAATATTGAGCTGTTTTACTATGTCTTCCCAAAGATGCAGTCCATTTGATACTTGTGTATCCTTGTATTAGTCGGGGTACTCTAGAGACACACATCCACAGAAACTCATGTATAAGAGAGAGTTTTATATAAGGGCTAAGTGTGCATCAAGAAAACATCCCAACCCAGTGCTGCCCAAACCCACAAGTCCAACATTAACCCAGTAGCCCATATGTCCGACACCAATCCACAACATCCTCCTCCATCTCACAAAACAGACTCAATGATGTCGACTGCAGGAGGAAACCCGAGTCAGTGAACTTGTAAGCATCTCATGGCTGGCAGGGGTCTCCACACGGCTGCTCCAGCACCCAGGGCTGCATGAGAGTAGGTCCATGTGGCTTCTCCTTGGGGATGTCTTGCAGGAAGTGAGCTTTGTCAGTTGAAGCAGGGAACTGGCTAAGGCAGCTGCACCCTGGTCCAACCATCAGAAAGCAAGAGACCTGAGAATTAGAAAGGTGAGGCTCACTGAGCCATTTATCCCTCCACCCTTCAATTAACCCCACATGTGTTTATCGGCCAGGTTGGCACCATAAACTAACTAACTCGAATCCCATATGGTGTAGTCTACCTGTATAGTTACTGTTTGTGCTGTTGAATAATTAATTTCCAACGAGGAAACTATTGGTCTTACGAAACTCTCACATACAATCTACAGCTGCCTTTCTATCACCAAAACCACATTTCCAACTATTACTCCTTCCTGCTTCCAAATTTTATATTCTTATCCTCAATAATTATCAATGCACCCAGCTCGCATGTCTCGTCAGTTTCTTCTTGAAGAAGGTGATAGCATTTTTCAATTTCTTCATCACTAGCATCAGTGGTCGGTGTGTGCATTTGAATAATAGTTGTCTTAACTGGGTTTCCTTGTAGGCATATCAATATTATCATATCACAGATAGCATTGTAATTCAAGATAGATCAGGAAATGTTCTTTTTGATGATCCATGCGACTTGATTCCTCTTGAATCTGTCACTCCTGACATAGTAAACCATGCACCTGACTGATTCAAAATAGCCAGTGCTGATCCATTTCAATTTACTAATGCCTCGATTATTTATTTTTATGTATGCCACATCATGTCTGATGATTTTCAATATTCCTGGGTCCATACGTTGGGATCCTTCAGTTTCTGATTCTTAACAAATATTTGCAGCTATTTTTTCCTCATCTGGAGTCAAGACCCAAAAGGAAATGAAATCCCTGAAGGCTTTACTCCATTCTTGTCATTAAAGTTACCACTGCTTTGAGGAGATACCTCTTCTCCAGCCATATTTTTAGAACTTTCCTTATTGAGGGGATCAGCTTCTGATACTATATTTCACAATGTTGTGCTGATATTGATGAAGAGGAAATCATAGTCTTACTTTGTGGTCTGTCCTTATGCTGGAAGATTAACAGAAACATGTACACCATGGCTGATCCAGCTGGTAGTTGAAATACTGTTGCCATAGCTTCCAGCAGCACAGCATCATATAAGTCACCACAGCATGACAAAGTGGAAGAGGAGTGCTGGTGGAATCTTTAGGGTCTTCTAATTATAGGCACAAGTTATCTATGAATAGAGATACTTTCACCTTTGTCTTTATTATCTGGAAATCCTTATCTCACTTTATTGCTCTATTGTTCTGACGAACACTTCCAGTACAATATTGAACCAATGTAGTAATAATAAGGATACTTCCCTACCCACTCCTCTCACTCTTTCTTCATTAAGTATGGTGTTGCCTGATAGTTTTCATACATGCCCTTGATTATGTTATGAATTACCCGTACTTTGACAGGTTTAGTGTCAACTTGGCTAAGCCAGGATTCTCAGTGGTTTAGTAGTTGTTTCCGGGTGGAGTCAAGTTGATTCCAACTCATAGCAAGCCAGGTTCTGCACTGTCCTCACAATCATCGTTTTGTTTGGACCCATTGTTGCAGCCACTGTGTCAACCCCCTATAGTCTTCCTCTTTCTCATTGATCTGCCACTTTACCAAGGATGATGTCCGTTTCCAGCATGATGCTCTTTTCCAGGGACTGCCCTCTCCTGATAACAAAGCCTAAGTAAATTCGACCAAGGCTGGCTATCCTTGCTCCTAAGGAGTATCCTGAATGTACTTCTTCCCAGAAAGATTTGCTAGTTAAATTCTTGCAAACTTACTGCCATTGCATTGATTTTGACTCACAGTGACTGTGGTCCTTGCATAATTTCATGTCAACTTGAAGTGTAGAGTGGAATCTAGCTTGTCAATCAGGTCACAGCCTGATGGTGCCCCCTTGTGGGCATGGAGAGTCCTGGGACCCTCACCCTTTCTCTCTGCCTTCACCTTCCTGCTAGTAAGTCACTCAGAGAGCTGCCGGAGCCCTGGAGATGTGTCCACTGACACTGGATCTATAAGACTTTGAACCCACCGGCCTGTGATCTTCTTACATTTTGCATCATTGCTTGTAGCTGCATGAGTTTGAAGAGATACGTATGGACTAGTATTGGATTTATGGATGAGTGTCAGAATTATAGACTTAACTCTTGATTAGCCTGGCATGTGTTCCTGATATATAACTGCTTATATGAGTGTCTCTGGATTTGTTTGTTTAGTCAACCCAGTCTAACACAGTAACCCTATAGGACAGAGTAGAATTGCCCCTGCAAATTTCTGAGACTGTAACTTTATGGAAATAGAAAACCTCATTTTTCTCTCATGGAGTAACTGGTGGTTTTTACATGCTAACCTTGTTCAACAGCCCAGTGGGTACCCACCCTGCTGCCAGGGGTTCTTTAGTAGTTAAAATCTCATAATCCCACATGGTGTCTTCTAACAATGCAATTGCCTCCACAGTGGGATATGCACAGTAGGATACGGTGCAACACTCTTACTCAGATCACAACCCTGAGGCAATCATTGGAAAGCATTTTCCTCCGTGTGTGGTCTGTTTGCCATATGAATGAATGCTGTGAAGAAGTTTCCTCACTTTTTACTGGGTCCAGATCCTGCACCTGACTTAGCCACTTCTGACTCATTGGACTTTCGCCAACTTCGTACCTTATTGCTTGCAGATCTTGGGAATCACTGTGTCCTGTCATCTGACCTACGAAACTTGTATGCACTCTCTTCTGCAGCCATAATAAACCTGTAATCTTCCTGCTGAGTTTCTGTTCATCAGCCATTAAAACAACGGGAATCAAAAGAAATTTGACATCTGACCCACTGATATGGGCTTGTCTGCTTCTAGTACTGTGTGAGCCTATATGAATTAAAATATATATGTATGTATATATATATATATATTTACACACATATATGTTTCATTACCTTTGTTTCTGTAGAGAGCCCAGCCTATAATGAATTACATTTATATTTTTCTGAGAATTTTTATCAGGAAAGAGATGAATTGTGTTAAATTTCTTCCTTACATCAATTGATAAAAATCATATGATTATTTTCCTTTGTTCTCTGTATGCAGTAGATTAAACTGATTGATTTTCTAATGTTGAACCACCCTTGAAATCCTATTATAATTCCCACTTGCTTGGGGTGCATTTTTTTGTGGGTTGATGAATTGTATTGGTTCGATTTTTGCTCAGAATGTCTCATAGATCTTCATGAGGGATATTGGTAGGTAATTTTCTTTCTTTTTGGTGATGTATTTGCTTGGAATATGTACCAAGGTGGTGCTGGCTTCGTTGAAATGCTAGGGTGTATTCCTTTCTAGTCTGTGTTTTTGTAGAATTTGAGTCTCATTGATGACAAATCTTCTCTGTATGTTGGGTAGACTTCCTCAATGTAGCCATCTTTTGTACTTTTTGTTGCTGTTGTTGTTGTTGGAAGTTTTATTTGATTTCTAATGACACCATGCAGCTGGAAGATGAACAAAAACACACAACTAGAGCAGATTGTAATACAGAACTTCAAGAGTCCTGAAGATTATTGGTGATCAACATCAGCAAAATGTGTTTAAAATGGAAGCTTCACATGACTACCCTACAGCACGTATCATTATTCTTTTCTTCCATCAATGTTTAATGGAGTGAAATTCATGTGAAGATTGTAAAAACGTGTGGTGATGGGCATCTCCCCGCCTCTGACTTTATAAATGTTGGAGAGAATCTTTATGAGCATCAACAGCCCAAGGCTGATTCCTATGAAGGGAGGTCAGAACTCCTCTCTCCAAACGTGTTACTGATTCCTACATGAGCTGACCTTCCCAAGCATGCTGCACATCTGCTAGGTTTGATAATTCATTGTAAGGGTGACTTAGAATGCACAGAATATACATATAATGACTTGTTTTTTAAAGAAGTATCAGGATATATTTCAGAATCAAGAATGACTCTAGATATAGATCTGACAGAACAGCTTCTTGACTGTGCTTATAAACAAGTCTCTCCTGGTGCCCATGGGTCCATCAGCTCAGCCTCTGACTTACGAAGGCAAGAGTTGCAAAGCTCTTTGGCTCCCTGAATTCACACCAGAGGTGATCGACACTTTCAGGGAACCCTTTCTGAAGGAACTCAGTTCTCTTTCTCCAAGAATCAGCAAGCCTGCTCTAACCACTTTGCTGGGAAGCTCATTACATTGTCTTGTGCTGGTCGTCTGATTCTGCTGCCATCATTTATCTGCTGCTTGCTCTTGCCACTGCATACCATTTTATGTGTAACAACTCTTGCTCTGTCTCTCCCACACTTGATTAACATGTTCTCATTTCCAAAAAGGTACCATGTACATTAGTTTCATTATTGGAAAATTATTCAATCCCATTGGCGGGGCACCAGAATCATATTTGCATAGCCTCACTCACTCACTTAGTAGGTATTATAAGGCCATGGCCAAAAAGACCATATTGAAGTGTTACATTACATCTCACAGGACTAATATCAAATACTAAGATACAATAAAGGGGGGCGGGGGAGACAAAATAGACAGTCCCCAAGTTATGAATCTCCAAGTGATATAAAACCTGTAGTTACCCACATAATGCTTATTATATTAAAATTTTAAGGTCATTACAATGATCAGCAATGACAAACTGGAACTACTTTATGGCACACATCAAAACATGCACTCTGTTTCTCTGAAAGTAAGACATCCACTGAAAATAAGACCTACTTACAGTTTTGCCTCTCGCTGAAATAGAAGGCATCCCCCCAAAAACAAGATCTCCCCCAAAATAAGCCCCCCTGAAGCTACCGTAATTCTAGACTCTGAACCGTAGTGGCGGGCACCGCCGCGCAGCTCACTATTGGTAAACAGCACAGCCAGAACAAACAGGAAGTGTGAGGTCTCTTTTAATAAAACAATAAAACCATAAACAATAAATGTGTACCATATTCTTCTTCATGGAAAAATAAGACATCCCCTGAAAATAAGACCTAGCGCATCTTTGGGAGCAAAAATTAATATAAGACAGTGTCTTATTTTCAGGGAAACAGGGTATTTTGTTCTAACAAACTGGCATTCTATGATGCTCACCCTCTTAGCACAATTGCTAAAGGCATAATAGGTGCATAAGCAAATGTGGTGAAGAAATCGGATGGTGTCCAGCTATTAAAATATATAGCATCTGGCGTCAGAAAGACTTGAAGTTAAACAAGGAGCCATCTAGAAAAGAAGCAACATGCCCACATGGAAGAAGCACATTAGCAGGTGTGTTTAGAGGTGTCATCAGGACCAATAACAGGCATCAGAAGACCCAAATCAAACAAACAAAAAACCGTATTGTTGAGAACGAGGGGGTTTGGAGCAGAGACTCAAATCTCATCTGTGGACAATTGGACATCTCTTCACAGAGGGTTTCACAGGGAAGGATGAGTCAACCAGGGCGCAGTAAAGCACCGAAGAAACACACAATTTTTCTCTGGGTTCTTGAGGCTTCCTCACCCCCCACTATCATGACCCCAGTGTTGCCTCTCCCTTCAGACTAGACTGGAGCATGTACACAGTTACAGGTAAGAGAGAAGAGCTCAGGACACACGGAATCCAGGAACAGGAGTGGGAATAGTGATAGGAGAAGGGTAGGGGGAAGGTGGGGAGAAGAGGGGACATAGGGGTTACTGATTGCAATCATGGACACATAGCCACCCACCACCCTCCAAGGGAACAGAAAGAATGGAAACCACAGGGGAGCGGAGACAGTGGTCAGTGTAAGATATAAAAATAATAACAATTTATAACTTATCAAGGGGTCATGTGGGTGGGGGTGGGTGGGAAGAGGAGCTGATACCAAGGGCTGAGCAGAAAATAGTTTTCTAGAAAACCGTGATGGCAGCATATATACAAATATGCCTGATACATTTGTTGTATGGATTGTTATAAGAATTGTAAGAGCCCCCAATATAATGATCTTTTAATTTAAAAAACCCATCATTATTATTATTACTATATTAAGATATTAAAGTTGTGTTAATGTATCTGGAGTGATTCTTTAGTGTTTTGTGCATAAAATGGTATGCTATATATTAAATACTAAGATAAGTTTTGACTTAATGATGTTAGAAATCACCCACACCTAACTGTTCAGACTCATACAAACAGAACTTAAAAATAGATATAAGGAAAAAATGTAATTCCTAATTCTGGCATAGCCAGTGATCTAAACTCTCAAGGGTCACATGTTATTGAGTTATATGTATGTGTAGGCTTAAGATCCTGAATTGATTCACGCTTGGAAAATTATAGATTACTGTAGGGATTTTCTGGGAAAAAAACATCAATCAAATTCCACTGCTGAAGTTGGGCGGAGATCGTGGGAGAAAAGAATAGGCAAGCTGAATCAGAGGTGGACATATGGCAGCAATGCTGAGGCATTTGTTGTTCTACTAGGAAAGGGGTGAACTTCAGAATATGCCACCAAGGCTCTCTTAAGGCAGTAGGAAGTATAATATAATGTAAAGATAACAGATGCTTAGAAAATGGCATACCAGAGAATATGATAACTTTTTACTTTCAGTTATTTCAAGTGATATATGCATATACATATATGATCTCTTAAAAGGGCAAGAAGACGAAGAGTAACTTAAGGGTAGATATGTTTTAAAGGAACATCTCTATGAAGAGATTGAATACTGGGCTCCAGATTGAACAGTGAAAGAATTGAATCAGAAGAAAGATGATCCCCTAAGGACCAGTGGTGTGAGTGGCGATGCTGGGAGGGTAGAGGGAGAGTGGGTAGGAAAGAGGGAACTGATTATAAGGAACTATATGTGACCCCCTCCCTGGGGGATGGACAACAGAAAAGTGGGTGAAGGGAGATGTCAGACAGGGAAAGATAGGACAAAATAATAATTTATAAATTATCAAGGGCTCATGAGCGAGGGGGGAGTGGAAAGGGAGGGGGAAAATGAGGACCTAATGCTGGGGGCTTAAGTGGAGAGCAAATGTTTTGAGAATGATGAGGGCAATGAATGTATAAATGTGCTTTACACAATTGATGTATGTATGGATTGTGATGAGTTGTATGAGCCCTAATAACACGATTAAAAAAAAAAAAAAAAAGAAATAACAAGCATCAGGAGGATGAGATTATCAGAAGGGGTATTTGGATTGGTAAATAAAGATAACAATCATCCTAGCAATTGCAGATGGACTCACTACAGAATATATAAATTCATTCATTTGTTGTTGTTGTTGAAATAATTTTATTGGGGGCTCGTACAACTCTTATCACAATCCATGCATCCATCCATTGTGTCAAGCACATTCGTACATTTGCTGCCATCATCATTTTCAAAGCATTTTCTTTCTACTTGAGCCCTTGGTATCAGCTTTCCATTGTTTCCCCTCCCTCCCTCCCTCCCTCTCTCCCTCCCTCCCTCCCTTCCTCCCTCGTGAACCCTTGATAATTTATAAATTAGTATTACTGGTTCATGTCTTTCCCTATCCGATGTCTCCCTTTACCCCTTGTCTGTTGTCCATCCCCCTGGGAGGGGGTTATAGATAGGTCATTGTGATTGGTTCCCCCTTTCGACTTCCACCATCCCCTTACCCTCCTGGTATAGCTACTCTCAATATTGGTCCTGAGGAGCCATTCATTTTTCCTCACTGTTGGAGAGCACCAACTTAAGGTCCGTGGAAGAAATCATCTTTGTCCTATGCTCCTGAAGGCATTTAATCCTAGTGTTATGTCATAGAGGGTGTTTTAAAGTTGTACAAACCAAGTTATTTTCAAATGTTTTTTCCCCCGAGGCTTGGTATTGGATACCTATCATGGGAGGAAGAAAAGTCCATGAAAATATGATAAATACACATTTCTTCGAAAAAGGCTAACTGTCCAAATGCAATTCTTTTTATTTTTGGAAGTACATATAAAGCTTGTATTCTATATCATTTGTTTGAAAGTTTTATGCATTTTAATATTGCTTTCTCTCATTTTTAAAGAAAATTTCCTGAGCATCTTATTATATGGCAGCCATGGTGTTACACACTTCAGATAAAAATGTCCATTAGCCACATTTCCTGTTATTAACGAACTCATAGCCTAGTTGGAGAATTGTATTAAAAATATGTGATGATTGTGCAGTAAATATATATTTATAATACTTACACACACTAAAATGTGATATCACATGTTGATTCACTCACTTGCCATCTCTCCATCTGTGCACTGATGAACGCAATAAAAAATTATTGTATTTCTTATTTTTAGTTACTAAAAGTAAGAAGACAAAATATTTATGCAGCTGAGATTCTAATTAATAAGCAATCTCCTCTAATTGGTGACATCACACTGCGGAGAGGACGTAGTATGTGGTTTCAGAAGATAGCAGGCTCTCCAAAAAGGTGCTCTATTCTTATGTAATCTGTTGATAGTCCACACTGTGGGTTTCTTTTGATTGCGCATTTGCTTTGCCACCTACAAAGGCTGAGACATATTCTCCAGTGGACACAAATAAATTAGTTTTTTGTAACTAGTATTTTCTAATTTTGCTTTCTCATCGATGTTTCTGTGTATAAGGCTCCTAATACATTTCCCAAAGCACTAAGGCTATTTGCACACACTTCTTTCTCACAACTCTATTTTCATTTTATCAACATACACTTAACCCTCAAGTATGCTGTGACTATTTGTTTCGGTGGTGTTTCCATAATAACGCAGGCCAAAAAACAAAACCCTAGTGATCTACTTTTGATAATTAGCCAATTAAAACCCTATTAATCACATTAGAGCAGTACTGAATTCATTTGCTTTGGATCCATCATCAGGGGACTCAACCCCTAGAGGAAGACACCATGCTTGGTAAAGCTCGGGGCTAGTGAAGACAGAGAACCTACATAACATGGACTGACGCAATAATGGACCGACAGATTGGTGACTGCAAAGATGATACAAGATGGATAATGTTTCATTCTCTTGCACTTAAGGTCCCATGAGTAAAATTTGACACGAGAGCTGCTAACAATAAAAACTTCAAAAAAATGTTTCAGCCTGAAGTATTCAACATAAAGAAATAACATATCAGATATGGAAATGCTTCCATGGTGATTTATCAGATGTTATTACTTTGTCACATTTAATTTATAGTTTTAAAAACTTACTACATTCACTTAGATAAATGTCAGAAACAATCTTGAGCACAAAAACAACCATGCTGCAGAATGTATTGTGTGATAGCATATGTAAAATTTAATTGCTAACCAAAGTCAGTATATGATGCTTATGAAGTTATAGATACATACTAAATTATGAAAAAATCATAAGGGTTATATATGTTAGATTACACATTGTGTATTTTCCTAGAAATGAAGTCAGGAGAAGGCCTTCAATTGTGTCTGTAATATTTAACTCCTTAAAAACAGAGACAATATCTGAAACACATGGGAAATAATGGTTAGATTTTATAAATCTATGTAATTAATGATTACTCTGGGAGTTTCCTGGAAGGAGATTTTAAGGCAGATTTGTGTACCCAGAGGAATCATTTCTAAAAGGAACAAGAGAACGAGACTGGGTAGATGGAGAAACTGGGCAGCAATTCAATCATCAGTTCTCAAAGAGAGGTCTTCAAATGGCATGGCTTTTCAGAGAGTTCTCAGATTAAGACAAGAGTGTTGAATCTTTGGACTCTTGCCTTGACTCATTAATGACTTCAAGCTTGTGTTGGTAAGGCGGTGAAAGTTTGAGTACGGTATCTCCCGTTTAACCAATGACAATTCCTGGAAAAGTGTGAAGTTATAAGTCTCCAGGTGCAAATGTTTTCAACTGCTAGAGACATATGCGCCTTGTGTTTGTGCTAGAAACCAACCCTTTGTAGTGAAGCACAGTGCCCTTGGCAATGATTCTCTGTGTGGTGCTCCAGTTAGTGACAGTGTCAAGGGTAGAGTTGTCTTCATGAGGGAGACATGGGTTCAATTCACGAGCCAATGTACCTTATGCACAGTCATCGCCCATTTGTTAGGGGAGGCTTGCATACTGTGAAGATGCAGAAGAGAGTTAAGTGGAACTTCCAGATTAAGACTGACTAGAAAGAAAAGACTGGCCATATACTTGTGAAAATCAACCAAGAAAAAGCCTATGGATCACACTTTGTTCAACGACTGAACATGGGCTATTACAAGACTGAGTTTTTATTCTGGTGTGCATCAAGTTCTTATGGTTCAGATGCCACTATCGAGACAACTAACAATAACAATAATGCAGTCAATGTGGAGAAGATTTCATATGCACCATAGATACTCCTGTATAAGCCAAGTTGTTCAGAACATGTTTAATGCCGTTTTTGTGGTAAAATTAGGTGCCTTAGCTAATATTTGGGCTGGCTCATACTTGAGTATATACGGTAATTGTGATATGTGATGGTTAGGTTCTGTGTCAACTTGCTGCACCTCAGGAGGTAGGAGTGTATTCCAACCTCTCAATCTGGATACAGCCTAAAGACATATTCTGGAAAGTCTGACCTAAGAGACCCTGTGGAGAGCTGGGCCCTCTCCCTTGCCCTTCTTTTCCTTCCTGCTTGGTTGGATCCTGTGGCTTGTGGTGTTGCAAGCCCATGTGGTCTGCCCACCCTTGGATCTGTTAGAGCCCTGCCAAGTTCCTGCTGACATTGAACGCAAAAGACTGCATTAATTGGCTTTATCTTCCTTGCTTCATTAACCAGCAGCTGTGTGTGTCAGGGGGCCCTCCAGGCCTTTATCTGACCCAAGTGGATAGGGTGGGCCACTTATTTGATGTGAAATTCTTTTGTATATATGAATATCACTGGTTTTCTATATCTAGGAAACCCCGCCTAATAAACCATGTTGTTGTTAGGTGTGATTCAGTTGATTTTGACCTATAGCAAGCCGCCCGATGCACAATAAAACAAAACACCACCCTGCCTGGTGTCATCCTCACAGTTGTTCTTATTTGGGGGGGTCATTGTTACGGCCACTCTATTACGCATTTCAGGGAAGGCCTTTCTCTGTTCTGCTGAGCCCCTGTTTTAACAAGCATGGTGGTGTTCTTCAGGGACTGATCTCTTCTGACCACATCTCCCAAGTACATAAGACAGGACGTCTCACCAACCTTGCCTCTAAGGAGCACTCTGGGCAAACTTTTCATTTTCTTTTGAAAAATGTTTGATCATTTCATCAGAAGCTCTTACAGATATCATAAAACTCCATAACTCATTCACACCAAGCAGATTGTATAATTGCTACCACAATGAGTTTCAAACTATTTTCTTTCTCCTTGAACCCCTTGATAATAGCTCCCCTTTATCCCTCCCTCCCTCACCCTAGCCCCCGGGAACCCTTATTTATTTATTTTCCCTATAATAGATTTATTTCCCCCATATCTTACATGATCCAATATATCCATTCATATACAATTCTGTTGTTTGAACCCATTGAATGTGGTTATAAAGTCAGCAATGCTATCAGATCCCCCCCCCTACCCCCACGCCCCGCCCCTGCCACACACACACTCTCTTCCCATACCCTCAGGGAACCATCACTCCCGTTACTGTTTCTGAAAGGTTATCTCTCTTGGCTGTCATGTACCAAAGATGTTAAATATACTAATGAGCATATGCAAATCAAACAGGATTGATGAGGTAAAACAAATAAAAACCATAATAGGAAGGGGAGGAATTTTCCAAGACAAATTTGTTTGATCTTTTGGCAGTCCATTATACATTCAATATTCTTTACCTGTGCCATAATTCAAATGCGTCAATTCTTCAGTCTTCCTTATTCAATATCCAAATTTCACACACATATGGGGCACAATTAATGGCTTGTGTCAGGCACACCTTAGTCATCAAAATAACCCTTGCTTTTCAGCACTCTAAAAAAGATCTTGTACAGCAGATTTACACAATACAACACGTCTTTTGAATCTGGCCTGAACCTCTGGCAGCTCCCTGTTAATGTATTGCTGAAATTTTTGTTAGTGATCTTCAGGAAAATTTTACTTGCATACAATATTAATGATATTGTTTTACTATTTCACATTCTTTCGGGTCATCTTTCTTTGAAATGGGTAGAGATATTTATCTCTTCCAGTACATTGGCTAACCAGTTGTGTTCCACATTTCTTTCCATATAATAGTACTTCATTAGTTTGTTGACATTTCAATTGATAGTCCATCAATTCCTGGATCTTATTTTTTGAAAATGCTTTCAGATAAGCTTGAACTTCTTCCTTCAACACCACTGGTTCTTGCTTATTTGTTAACTCCTGAAATGGTAGAAAATAAACTAGCTCTTTTTGGATCGGTGATTATATGTATTCTTTTAATCTTCTTTTGGTTCTTGCAGCATCATTCAATATTTTAACCAAAGAGTATAGCTAATACACCATATGACCTTAAAATTCTCCTCCTAGGTATATAATATAATCAAAAAAATTGAAAATAAATACCTGTACACCAATGTTTATTGCACAATATTCAAGATAATTAAAAGGTAGAAAAGACATATATCAACAAGGAATGAAACAAAAAAATTAAGTGATTACATATAATAAAATGCTAATCAAATATTTAAAATAATGAAGTTCTGACACACATACAACACACACACACATCTAGCTTTATTTCTTTAGCATGAGTCACTCACATTCTGTAACAATATATTCCATTGACATAAAAGTCCCATCTCAGTGATGATCATATGTATTTTTCTTTGTATTTGATAGTGTATCTGATTTATTTCAATTCAATCCACATAGTAGGAAAAATTAATAGAGAAATACATATTCTTAAGGTCCATTGTTGATTCAAGATATTTTAACATTTAATATTCTATTTCCCTTAATTTCTTGGTATGAAAAATAACTAATGGTCAATAATTATATCATAAATATTTCATTTTCCTTAATATCAATATTCAAATACATTATAGACTGCTTAGAGTCCTTGCTCTTCATTAGTAGATGGGGCATGATTCAGATTCTCTTTTAAATTTCCATACAGCTTCATGAATACATACACACTTATTAAATAAACAAAAATATTTAGACCAGTCAGATGTATGCCTAAAACATTGGGTGGATATATTCTTCCTGTGTCTCAGGTATAATTTTGTTACTATAAATAAGGCTTATTATAAACATTCCAGAACAGATCATGCTTAGATATTTGTTGTCATATTTCTAGATTGAATTTGCTAAACATTTTTTCTTAACAGAAACTGCCAAAACATGTTCTGGAGTTGTTTTTGCACTGTTTTGCATTTCCCCTAGGGATATATGAAAATTCAATTTGCTCCCCATCCATGTCAACACTTGATTTTATTAATCTTTTAAATTTGAGCTTTCCAATGAAAACCTATCTCTTTAGGTTTTCATTTGCATTTCCCCAGAGACTACTGGTGGTGCAATGGTTAAACACTCTGAGGTTAAGGGAACAACTGTTGGCTTGAATACACCCACCAGCTCTATGGGAGAAAAACAAAACTGGCAATCTGGTCTGGTAATGATTTCATCTAAATGTGTAGATCGATAGATAGAGAGATAGACCTAGGGCACTTTATTCGATCACACGAGGTTGGTAGGGAGACTATTGACTTGAAGGCATCCAACAACCACAAAGACCAATCATCTTCAGCACATTTAAAAAAGATTCCTGCCACTCTCCTATAGACATGAAATTAAATCAAAATACAACCTAAGTGTTCACACGCACATACATATATATATATGCAAATGAGGTTCCAAAATTTCACAGGAAAATTGAATTAAATTTTAATAAACATTTTCCAGGATCTTTAAAAACCCCTTCATCTATGCACATGTGCATGTGAACAGATATGTGTGTGCATGCATGTTGATATAGATAGATGATCTTATTAAAGAACTAGAGATTCATTATACTTAATATAACTTGCATATATGGTGGCCCCCATGATAGTCCTGTTTAATTCCTGATTATGACCCTTACAAAAGCTAGGTGGATTGGATACAGAAGAATGCACTTGAATTGGGGTGCTAGTGAAAAATATTAAAAGTATCATTGACTACCAGAAGAACAAAAATCCCTATCTTGGAAGAAGTACAACAAGAATGCTCCTTGGAAGCAAATATGGTGAGTGTTTGTTTCATGTCCTTCGCACATGTTATCAGGAGAGCCCAGGTCTGGAGAAAGACACAATGCTTGGTAATATAGTGTCAGTGAAAACCGGGAAGCCTCTCAATGAGATAAATTGACTTAGTGACTGCAACCATGGGCTTGAACACAACAACTGTGAGGATGCCACAGAACCAGGAAGCGAGTTCTCTTTTACAGTCGTGATGAGCCAGATGACATGTGACAACGTGATGTCACATAACAACAGTACTTGGATGACAACCCACTGCTCTAATGTGGTCACAGAGCATCTCTAATTACAGGTAGCTTGTTAGAAATGGTCTCTTTGTTATTTAAATCAGCCACAGGAACCACGTCATGCCCCCATCAATCTAATACATATTTTCATCCTTATAGAAAGAGTTTTTGTAGCATATACCTTGGCTGGTTTCAGAAGTAAATCGCCAGACCTCCCTTTGTATTCTTAGTCTAGAAACTGCTGAAACTTGTCCGACATGGGTGACCATTTGAAATACCAGTAGCCTGACTTCCAACATCACAGAAATGCTTAAGTCACAGCAGTCTTTCAATCCAACAGATGGGTGGTGGCTGAAGAGGAGATTTCAGAAGATCTGAACAGATGATTTCCAAGGGCATTTTAGGAAAATAAGGTAAAGCATCTTGATAAAATATGCAAAGACTAGAGTTGTAAACCAAACATGGAATCATGCAAAACACACACCCCTAGGTGAAAGAACAAAAGGAAAAATGCAAGCTTCGAGTTGCAATGCTGAAGGATTTGGTTAGGGGAGAAAACGAATGATGTGGGAAGCATACAAAGAAGATGGAAGAGGCACACAATGACCGTGTCATATATATTTGGATGACTAGGAGCCCTTTCAGGTGCATGATCAAGAACCACTGATACTGAAGGAAGAAGTTCAGCCTGCACTCAAGGTACTGACAAAAATAAGGCTCCAGGAAATTGTAGAATACAGAATGAGATGCTTCAACCAATGGATACAATAATCGAAGTGCTTATTCATCTATGTTAATAAATTTCTAATAGCATTCCCTGACCAATAGAAAGAAATTAGAAAGAAAGGTGATTAAATAGAATGAGAAAATTATTGAACCATATAGTTAATATCACATGCTAGCTTAAAAATGTTTTGAGAATGATGAGGGTAGCGAATGTACATATGTGCTTGACACAATGGATGTGTGTATGGATTGTGATGAGAATTGTATGAGCCCCCAATAAAATAATTAAAAAAAAACTTACTGCCATACAGTTGATTCTGACTCATATCCAATCTTTAAATCAGGATAAAGCTACTGGAGGGTTTCAGAGACTTTAGCTCTTTAGAAAACCCCATTGTTCTCCTATGAAGTAGCTGTTAGTTTTGAATTGCTAACCTTATGGTTAGTAGTCCAATGTGTAACCCACTACACTATGGACAGACCATATCAGGTCAATGCAGGAGCATTGGTACACAAATGAAGGTCTAATTCACTTTGAGAGTACTCCTGCTATTATACTATCACACTTTAACATTTCCATCTGCTCAATTTTGATTTCCAATTTTATATGTGTGATCAGAGACAATCTTTAATAACCTTCTCAAACATAAAATTTTATCTCTGAATTTGTTTTCAGAGGATCAGAGCTAAGAGTCCTAATAAAAACTAAATAAATGTTTTCATATTCTCATTACTAAAAATTCATTCTAACAATAACTTTATAATTTTGGAAAGCAAAAATAGTCAGCAGCTAAGAGATGTTTTCAAATGCCCAGAGTGCTAGCAAAAAGCAAAAGAGAATGGATTTGAAAGGCAAGCAAGCAGCAAAAGTAACAAAAGTAATTTCAGTATCCATGTTAGCAGAGCAAGTATGTCATGCTGCACAATTGGGCACAACTTAACGTTTAAACTTAAAGTGATACTGGATCAAGCATTCTCTTCCCACTTGGGCCCCTGATATCAGCTCCCCATTTCTTCCCCCTTCCTGCCCCGCTTGCCCTCCTTCACGAACCCTAGATAAGTTACAGATTATTATTTCCATATCTTACATCATCCTCCATCCCCCCTCACCCACTTTTCCATTATTCATTATCCTTGTGATCAATTCCCCCTTTCTCCCCCCACCATCCCCTAATCCTACTGGTATTTCTACTCTGTGTTGGCCCTGAGGAGTTTATCTACCCTCTATTCTCTGTGTTGCAGGCTCATATCTGTAGTAAGTAGTGTGCATGCTCTGATCTAATCCGATTTGTAAGGTAAAATTGAGGTCATGATAGTGGGGTGAAGGAAGCACCAAAGAGCTAGAGGAAAGTTGTATGTTTCATCGGTACTATACTGCACCCTGACTGGCTCAGGTTTTTCCTGTGACCCCTCTGTGAGGGGATGTCCAATTATCTACAGATGGACATTGGGTCTCCACAGCATGCTCCCCATCCCCATTAACCTTGGGTGTGGTTTTGTTCTGGGTCTTAGATGCCTCATACCTGACACCATTGACACCTCATGATCACACAGGCTGATATGCTTCTTCTATGTGGGCTTTGTTGTTTCTCAGCTAGATGGCTGCTTGCTTATCTTCCAGCCTTTAAGACCCCAGACACTATATCTTTTGATAGACGGGCATCATTAGTTTTCTTCACCACATTTGCTTATGCACCCATTTTGTCTTCAGTGATCGTGTCAGGAAGGTGAGCATCACAGAATGCCGGATTGTTAGAACAAAGTCTTCTTGTGTTAAGGGAGTACTTGAGTTGAGGCCCAATGTCCATCTGCAACCTTAATTCTTAACATATAGATATGAGTACATAGTTCTGTTCCCCTCTTGTTATATCTGTATTTACATATGTACATGCCTGTATTTAGACCTATATAAATGTCCTCTGCCTCCTGGTTCTTTCCTCTGTTTCCTTTTGCTTTCCTCTTGTCCCAACATCATGTTAGGCCTTCATTCGGGTTTAGTAATTCATTGCTGCTACATTGCCCATAATTAAGCCCCACTAGGCATCCTATGACCTTCCTTCCATTGATTATAGTTCACTTGTTCCCTTGTCCCTGGGTTGGTTAGCCTCCTCCCCTTCCTTTCTCCCACCTCCCCTTCTCCCATATCTCCCCGGACCCATTGGCCCCATTCTTTTCATCTCCGAATTATTTACCCCACTTATCTTATCTAGATAGACATGCAGATGCATTAATAAAACATTTTCTAAAAGATTTCGATTTTGTGGGTTTTTTTGTGTACCTTTTAAAATGTACAAGCATCAAAGGTCAAGCCAATGTTTGTTTCATAACAATATGAAAAAGTTTTATAGAATGCTCATCCTAAAATTCTAGGAGAATCAAACAAAAATAAATTATTTCCCTGCTTTTTTTCTCCCATCCACAAGAACCTAATTTTTCCACTACACTGTGAAATGCAATATCAGTAAGTCTTTTTTGAGGCAATTGACTGAATGATATGATGAAAATTGTCAGATGCCTGATTACTAATCTCAAATTTCAGCTGTACAGTATTTCTAAATGTGACATTAAATAATTTCTGAGGAAAATGCATCTTTCATCCATCTGTTTTGAGTAGATGCCTTTCAACTTCTTGCTGATTAAAGAAAAAGAGAAAGAGAAAAATCTCCAGAATATAATAACTAGAAAATGTTTCTATTGGAAAGAAATTTATCAACAGAAAACAATGACAGTAAACTTGAGTAATAATAAAAATGAAGTGTAAATTAGCCTGCAACGAAAGTCTGAATATACTCCCACTTAACCAATATTCTAAATGTCCAAACGTATACCCTGGAAATCAGATTTTGGAATACACCAATTTAAAAGCAAACACTATTTTAAAAGAGTATTTTGAACCTAATTAGAAAATAATTCTTAAAACTTAACTCACTTCACAATGCTCATCTGCACATGAGATTTGTTGTATTAAGGAGAATGGAAGGCTAAAAGTATGATAAGTAGAGAATAAGGAATAAAAGTAATACGAACCCTATATTATCAACTTTACAAATGTTATCTCATTAATGTTCTTCCACATGGCTGTAGCCAATTACTACCTCCATGTAATGGATTGGGAAACTAAATGCAAGAGATTTTCCCAGGTCACATAGTTATCCAAATAACTGTGGATCTCCGATATTAGTTCTTTGAATGTTAGAACTTCTCTATATTTAAAAAAAACTTATATCTCTAAAACAATGGCTTAAACACCAGTGTACTAGTTATCTACAAAATAACAAATTATCCCACAGTTTTTTCATATTTAGCATCTTAAGATTACAAGCATCTATTATCTCACATGACAATAGGGTCAGGTCATATCAGGTCAGATCTTAGGGTCAGGAATTGAGCCCTGACCTAAGTGGGTGATTTTGATTCAGGGTCTCCAAGTTGGTCATATAAAGACAGGAGCATCTTCGTCCTATACTCATATAGATATCGGAAGGAAGGTTTCATTTTTCCCTAGCTGCTGGGGAAAACCCATAGTCTTTTGTGATGAGGGCCACCCCACACAGCCACCTAAGTATTCTCCATCTGACACTGTCCTTTACTATAGTGAAAATTCTGAACACATTCTGATATGCCTAACATGAACTTGGAAGTGACATCCCAGAATTCTGCAATATCACACCGTTCATACTGAATAACCTTAATACAAGACCTGAGAGGGTATGACTAACAGCAGATCAGGATCAGGTCCAGCTATGGATGAAAATTTTTTCATCTAACTTCTCAATAAACCTTCTCAAGAGCAATGTATTTCAATATGAGGAAAAGTGAAACCAAAGATACCAGCCATATGCCTTCCACACAATTGTCTTTCTACGTGCCTGTTTGTATTTGGAATTTGAAATGAAATTACATCACTTAAATTAGCACCAATAAAATAAAATATTGAGGAATAATTAAACCAAAATATGATAAAAGACCCACTTAAATGGATAAGTACTCTATGTTCATGGACTAGAAAGCAAGAGTTATTACCATCTCAATTTTTCCCAACAAAATTTATATCTACAATACCATCTCAAGCAAAAGTCTAGCAATTAATTTTTGCAGATATTGACAAACTAATCCTAAAGTTTAAATGGAAAGATTAAGGATCCAAAATAATCCATCAGTTATTGACTATATGGAAGACTCACACTAACCGACATCAAGACTTACTATAAAGCTCTAATGATCAGAATCATGTGATATTGATAATAGATAAGTAGATAAATGGCACATAATTGAGAGTTCAGAAATAATATCACACAGATACAGTCAACTGATCTTTGACAAAGGAGCAAAGGTAAATTAAGTCAATGCAGAAATTGTCACCTTTTCAACAAATAGTGTTGGGAATGTAGTATGTAGCCATATGTACAGTAATAATAATAAAGGCATAAACCTTACATTTTTTAACTTAAAGGAATGTATATACTGAACCAAGACATGCAAAATTACAGAGCTTTAAAATTTGAGTGATTTTGGATTTGGTGATAATTATTTAATACAAGCATTTTTACAGTATTACATTGTTTTATTACATATCACATTACAATGTTATACTAAAAGCAAGATTCCTGAATGAAAGGAAAAAAACACATGAAATTAGATTTCATTAAAACAAAGAGTCACCGCTCTATGACTCTGTTAAGAAATATAAAATACAAGCCACTGACTGAGAGAAAGCAATTGTGAAATAAATATCTGATAAACGATTTTTATCCAGAGTAGTCAAAGAATTATTTAAGATCAACAATAAGACAACAAACTACTGAGTATACTGGGTAAATGTCTTAATCAAGACGGTGTACAGATGTCAAATAAACATCTAGCAAAATGCTGAGCACCATATGTTATTGGGGATTTGCAAACCAAGCAACCATAAGACACCACTACATGCCTCTCATAATGACTAAAATTAAAAATATTGACAGCAACAAATGCTGACAAGGAATGCGAAATGGTACAGACCTTTAAAGAGCAGTCAGCTGTTCGTTATGCTAAACGTAGGCTTGCCATACAACACAGCATCACCCCCCTGCCATTTACCCAAAGGTGTCCAAAGTATATGTCTGCAAATCTACACATAAATGTTTATGATTTCATCCATATTTGTCTTCAATTAGATGTAATCAAGATATCCTTTAATATGTGAGTAAATACACTGGTATTCTCAAACTATGGAGTAGTTTTTCAGTGGAAAAAAATTACTATTATTGTTCCTGTTATTAAATTCTGACAAGTCAATTGTGACCCAAAGTGAGCCTGTGTTTCAACTTTTGTTCAAGAACAAAACATGAGTCCTGCATAGCTTGTTTGTTTTTTATTCTTAATGATATATTAATTAAATTATTTTGTTTTACTTTTCAGTGACTATTTCAGAGTTCTAAATATACATATTTTACTTTTTCACATTCTACACTCAAATAATACTGTTATTATAAATTTCCTGTAACAATATCACAAGAAATCAGTGACTTGTATTCTCTGTGATTGATGTTCATTTCTATATGAGTTCCACATTGCAAACTACATTTTTATTATTTTGTTTATACAGTCAATTGTTTTATAAAGAGATTTCAAAATAAAAACATATTTTACATTTACCTTTGCAATTATAGTTTCTGGTCCTTTTAGTCATTTGTGCATCGTTGTTAAAACAGCTTTGGTTTTTTTCCTCACTGAAAAAAATCTTTATATGATGCCAATAAAAACGAATTTCAAAAACAGTAAAAACAAGGACAAAACTTCTTTGGAAATAAGTAAAAATAGTTCATAGCTATTTGCCACAAACCTTTGCCACTTCCATTTGACTATGGATGACAGTGGAAGCCCAAAATCCATCTGCAGGGTTCCCACATGGATTAGGCCCCCGTGAATCCCTGATGACCATGACCGTAGTCCGGGGATGTGAATACTCTTGCTGTCAGACAGAGATCACTGTAAAGTCTATTATGGCAGATGTAGTTACTTAAAATGTGATACCTCATCATTTGACCTCCGTTCTGATCCATATTCAGGTTGTTTCAATTTTTAATATTTTCTGCTTTTTATCCCAACAGTTTTATTGGCACTTAGTTTACACATCATACAATTCAATAGTTCAACCATTGAAACATATATAGGAGAATTGCACAATCATTACCACATCAGTTTTAGAACATTCCCAAACCCCATAGTTAAATCGCCTTTAAATGCGTTGGACAATCACAATCTGTTCTAGTGCTCCCTCCCACCTCCTGCCTTCATTGTTTACTCCCGGAATTCCCTTTCCCTCTCCATCCTCCCTCCCCCCACTCCTGCATTCCCTATAACCCTTTGTATCAGTTGTTATCATTATGCATCCATTCCTCCTGTGCTTCACAGTTTTAATGACATATAATCCACATATAATACAATTCAATAATTTAACCATCTTAAATTGTGTCATCTGCAGGTCTTTGTACATTTTGTTGTAATATTTTCCCATGTCTTGCTTCCTTTGAAATTTTCTGTTCACTCTGTTACATCATTATTTCGTCCAGGATACAGTCCTGGTGGCACAGTGGTTATGCAATAGGCTTCTAACCACAAGGTTAGCAGTTTGTAACCACCAGCTTCAGGCGAAAGATGGGAGTTTGTACGACCAAAAAGAGTTACAGTCTCTGAAACACACAGGTGCAATTCTAGTTTGTCCTTTCTGTTCATGATGAGTCATCATTGACTCAATGGTACTATGTTTTTGTTTATGTTCAATAGAATGCTGCCTACTAGAAATAAAATCTAATTCTATTGAAATTTATATTTTTAATGTCAACCTCTTCCTGAAATAAAGTCTTATAAATCCAAATGCTTACTTAGCATCCATACTTTGGTTTAATTTTTTAAATTAAGCTTAATATGTTTATGACTTGCTCTCCACCCTCTCAATTTAACTGTCAAAAGTACTGTCAATCACATTCAATAGCATACCAGATTACAGTTTTTCCAGGTCAAAATATTCCAGTGCACCATATTTCCTCTATTTTTCACAAACTCAGATTTGAGCCATGAAAACATAGTGCCTGTCATCTTTCAAAACACCCCAATAAACTTTTCACTTTTCACAATCTTAATAATTAAGCTTCTGTATAAGCAAATACGGTGAAGAAAGCAGATGGTGCCCGGCTATCAAAAGATATAGTGCCTGGGGTCTTAAAACCTTAAAGTCGAACAAACAGCCATCTAGCAGGGATGCAAATAAACCTACATGGGAGATGCACACCAGGCAGCGTGATCATGAGGCATGGACAGGATCAGGTATCAGGTATCAAGAGATCCAAAACAAACAACTATATCCATGTGAACGAGGGGGGTTGGAGTGGAGACTCAAAGCCCTTCTGTAGACAATTGGATATCCCCCACAGAAGGGTTATAAGGATGATTCAATCAAGCTGTAGTATAACACTGAAAAATCACACATCATTCTTCTAGTTGCTGAATGTTTCCTTGCACCCCTATCACAACCCAGTTCTACCTTACAAATCTTACCAATCCGGAGAACACACATTAGCACCGATAAGAGCTAAGAGCTCTAGACATATGAAATTCAGGAAAGATAAACCCTTCAGGAACAGTAGTGGGAGTAGCGATATCATCAGGGTAAGGGGATGGTCAGGGAGGGGGAAGGGGGACAAAGGGCAAACCCATTAAAAGGTTTGATCTATAGCCCCCATCTGCCACATCCGGAAGGGGACGAATAACAGAAACGTGGACTAAGAGAGATAATGGACCGTGTAGGATATTAAATAATACGAGTGTGGGAGGGAGGGAAAAGGAGAAGAAAAAAAAGGAGCTTATACCAAGGGCTCAAATAGAAAGTGTTTTGGAAATGATGATGGCAACATATGTACGAATATGCTTCATACAATTGATGTATGGAATGTTTTAAGATCTGTAATAGCCCCCACTAAAATAATTTTAAAAATTAAACTTCTAATATAAGTCACTATCATCACATGCTAATGAAACCACACAAAAATAAACAAAGACCTCGATCTGTCATCATGCATTAATAAAACATTACTTTTTAAAAAGGACATTATCCCTATATCTCATGAACAGAATGTATTACTTGGAGTTTTCAGGAATATACTGATTTTAATACTTTAGCAAGAGTTCTTGACTATTGCTCAAACATGCTCTGATAGGGGATTGAATGTTTTATACAGACTTTTCCTTTTCCCTTTGTTTTTGTCCCTCTTGGACTTTTTGTCAACCACTAGTTGGCATTTTGAATGGGAAGGTGTCACCATTCTTCAAATTAAAATGCACATACAAATGCACTTTTATGTGCAATGCGCATTAAAAGGGCTCCTGCAGAAATTATATTATTGAGAACTACAATGCATTAAAACATTTTATCACAATAGAATTACGAACACTAATTTATTTCTTCTCCCCTCATCAATTAGTCTTCTGGCAAACCAGCAAGTACTTCTTCCTTTATTAATGGCACCCTGGGAAAACAATTACTTAGAAGGGCCTGGATTGGGCATCTGAGTTTCCAATGTTTCCAGTAAATGGAATAGAAATACGTATTTTGTGTGTGTATCAAACTTTGTGTGCTGAATAAGTAAAGACCCTCACAGGATGTCTTGGTGCAGCTGCCATGCAATACAATGAATATTCAGATTTATGAACTATATTAGACTGATCAATGTGATAAAGAATTAATATTACAAATAATGTTTTCTTATCTAAACTTGCAGCATAGTTACTTTCCCTTTAACTTACATCAGTTTATGGTTGTTAGATACTTATAAAACAGAAGCAAACCGCTACTTTGTCCTGCAGCATCCTCATAGTTTTATACTTGAGCTCATTGCTGCAATCACTGTGACAATCGGTATCATTGAAAAGCGTCTTCTTTTTAATGGTCCCACTACTTTACCAAGCATGATGCCCTTTTCTAGGGACTGGTCTCTTCTGCAAACTTGTTCAAAGTACATGAGAAGTATGACTGTCTTCTCATATAAGGAACATTCTGGGTTAACATCTTTCAAGACGCATGTGTTTTAGGCAGTTCGTGGTACCTTCAATATTCTTCACCAATACTGTAAGTGAAAGGCACGGATCCTTCTCCAGTCTTCCTTGTGTATTGTCTCGCTTTCACATGCATACGAAGCAAGTAAAAATACCCTGACTTGGGCCCCCTTTGCCACATCAAAGGGGTCACTTGCTGCAGCTGTGTCTGATGAAATATGTGGTTTGCTTTCTTGACTATGGCTTCCGGGAGCGGGTACGATGGAGCTCAGTAAAATGAAATTCTTGACAACATCAATCTTTTCTCCATTTTTCATGATATTAACTCCTGGTCCACTTGTGAGGATATTGGTTTTCTTTTCATTGAGTTACAATCCATACTGAAGGCTCGTTTCTTCTATCTTCATCAGTAAGAGCTTTAGGTCCTCTTGAGTTTTAATCAGCAAGGTTGTAATCTGCATATCACAAGCTGTTACCTTTAGTTTTGCTGTATTCTATATTTTTAATCCATCCCAGACTGAAGTTGAAGGGAGGAGTTAAAAGGAGTGGGTGATAACAGATTTTAAACCACCACAGTCAGCTAGTCATTTTTTATGATTGCCCTTTTTCCAGGCTTGTGTCCAATTCTAACCTCCTGGCTAATACTTCCTCCACTAACTACAGGCTAAACTGACTGCCATATACTTTGGGACTATCTTTTTCCTCTGGTTCTATAGAACCAGGTCGATAGAACAGAGAAAGTACAGTTTCATTCTGGAACTTAACAGAAAGGCAAGGAAAATTAAATTCCAGATCTTATATTCTAAATATTTAAATATGATTTTTATAGCAAATTTTAGACTCACACACTTTTGTTGGAATGCTGGCTTTCTTGCCACTCTGTGTTGTGTAACTTGGGAATTTTTTTTTTTAAAGAAAAAAATTTTTTAAAGAAAGAAAAACCTGTAAATAAATCAAGGTCTGATTTTTTATCTTTAGGCATGTCCTTCAGTCAGGTCC
>NW_022105908.1:11961658-11970346 GCF_000313985.2 Echinops telfairi | reverse complement strand
CTGTCCTTTGTACTCCCTCAGGGGCTCCCTGCTCTGCTCCCACGGTTGCTCTGCCACATGCTTTTAGTGGTTTTCCTCAGTGTCAAGGGTCAGTCTGTGCCTGACACTGAGTCTCCAGTGTTGTCCCCCTTAGAGCCTGGGGCCAGTAAGGGACGGTGTGTCTCATAGTGGGATCAGCCATATGGTCCACTCTGTGCATTGGCTGTTCAGAGCAGGGATATCGTCCTCCAGGCCTGGTGGGCCAGGGTGTGCTCCACTCTCTCTTCCACCCCATTCATTTGCTCCCAAGTGCTCTGATCAGACATGCCCCTCTCCCCTAGCTGCAGCTTCAGTGCCATCCTCTGAAGTAAATTCTTCTGGGGAGAGGGGCAGTTGTCCAGTAGCTGGTATGGGGACCAAGCCCTCAGGCTCCTCCACTCCTCACTCCTTGCCGGCACACTGCATTCGTCTGGCACTGGCTTTAAGTCTGGTTGGGGAAAATTTTTTAACTCTATGCTCCTTTAATTTCTCTTCTGTTATTATCTTCAACATGTAAATAATAAGAGCACCTACCTTGGAGTCATCAATAAATTATCCCATTGCAGAGGCTGAGAGTATTTCTTGGTGGCTAGTGAATCTTATTAAGTGCTATCACTGTATTATTTTCTTTGAAACAACATTCATCCACTTGTCTCAATCCTTACCTTCAAAACAAGTAGTCATTCCACAGTCACCAGAATTTCATGAGTCAGAGTCTACTTAAATTCGAAGTGAAGAAAACTTGTAAGAGCTTGACCACTGGAAATTGTTTGGTGGGTTTGGCATACTTCATTCCATTTCCTCCATAGCGTCCCTGAGAACGATGACATGGACATGATAGAACTGAGAGGGACTGGCCGCGAAGTTGAAGGGACACAGGTGCTGCGGCTTGAAGACCCATGTTTTAGTTCTAGGAACATTTGGATCCTTGCTGTGAGGTGTCATCCATTTGGTTCTGATTCTGATCAATACTACATACAACAGAATGACACTGCTCAGTCCTGCTCCAGCGTCTCAAGTATTGCTATGTTTGAACCCATTGCTGTAGCTACAGTACTGAGTTAGTTAATTGTGCCAGCCTGGCCGATAATCACATGTGGTGCTGGTTGAAAGGCGGAGGGATAAATGGGTGGTGAAGCCTCGCCTTTCTAGTTCTCGGGTCTCTTGTTTTGTGATGGTTGCATCGGGTGCAGCTGCCTTAGCAGTTCCCTGCTTCAGCTTGCAAGATTGACTTCCTACAAGACATCCCCAAGGAGAAGCCGCATGGATCTATCCCGATGCAGCCCTGGGTGCTGGAGCAGCCGTGTGGAGACCCCTGCCAGTGCTGAGATGCTTACACATTCACCGACTCAGCTTTCCTCCTGCAGTCGGCATCATTGCCTCTGTTTTGTGAGGTGGAGGACTTTATGGACTGGTGTTGGGTTAATGGGTTAATGTTGGACTTGTGGGCTTGGGCAGCATTGGGTTGGGATGTTTTCATGATGCACATTTTCTTTGCATAAAACTCTCTCTTATACATGAGTTGCTGTGGATTTGTTTCTCCAAAGTACCCAGACTAATACAAGTACCAACCCATCTCACTGAAGGTCCTCTTCTACTGCTTTACCAACATGATGTCCTTCAGGTACTTGTTGCCCCTTATACCACGTCCAGAGTATGTAAGAGTCAGTCTTGGGGTTCTTGCTGCTAAGAACCATTCTTGTTATGCTTCTTCCAAGTCAGGTTTGTTTGTTCTTCTGGCAACCTATGGCATATATTGAATCATCTTCACCAACACCTTAATTCAAATTGATTTGCTGTATTCTATGTTACCAAATAGAAAATTCATGATCTTTTCTTAGAACCGGTTGTGTCAATTTCAACAAGTAATTTCCAATTTCCTCTTTCTCATGATGTTTCCTAGTTGAAAGTAAGGGTGTTGGAATGGTACTGTATTCAGGCTTTATTCTCATTCTTTTTTTCACTGCACTTCGGAGAACTCTGTAATTATATACAGAATTTGTCGATATTTTCTGAAAATTCACATACATTTTAAAGTATTTAATTTATTTTTAAAACATAGAATTAAATAAAATCAATGGTTTAAAATTTGTCTTTAATAATCTACTTAATAAGAAGAAAAGTAGCATATGCTACAATTCACAAAAATAAATTGACACTAAGCTGTACTTTGATCTAATTTACTTGTTGGATTTCTGCAAAAAAACTAAAGATAAAGGGACACAAAATGACTTTGAAATTTAACTATATAATAACAGCTAAAAAGTTTAACACATATTACTTCATTTAAACTTAAAAACAGTTCTATGATATTATAGTGTTATTTTCTCTTCAAAAATTAAGAAACAGGCTATAAAGATCATGTTCTTGTTTAAGGTCTTATGACTTAATTAGAAAATCTGGTTGAGATATGAAGACACTGAACTTTGTGTTTTTATCTAATTATATTGTGTTTTTATCAAATATCTAAAGATAATAATTATCTTTAAGATCTCTTCCTAAGATTTTCAGCATACTTACTCAATGCTGAAAAGTGAGGTTCAATGGACAAATTTGATGGCCAAAGTGTCAAAGTAAAATAATGTTTAAAGAACCATTTCAAATGAAGTGTTATATACTTCCAAACAATCCCATTTTCCATTTTGTTTCTGGGTAATAATCAGCTGGATAAACATAGTGCCTCTATTTTCATGACTGTCTCTCTCCTGCTATTATCTAAATCCTGTACCAACTGAATTAGATGAACTACCGCACCTTCGTCCTGGTCTCGCTCCATATATGAAAATCATTTGAACTGCACCCAAACTGATATTTCTACAGCACAGGAGTGTCACTTCCTTCTTTTGCATAATTGTTACAATCAAAACCAAACTCACTGCCCTGAAGTCAAAGCTGAATCATAGCGGCGCTCCCCCCACCCAGCACTCCAAGCCTGTAACTGTTTATTGGAGTAGAAAGCCCAGTCTTACTCCCGCCAAGCTGTGGGTGGGTTGGAACTGCCAACCATGAGAATCATAGCCCAACTCTTAACCACTACACCGCCAGGGCTCCCTAGGATTCAAATGGATCTTTCTAATTGTTTATCTTTCAACTTTGCCTTCATGCTGTTCCACATTCTACTGTAATCCCAAATTACTGTTTTATGAAACTTACAGTTATGTTCCTTGTACCATAAACTTTGCTTTTATATTAAATGTTATTCATTTGTTATTAATTTTGTATTAAACTTTGGAATCACCATTTTGTATTCCCGAGTGTCTAGGATAGTTCCTAATACGGCATAGTATCGTTCTTTTTCAACGACTTCGAGTCCATTCGGAATCATGACAATCCCTTCTCCTGTGTGTGCACAGTGGAACTGCTCTAGAATGTTTTCCACCCAGATGTGGAAGCACACAGCCACGTTTGTCTTTCAAGGTGCCTCAGGGTGAGTTTCAACGGCCAGTCCTTCAGAAAGTAGTTAAAGTACTTAACCATTTCAGCTTCCTAGGGAGTCCTAACACAGCACTAAAAATAAATAAATTAAAAAATCACGGCCATTGAGTCAAGACTCAATACAACGCTTTAGGACAGGGCAGAACGGTCTCTTTTTATTTCAAAGACTTTGAATCTTTACCAGATTAGACACTCTTATCTTTGTCCCGTGGCGCATCTGGTGGTTTAGAAACGTAGATCTGGTGGCTAGCAGTTGAGTTGAGTTTGCCACCATGGCTCCTTAATATGGGCTAGACAATAAAAGACGAACAGCTATTGAAGAAAACTCTCGTGGATTATATCGTTATTATTAAAATAAATATATATTCTTACTTAAAGCTTTCACACATTAAATTAGAGCAGAAAATAGCATTCAATTATGAAGGTGCAGTAAATTTCCATCAGTGGCCTCAGACCTCTTTAAAAACTTTGCTTCATTAAAATACAAAAATAAACACTCGGTAAATCAGGGTACTTAATGAGTTTGGTAAATATTCATAAGTCCAAGATTTAACTTGTAAAATAATGACTGGCAATTTGAGGGAATTGCCTCTCTAAATTGTAAATGACACATTTCTTACTTTCTCCGGCTTGATAAATTTATTATTAGCAGCACAACAAATAGCTACTATTTCTATAAAGAACATATAAAGCAACATTTTGTTTAGCTAAACATCCTACTTGGCATTAGCCTGACACCAGTCAATGAAGCCATCGGGCAAATGACACTGTTTTTATATAAACAACATGGTAATCGGAAATTCTCCTCCCAACTCCCAGTCCCCTCCCCCAACAGGACAACCTATAAATTTAATATCACCAGAAGGAATGAATCTGTATAATGAAAAACAAAAGGGCACACGTTTTCCTTAGTGAATTATAAAGAATGAAGAAGGATAGTAAATCAACAATCCAAATTTAATCCAGAGTTGTTAAGTACCAATTGTACAGACATTTATTCAGCTCTGTAGACCGATGTGTGTTCAGGGCTGTCAAAAAGAAATGCGCACCCAAGTGCACATGGGAGCATTAATCTGTTCTCTAGTCATTAAAATGCAACAGTCTCCTGGTTAAGATAATGACCGGGTAACCTAAGCCTGAAAATGGTATAAATAGGCTGTAAAGATCCGGGGCAGCAACAGAGGAACGACAATATCTTAAAGAAAAGAAAACAGAATTCTCTATCAAGATGGCTAACCGAGCCCTAAGTTTAACTTTGTACTCTCCTCAAAAAGCATGGTCTTAGTACATTGATGTGCTCTGTGCTGAAGTAAGATGTATATTATTCTGATGGACCTGTGATTGACATTGCCACTGAATATTATTGTAAATTTTACCCGACAACCAATTCCCATTAATTGTGTAAATATCGTCCCGCCACTTAACCAGCTATTCTGTACGTGGTGAATAATGCAGGTATTGTGATATGTATTTAGACTACACTAGTCCAACAGTGTACTCTCTCCCTCAACAGTGTCATAAAAATTAGCATCAGGGGATAATCAGTGACATTATTAGTGGAAGATCCTTATTCTCCAGGGACATGATAGATAAAATTCTTTATCATAAATTAACAAGGAAATCTCTAAGGGGAGCCAAAGGCAGATTGAAAACATAGATCCAGGAATAGATTTGTGGCTCTCACTAAATCCTACCTCCAATCATAAAATAATGAGTTCTTACAACATGATCCTGCTTGATATTTGCCCTCATGAATGAAACACAGGCATTGTGGGCGCTATAGCAAAGTGTGGTGAAGAAATTAGATGGTGCCTGGCTATCAGATAGAATGGTTTCTGAAGCCTTAAATGCTTGTTTTCTAACAAATGTCTAAGTGAGATATCAAATAAGTCCACATGGAAGCAGCACACCAATGCTGGTGACCCTAGGATTATAAATTATGTACTACGAAACTGATGGAAGGAATAGTATAAGAGCTTTAATTGTGAGACTCTAGTTTGCAGAAGATTGTGCATAACATGGAAGCCCAGCATACATTTGCAAGATCTACACAGGACATAAGCCTCTGATGGTTTCTCTCTGCTCATAAAGAAGAAATGGGAGTAAACGAATTACCAAACAGATTGTTGGATAGACGACTATAGGAGATCAAAATAATAAACCTGACTTGAATGGTTCAAACCTTGTCATTTGATACCCTCCCTGATAAACCTTGGGCCTGATCTGGTTTTTGATTCTTTTTGTGGTTTGATTTGGTTTCTCATATTGGGGTTTATCCCAGATGTGGGTAGCCTTCTTGAATTTTTGTTATATGTCTTTCTATTTTTCAGTGTATGACACCGGATTGATGAACCTACAGAGACAACAAGTAGAATGAGAGCTCCTGGGGCTTATGGTGGGGTGCAGGGGGAGCAGGGCGTGGTAAAAGGGATCTGATATCAAGGAGTTCAAGAAGGGAGAACATGTTTTGAAACTGATTGTGGTAGCAAGTGTACAATACTGCTTGATGTGTTTGAACTATGGAGTGATATGAGATCTGTAAGAGCTCCCAATACATTGGTTCGGAAAAAATCAAATAAGTGGACCATGGACATATACAGAAATATGAATGGATTTTGAGCTCTCACATAATCTTAATTCCTGATCTAAGACAAATCAGCTCTTATGATATGCCTTATTTGATTCTTGACCTCACAAAGAGATGGAAGATATGAGTGCTGTAGCAAAGTGTGGTGAAGAGATTAGATGATGTCTAAGTATCAGAAATACAGCATCTGGGCTCTTAAAACAAGCAGCCATTTAAGTGAGGCATCAGCTAAGTCTACACAGAAGAAGCACAACCAACAAGCATGATAAAAAGTGATTAGCAATAAAATCCAAAATCAGAACAGAGACTATATCCTACATAGCTTAATCAAGTTTGCAGAAGGCTGTGTATGTTATGCATGGCAATAAAAGCCCCAAATCCATGTACAGTGCCCCCACATGACCTCAATCTCCATGGCAGTCCTTATAGTCTTGCCCCAGACAGAGTTTAAAGGAATGGATTACTGCAAGTATAGTTAGGGTAAAATTAACATTGTATCATGTGTGTGTTTTTACCCATTTTAATTTGTTCTAGTTTTATGTAAATCCTGCTGTCGCTCTGTGTTTTATTCTGTTGTCGTTGCTGGGATTGTTGTTGTTTCTTTTCTTTCCTATTTTTTTACTTCAATGATTTTCTTTATATGAAACTCAGGAAAGGTTAAGTCTATAGGGACAATTACTTGATCACTAGTTACTTAGGGTTGTGACAAGTGGTTGGGGAAAATGGGCAGCTAATAATGGATACAAGAATGGAGGAAATAATAAAAAATTGTTTGAATTGATGAAGGAATGAACAACTCCCTAATATACTTCAACATTGAATTGAAAAAATTTACATTTATCTTTTTACAGTGCTAAAATATCACTAATTCTATTGAGCATCCTCAGAGAAATTACATAGAGTTTTGTGTTCATCAGATAACATACTATATGTAAAAATATAATAATTAAAAAACAAAAATAAGAGAGCCAATACTTCAAAAATTTGAAATCCAAAAAATGATTTAATACTAGTGTTAGTGTTAGGTTACCTTGGTGATAAGATAGCTGCTTTTTATCTTTCAGTCAGTTCTGACTCATAGTGACCCTATGGAGCGAATAGAATGGCCTCTTATGGTTTCCATAGCTGAAAATCTTCACACAGGAAGACTACACATGTTTCTCCCTTGGAATAACCATGAACTGAAACCGCTGACGTTTCCCTAGTAGCCTCATGCTGAATGATTGTGCTGCCATCGCCTCTAATCTGATATATTCGAAACCATCCAAACCAAGTGGATTCCGACCAGAGAGACCATATCTTGGCCATAAGTTGATGACAGTAGCTTTCGGTGTTTTAGGATACATCAGATCAGATGGTAGGATGGCATTTCTTTTTCGAGGAAAATTTGTAAATGGGCAGAAATATATGGGAAAATATTAGACACCAGGAAAAAGATTAAAAAACTGTTTCATAGTCTAAGCTAGAAGCCTATATTCCACATGGATGACTGAGATTAAATTTCTTAGCTGTGGTTTTTAATTTCCAAGTCACTATTCTTTTTATGTGGGGGTGGGTTGGTAGAGTTGCTCTTTTATATTCACGGATTTCATTTTCAGATTCTATTCCATGGATATTTGTAATATATATTCTATTTTGCATAAACAAAGATGATTGATAGGTAGAGAAACAAAATAAGCATGTGCTGCCTTATTTAACTTGCTAATTAATTATAGCTCTTGCATGAGGAGTTGGCAAAGGAAAAGAGAATTGAAACATTTGAACTATAGTGATAGGAAAGCATGTTCAATATACCAAGGCTGCCAAGAGAATAAATAAATCAGTCTTGGAAGACAAGCAACTAGGATGTCACTTAGAATTTAGGATGGCAAGAACTTGGACCTGCTTACTTTGGGCCCTTCATCTGAAAAGTTTAATTATTAAGAACAATCCGTGGGAAAGCACATCTTGTTACTATGGTTGGTATTATGTGATTAGTCTGTCAGTGCTTCACCCACTGCACCTTTCATACACAGAGGGGGAAAAAATCAAATTCACTGCCATCTATTCTATGTCAAGTCATAGCAATCCTAGAGGATGGGGTAGAACTGCCCCTGTGACTGTCTGAGAGAGCCCGGACTTCTCCCACAGGGCAACTACTGCCTTCCAGCAATGCTGGTGTTGGGGGTGGCAGGGCACCTTGCAACCACTATGCCACTAGGGTGCCTTTGAACTCAGATAGTTAGAAATAAAGGGCAATAATATATAAACAAAGCATTTCAATATTTTGAACACTGTAATGTACACTATTTAATGCTTTTAAGGATCCAGCTAGAGAGTAAGCAATCAGAAAACAGACAGATTCTCTGCTATTGAATATATTTTTGACTCATAGCTACTTCTAGGAACAGAGAACAACTACCCCAGTAGGTTTTCAGGGCTGTAAATATTTAACAAAGCAGAAGCCTCATTGTTTCCTCAAGGATAAGCTAATGGTGGGTTCAAACTGCTGACCTTGTGGTTAGCAGTCCAATGCAAAACCCACTTACACCAGGGATCCTTAGAGAGTTCAAAAAAGGCTTTTAAGGCCAACAAACATATGAGAAAATGTTCCCGATCTTTAGCTATAAGAGAAATGCAAATTAAAACAACAATGAGGTACCACCTAA
>NW_022105908.1:11953473-11960411 GCF_000313985.2 Echinops telfairi | reverse complement strand
AAAAAAAAAAAGGCTTTTAAATCTTGTGCCTTGTCATCCATTTTGTTCCCTACTTGGAAAACAAACAAGTAAACAAACAAAATCTGACATGGATGATAGTGCTTAATGTGGGTTCTATAGGTAGCCATATGTATAGTTGATTTGCGTCTACTAGAATCATGAGTTATATTTCCTTAATTAAATAGCAATAACAGTCTTCTAAACTTTCCCATGTTGCTTGAGAGTCTATTGCACCTTCGGTGGCAGTAAGCTCAGCGTTCCTGCTTCATCTGATTGTTCTCTTTATTTGTAATGCTGAGTCCCTGAGAGGAGCACGGCACAGTTTTGAATATGGCTGTAACAGCTGTTTTATTTTCAGTAACATTTCATGAATGCAAATGTAAATATGATTTTTTTTACTTCAACAAACACATCTTGTCATTATAATGAAGGCTGATTACCACACCCTAGCTTCTAAATATCCTACCTTGGCCTTTAACATGTTTCTTGAACTTGTAGAGAGGTATGAATATGGGTTGCAAGCTTTTGCTATAATATTATTTTCATTTTGTGATAGTTTTAGTCTTCTTGTTACTTTGCCTTTCATTCATCATGGTGTGCACTCAAAAGTGCCATTCCCACAACCCACCCCTGTGAGTTTCAGAGACTATAAGTCTTTACGGAGCAGAAAATCTCATCTTTTCCCACAAAGTGGTGGGTGGCTTCAAATTGTAAACCTCAGAGCTGGTGGCCCCGTGTGTAATCGACTACACTATCAGGTCTCTGTTGGAATGCTAGAAAATAGGTAAAGTATCACTGTACTACCAAGTTACATATATTAAGATGATCTAATAATATATTAAGATGATCTAATATATATTAAGATGTTATATATATTAAGATGATCCAATAGGATTACCTAATAATTAAGATGATCTAGTAGGTGCATAGCGTACCATTCACAAAGAAATTTAAAATTAAATGTATTTTTACCCCTGTTTGAAATTAGGCCATGCACTACAAAAACTTTGAAGTCAGTGTCAATGTTACTTTTTCTCCTTTGTAACCACTCATACCAGTGTTTAGGTCCAATGGGGAAGGAAACTGGAGGTTTGTGAAAGCTTTGACCTTTCTTTCTGCGTTTTTCCCCCTGCATTATTTCCCATTACGTATGGTGTAGAGCACCCACAGGGAAATACATATAAAACGAATTGCACAGATCGTGTGTCATCAGAACAAGGAAAGCATTCTAGTAAGCCCCATGTATGCCGCCCTATCTTGTGTATTTTCCTTCCAACCATCCTCCTTCCCTCCCCTTCCCCTCTCTCTGCCTCCTACTTTTGACCTCACCATAGCCTTTAAGTATGATTATTTTAGTGTGAAAACCACTTTTCTGAGTTTTTTTTCTGTTATATTAGTAGTGTCACATAATATTTGTTTTCCTGAGATTGACTAACTCGACTAACTTTATCTTCCCAATCCATCGTGGGGTGCTTGACAGTTTCAGCATTTTTTTTTAAGAGATGAATAATATTCCACTAAATGTATGCACCTGAGTTCATCTGGGCAGTCCAGGTGGGCTTTTTGATTGTTTCCCTATTTTTGCTGTTATAGAAAGTATTGAAATATACTTGGGTGTGCATACATCTGCTTGTATCTTGTTCTCTATTTCTTTGGGGTATATACCTAGTAGAGAAATTCCAGGGTCATATGGTGCTGTTATTCACATTCGTTCAGGAAATGTCGTACTGTTTTACATAATGGCTAAATGGCTGTAAATTCTGCAGTCACACCAGCAGTGTATGAGGGTTCAATCTCTCCACATCCTCTCTAGCATTTGTTAATTTCCTTTAAAAAATTTTAATTTTGCTATATGCTTTCATGATAGCATCTCCTCATTGTTCTAATTTGTATTTCTCCTTTAGAAAACGATACCGAGTATCTCTTCATATGGAATTGGCTGCCTGGATGTGATGTTTAGTGACCTGTCTATCCATATCTTCTGCCCATTTTTTATTGGATTATTTCTTCGTGTGTTTGTCTTTCTTATAAAGGTATTATAATTTTCTGCAGATTTTTGAGATTGGATCATTTTTTCTGGTATTTCATTTCCAATGTCCCCCCATTCTATGAGTTCCCTTTTTACCTTTTAATAAAGTATTTTCATGTACATAAATGTCATACATTAAGAAGTTCCAGTCTTCTATTTTGTCTACTACAGGGTGGATATATTCTATTATGTTTGTTACTGTAGATGTGCCTTGTTTTAGGGCCTTTAATCTTGTCTCTATTTGTTCATTGTTGATTATTATAGTTCTTGGGCTTGTATTTTAACCATTAATCAATCTTGAGTTCATTTTTATATTTGGTATGAGGTAGGCATTTTTTCATCTATGCTGATCCACTGATTTACATATCTGTTATTGTACCAATACCAAGCTTTTTGATTTCCATGACTGCATGGTAAGCTTTAGAATCTGGGAGTGAGAAGTCTCTTATTTTGCTTTCCTTTTTAGTAGTGTGTTGTTTATCCTGGATTTCTTTCTTTTCCATACGAAATTGGTGATTCGTTTTTCCATTTTTTGAATAGTTGTTCTGGGATTTGGATCAGAATTGCATTGAATTCATGGAGTGTTTTTGGTAATATTGACATAAAAATTCAAAATTTAATATTGTGATAAAAGTTATACTGGTCCAATTTTTATAATTCTTGTATGTTAACTTTTTAGCAGAGCTAATTAATTTTTAATTGGAGATTTGCATTTTTGTTAACCTATACCAATCATGATCTACCTTTCTAAAAAGTAATCTTTTCTGATGGTAGCTACAAAGTAAATGAGCTGAAGTCTTGCCATACTTGCATCTAAAAAACATTCAGGGTGTTTTTCTTCTAAGGCTAATATTAGGCCAGATATTTCCAAATTTGGATAGTAATGCCTGGACTTGTTCAAATATTCTTTATATACAAAGCTTCAAGTTTATGGTTGTTGCTTACATTTAATATATTATTCTACAAAAATATTAATGTGTTCTATACATTAGAGCCTGTGATAGATTCAAAGCTGTATAAACACAAAGTTTCCTTTCCTGTAGGAGATTCATTTATTTGACAAGGAAAAATAAAACCTAAAACCAAGGCATATGGGCTAGCTAGTGAGATGTTTGTGGCACATGAAAATTCAGAGAATGAAAATTATATATGGGCCCATTCAGGAAGGACAGAATAGTAGGAGTTAGAATGGGTCGCTTGATGTTAAATTGGTCGTTAATGGGTGGAAAGGACATTCTAGACAAAGACAACGGAATGGTGAAAGACATATTGGTTAAAATTCAAGAGCACTATTTTCATCCATATTACCACAGCATACTGAAAGTTGGGACTGATATTGTGTTAGTCCAGGTAGACTAGAGAAACAAATTCATAGACACTCATATGTGTATAAGAAAGAGCTTTATATATAAGAGCAGTTGAATATTGAGTAAACATCCCAGCCCAGTCTAGATCAAATCCATAGGTCCGATATTTGCCCAGATGTCCGATACCAATGCATAAAGTCCTCTTCAGACTCATGAAACACAAACAATGCCGCCGAATGCAGGAAGAACAGGCCAGTGGGTGAAAAGTCTTGTGGGTCCAGTGGCGTTGTAAGCATCTCAGCGCTGGCAGGAGTCTCCACATGGCTTCTCCAGTTCCCAGGCCACGGGGTCTATCTATCTACATAGTTCCTTGTGTCTTGTCAGTAGAGTGTCTCTCAGGGAATAAGTAGAGAGAGAGAGTGTTTCTCCCACCTCCAAGGAGGAAATACAAGAGTTCCCAGAATCCACAGGAAAAGGCCATACCCACACAGAGGTCTCATGGTCAATGACCACATTGACAGACTAGACTCCACCCCTGCACTCATAATCCTCTCAAGTCCCAAATTGACACCAGATTAAGTAACTACCGCAGGTATGTGCAAACATTATTTCAATGCACTCAAGTTTTGTCAGAGAATTCAGATCCTAGCTCCATAAAACAGAGCCCTGTGTGTTTACAGTATGATGCCAGGGAATCAGCTTTGTACAGTGTTCTAGGTATCCCATGATTGCAATAATATTTTGCAATAATTTTTTTAAATAATTTTATTGGGGGCTTGTACAATTCTTATCACAATCCATACATCCATCCATTGTGTCAAGCACATTTGTACATTTGTTGCCATCATCGTTTCTCAAAACATTTGCTTTCTACTTGAGCCCTTGGTATCAGCTCCTTGTTTTTCCCCTCCTTCCCCAATCCGCCCTCCCTCATGAACCCTTGATTATTTATAAATTATTATTTTGTCACATCTTACACTGTCCAACGTCTCCCTTCACCCACTTTTCTGTTGTCCATCTCCCAAGGAGGAGGTTGTATGTAGCTCCTTGTAATCGGTTCCCCCTTTCTACCCCACCTTCCCTCCAACCTCCAGGTATCACCACTCTCACCACTGGGCCTGAAGGGATCATCCTCCCTGGATCCCCTGTGTTTCCAGTTCCTATCTGTACCAGTGTACATCCTCTGGTCTAGCCAGTTTTGTAAGGTAGAATTGGGATCATGATAGTTGGGGGGAGGAAGCATGTAAGAACTAGAGGAAAGTTATATGTTTCATCGTTGCTACCCTGCACCCAGACTGGCTCATTTCCTCCTGCCAACCCTTCAGTAAGGGTTGTCTAGTTGCCTACAGATGGGCTTTGGGTCTCCACTCTGCACTCAACCTCATTTACAATGATATGATTTTTTGTTCTTTGATGCCTGGTACCTGATACCTGATTTGGAGCTTAAAACATTATTTCTGATCAGGTATTAGAAATAATGTTTTAAGCTACAAATTCTATTTCATTCCAATTAGATTGGAGGCTCAAGCAGGATAATAATTAGATATATGAAATATACTGTTCTCTTTGCTCATTACATATATTTAGTCATTTCATCCACACAGCAAGGCTGAATAGTAGCAACATACTAACATGTTCCTGAACTAATATCTCGGAAACTAAATGTGTTGATTAGAGCAAAGGTCATCATAAATTGTGCAAACAGACTCATTTGCTCTAAGACTGCTTAAAGGGAGAAGAGATACAACAACAATGACAATGGTGTACAGTCAGATAGAGAAGTTGTTTTCAAATTTACATGCCAGCCTCAACTCATGCATGGTTCCACAGTTCATATGAGAGTAGTTTTTAATTGTTGATTTTTTAGAAACAGATAAAGAGGCCCCTCTTCCTAGGCATTTCTGGGTGGTCTAGAATTTCCAAACTTTATGGTAACAGGAAGTAAAATCTACTGTAGATAGAAAATAGCAGATCATAGATGGGGAAAAACAAAACCCCACAAACTCACTGCCATGAACTTATTTCCAACTCATAGTGACCCTGTAAGGCTGAAGCTGTAAATATTTACAGGAATAGCAGTCTCATTTTTCTCCCAAGGTAAGTTTCAACCACTGAACTTCTGTGTTAGTCTGGGTACTTTAGAGAAACAAATCCACAGAAACTCATGTATAAAAGATAGTTTTATACAAAGGTTAAGTGTGCATCAAGAAAACATCCCAACCCAGTGCTGCCCAAGCCCACAAGTCCAACATGAACCCATTAACCCATGTGTTCAATACCAATCCACAAAGTCTTCCTCCATCTCACAAAACACACACCAGGTTGCTGACTGCAGGAGGAAAGCTGAATCAGTGAACGTGTAAACATCTCAGCGCTGGCAGGGGTCTCCACACAGCTGCTCCAGCACCCAGGGTTGCATCGGGGTAGGTCCATGTGGCTTCTCTTTGGGGATGTCTTGCAGAAAGTCAGCCTTGCCAGCTGAAGCAGGGAACGGCTAAGGCAACTGCACTCTGGTGCAACCATCAAAAAGCCAGAGACCCGAGAACTCGAAAGGCGAGTCTCACTGAGCCATTTATCCCTCTGCCCTTCAATTAACCCCACATGTGTTTATCGGCCAGGTTGGCACAATAAACTAACTAACTCACCTTCTGAGTTTTCATCGCTGACCTTGCAATTATAACCTAATGCTTAGCTCACAGTGCTATCAGGACTTCTTATAGTCTGAGGGACTATCTCAAAAGTTCATTTTTTAAGCTTTCTACTCATAAGCATGTAACTCCATCTCTGAGATCCTAGTATCTTGGTACAAACTAAGGGCCCTTGTGTGGAACAGTGAGATAAACACTGGGCTGCTAACCAAAAGGTGGGTAACTTGAATCCCCCAGCTGTTCCATGAAAGAAAGACGAGGCATTCTGCAACTTAAAGGATTTACAGCCTCAGAAACCCAAAAGAATGCTTTTGCTCTGTCCTGTATGGTCATTAAAGTCAGAATTAACACTCTAGCAATTGGTTTGACTTGGGTTTTACAAAGCGTATTGATTTATCATTCCTTATCACTATATGTACATTATTTGTACATCATAGACACACTAAACATATATACATACAAATACATACACATGGCATGTACATGCTAACTACCACCCATTTTCAGGTATTGGACTATGACATTGCAGGAATTTAAAATACCAGAGTGTCACTCAGGGTGGACAGGATTTAGCAGAGTTTCAAGACTAAAATGGAGAGGGAATAAAGATGAGAAAATCTACTTTAAAAAACAACAGCAGGAAACCCTACCGATCACAGCAGAACAGTGTTCAATACAGTGCTGGGAAATGAGCTCTCTAGGCTGGCAGACAGAGAACACACAGTGGCCTCAAGAATAGGTGAAGATAGTACAGAACTAGGCCACATTTCATTCTCTTCTACAGCCATGAGCGGGAGAGGACTTGATTGCAACTAATAGCCATAATACAAACTGATTCCCATATGTATTTAAGTACAGTGAACCCTCGTTTATCGCGGTTAATCAGTTCTAGACCCTACCGTGATAAATGAAATTCCGCGAAGTAGGATTCCTTATTTGTAAATCAAATATTTT
>NW_022105908.1:11949030-11952612 GCF_000313985.2 Echinops telfairi | reverse complement strand
CTCCTGAAAATTCTGGGAACTCCTGTATTTCCTCCTTGGAGGTGGGAGCCACTTCTCTCTCTCTGCTCACTCCCTGCGAGACATCCCTGAGCAGAAGACACATGGACCTACCCTGATGCACCCCTGGGTGCTGGAGAAGTCATGTGGAGACCCCTGCCAGCACTGAGATGCTTACAACGCCACTGGATTCACAAGACTTCTCACCCACTGGCGTATCTTCCTGTATTTGGCATCATTGCATGTGGTTCGTGAGTCAGAAGAGGACTTCATAGACTGGTACATGACATATGTGCTAATATCGGACATATGGACTTGATCTGTAGTGGACTGGGATGTTTTCTCAATATTTAATTTCTCTTGTATATAAACCTCTTTCTTATATACATATGAGCGTCCATGAATTTATTTCTCTGGTCTACCCGGACTAACACAAATATCAAGAATACTTGTGAACTCCCAGAGTTGATATTAACCTTGATCAGGTCTAAGAGTCATAATAAAAACTAAATAAATGTATTCATATTCTCCCCTGATTAAAAATCAATTCCAACAGCAAATTTATAATTTTGGGAGGCAAAAATCGTCAACAGTTAAGAGACTTTTTCAATGCCCAAAGTGCCAGCAATTGTCAGATTTATCCTCTATGAAACTACTCTTTTTCTATTTATTCTTTTATGTCATATCCTTTATGTTAGATTGAAGGAAATTACTATGTGCTATCCCCACCAAAGGAATGGAGAATTATGTTCTATTTTCTTGAGGATAGAGTGTAAATAGTTTGAGATTTTTCTTCATCATAAATTTGTTTCCATTACTTAGACATTTGTCTTCTTCTTCTTTCTTTTTTGGGCTACCACTTGTTTTCTGACACTAGAAAATGCTACAGGATCATCTATATTTCTTGACTTCACTCCAGCTGTCAGTCATTTATCTAAGGAGAATTGATCGCTTCTAATGTAGACTGGAGGGAACTCAATATGATCCTTCTTATTAGAGCACTGTTATTTTGCACCTCGTGGCTGAAAATCTTTTCAAAAAGTCACAGAAAAATAGAATCCTAGTTTTTCTCTATGAACTTTTAGAAACATGTATGTGTGAACTAACACACACACATATACATATATACCATATATACTCGAGTATAAGCTGACCCAAATATCAGCCAAGGCACCTAATTTTACCTCAAAAAATGTGCTGAAAAACTCGGCTTATATATAAGTATATACAATACACACACACACACACACACACACAATACAAAAGAAAAATTCCATTACCATTAAGTTGATTTTGAGTCTTAGCAACCCTGTAGGCCAGAGTAGAACTGTCCCTGTGGGTCCCTAATACTGTGAATCTTTACAGTCAAAAGCCTCATCTTTCTCCCATGGAATAGTTGGTTTCGAACTGCTAATCTTTCTGCTGATAGCCTAATGCTTAACCCACAGAGCTCCTTTCATTGATAGGTATATTTTTAAATATTTCTGGGTATAGCCATATTTACCCATATAAAACTAAAAAATTCATATTCATGTTTATAACCCTAATTCCATTAGCTTGTGGATCAGTACACTCTTCACCTTTTGCAAACTCCTATTCCAATAGTGAGAAAATTTATTTTCAACTTACTCAGCATTTTTCTAGTAGAATGGATAGGAATATTGTCTTTCAAGTTCCTTACACATTGAAGCTGTAACCAGAAATCTTCAGTCAAAGATATTTGTAATGGTTGTTTTGCCACTCTTACTTCAGAAGTCATTTAAAATTGTTAAATAATCAAATTAATGCTAGTTGAATTCAGCTGAGGTGGAACAAAGATATGGCAGAAACATCAAGAACATTGTTCTTCAAGATTTTAATCATATTCATACTTTCATTGCTCACAAAGGTACAAAGCTGGCATCATTTGGAAGTCTTGACAGATCTGTCAGATCCACCGTCACTTCCTGTGCACCTCCTGTCATTTCCTCGCTTGGAATCTAATTCCATGGGACCTTGTATAATTAGTCAATGTTATAAATGACACCAAGTGCTTAAGACAGATCATAATGCCGAGTTATCTAGGACGTTATCCAAATTTTGATGCTGAATTATCCACGTCTTTCTAAGTCTCATATGTATCATCCTGTGTGCCTGGAATATGTAGAACATCTGAACTTCACATTAGAGAAAATCAGGTATTATGTTTCACATGGCAAGTGAGTCATGTTGAGGTGTTAGTAAGGATGGAGTACATGCTGCTTATGGATTAGGCATCATTAAATGAACAAAGACTCATTAAAAGTCCAGAACTTTTCATGTACCCTGCAGTATATTAATTCTCTTCTGTTCTATTGTACGAGGGCTATTCCTGAAAATATCCCCTTTCGTCTCTTTGTCACCCAGACATTGCAGAGATTCCTGAGCATATCCTGTCAGAGAAAGAAATCTTTTTTTTTCCCCAAAAAGTAAGAGATGTTTTATTTTATTTATTCTTTTAATAATTATATATTTTTTCCTTTTTAATTTCATAAATCGTTTTTTCAGGGGCTCTTACAGGTCTTATAACAAGGCATACCTCAATTGCATCAATCACATTTGTACATATGTTCCATCATCATTCTCAAAACATTTTCTTTCTACTTGAGCCATTGGTATCAGCTCCTCTTTTTTCTCTCTCTCGCCCACTCTCCCATCCTTATGAACCCTTGATAAATTATAAATTACTATTATGTTAATATCTTACACCATCTGCTGTCTCCCTTCACCTTTTCTGTTGCTCATCCCCCCGGGGGGGTGTGTTATACATTGGCCATTACAATCAGTTCCCCTTTTTCTCCCCCTTCTCTTCCCACCTTCCCCTAACCTCATGGTATTGCTACTCCCATTACTGTTCCTGGGTTTATCTCTCCTGGATTCCCTGTGTCAAGAGCTATTAGCTGTACCAGTGCACATGCTCTGATCTAGCTGGATTTGTAAGGCAGAACTGGGATCATGATAGTAATGGGGAGGAAGCATTAAAGAACTAGAGGAATGATATGTGTTTTGTCAGTGCTATACTACACCCTAGCTGACTCATCCCTTTTTGGTAACTTTTCTGTGAGGGGATGCCTGATCAGATACAGATAGACTTTGGGTCTTGTGTTAGTCCGGGTAAACTAGGGAAACAAATACACAGAAACTCATATATGTATAAGAAAGAGTTTTATATAAAAGGTAAGGGTACATTCACTAAGCATCCCAATCCCATGCAGTCCAAGCCCATATATCAGACACTGATCTATAAGGTTCTCCTCAAACTCACAAAACACACACAATGATGCCGAATGCAGGAGGATCACAGGCCAGTGGGTAGAAAGTCTTTGAATCCAGTGGCAGTATAAGCATCTCAGTGCTGGCAGGGGTCTCCATGCAGCTTCTCCAGCACCCAGGCATGCATCAGGGTAAGTCCATGTAGCTTCTCCTCACGGATGTCCCACCGAAAGTAAGCCTTGCAAGCTGAGGTAGAAAAGTAGGTGAGGCAGCCATATGTTGGTCCAACCATCAGAGAGCAAGAGACAAGAGAACTAGAAAGGTGAGGTACACAGAGCCACTTATCTCTCTGCT
>NW_022105908.1:11946395-11948699 GCF_000313985.2 Echinops telfairi | reverse complement strand
AACATAAAAATTTATGTACATAGACCTATATGCCTACCATTATATATAATTATATTTACATATGTACATGCCTCTATTTATACCTCTATAAATGTCTTTTTCCTCCTAGTTCTATTTACTTTTACTTTCCCACTGTCTCACTATCATGTTCAACTTTATTTCAGCTCCCAGTAATTCCTCTCTGCTGCATTGCACTTGATTAAACCCCACCAGGCATTCTATACCTTACTTGACATTCATTTTAGATCACTTGTTGTTCCCTTGTCCCTGGGTTTGTTGGCTCACCCATTCCTTTTTCCCACTTCCCCCTCTCTCATGTCCCCCTGGAACCTTTGGTCCTATTGTTTCATCCTGCTTATCTTATACAGACAGACATGGGAGGCGGGTGAAAGAAGAAGAAAAAATTCTATAAATAGTTCCAGGTCTGTCTGCTGACTCTTATGAATGTTTTCTGATTTAGTCTGATGAGGTGCCAAGCCCTGCGCCCCGAGTTCAAAGTTTATTTTGGGGATTCCTCCAGGACTTCGTTGCTTCGCTCCCTTGCTGCTCTGTGTGCTGCCTTCATGGAGTGGGGAGTAGGGGTGTAAATCCGGGCACAATCCTCACTGTGTCTCCATTGCTGTCTGAAGGGAATCTTTTCTTTCCCCTTTCTATTTATACTCATATTATCTTCATGGAGGAAGAAAATTTGTCTTCTGCTATATGCATTTCACCTCTATAAATTAGAGTTCTAAAACACAGTTAATCCATAGTGGTGTGCATGCTCATAAACACAACTGTTTCTAAATTAGTAAAAAGAGGGCCCGGGTAATCCCCATCCCCACCCCCACCCCAGAAGCATTTTAAAGTATATAAAAATAAGGTCTTTGCTCATGAGTAAAAATTTAGTCACCAGAGAGGAAATAATAGTGTGAGGGACAAAAAGACAAACATCAGAGATGGGTGAGTGTAATTCTATACTTGAAGACTGCTTAAGGGGGTCCCACCAGCCTCTACTGTGAGCTAGATGAAGTTCTGCAGGTCAAGGAAGTTTTCAATGACAAATGTGCACATGTTCTGCTTCAAATATTTACTTATCATCACCACATCATAACATCACTTCTCCCTCTTCCTCACTTTGCTTCCTATTTTCATTCCTCCTTCTTTCCCAACCTTTCTTGCTTTTAACTTTGTCCTTAAGCAAATGCTGCCCTTTTGTTTCCAAATGATTGATTCTTCTAAAGAGTGCTTACCCTCCAGTGGTACTGTTCACCTTTTACACTTGTCCATTCAAAATCGACTTGATGGCAGTGATTGATGGACTCAACTAGTCCTGGTAAGATACTTGGCTATCCATTAAGCTGCTAACTGCAAGGTCAGCAGTTCAAACCCACCCACCAATCTGTGAAACAAATATGAGGTTTTCTATTCCTGTAAAGATTTACAGTCGTGGAAACTTCAAAGAGCTGTCTATGCTGTTCTATGGCATTGCTATGAATTGGAATGAAGTGAATAGCAATGAGTAGTGGGAGGGGGATTATTTGACTGAAAATTGAGCAGTGAAGGTAATATCAATTTCAGGCAAGAAGGGAAACTAAGAGCTATGTATGTTCAAGGTCCCAGAAATCACTGTCAGATCTAAAAGCCTGCTTTCTTTTGTTGTTGTGAATAATTTTGAATTTGTTTCACATTTTCAATCCCAATACATCCAACCCTTTCTACTCTCGGGCTTGCAGGAGCTGAGTTTCCCTGGTCCATTAGTCTATTAAACTAATTGTATCTATGCGTCTTTGATTTTCTTAGCTAACATTTGTCCAAGAAAATAAGGTACCAATAGTTGAACCTTAAATAACCTCTCAAAAGTTTTTAAGACCCTACTTACTACTAATCAGATTAGGATGCAGAAAATGTTGTGTTTGTTCACTATATTATGCCAATGGACAGTAAATTCCCTGAGACTATGGTCCCGAGCCCCTAGATCCAATAACACATTTGCTCAAATTGTTTGATTATGATTAAGACTGTTTCATACCTTTGATCGCTACATGCTCTACTCTATGCATGGATATATTTGAAATACAAGTGAATACATATGTAGAAATATTCTCTGTCAAACCTATATACATATATGTTTGAAATGTATGCACATGTATGTATAATAAATGTATATAACATATATGAGTATATATACATCTATGTGGTAGTTCAATAATTTCATGTCAACTCGATATATGAAAGTGTAGGGATGGAGTCTAACCTTGCAATCAGGTGACAGCTTGATGATACCTCCTTGTGGGCGTGGCTTTCTCATCAGAGGGCTCTGGG
>NW_022105908.1:11908240-11945194 GCF_000313985.2 Echinops telfairi | reverse complement strand
TCAATGATAAAATCTTACTTCCAAGGTTCTCCATTAACCATATATTTAGTCCAAGAGTGACAGAGACTATGAATTTAATTATAGCTTGTTTGGTATACAACACCACTTAATACACAGTATAAGTTCTCATTTGCTCAAAGAACTTCAACTGCAGTTTCTACAAACGAAGAAAATCGATCAGAGTGCCTCCTTTTGACTTAGATTTCAAAATGTTTCTAAAAAATAAATTTCAAAATTGTACATACACTATCTGCATCTCACATTCTAGGCATTTTTACCATTCTAGTTAAACCATCTTCACCACTGACAGCAATATTCCCTCCAAAACCAAATTCACTCCCAGTGCGTCTGTTCTAACCCATTGTGACCCCGTAGGGCCTGGAAGAACTGTCCCTCTGGGCTTCCAAGACTGTGCTGTTTACAGGAATAGAAAGCCTCATCTTTCTCCTGCACAGTGACTGCTGGTTTAGATCTGCTAACCTGCAGTTCGTAGTCCAACACATAACCCACTGCACATCCAGAGGTGTACTAGTCTTCCCATTGAACAGGTGTAGAATCCAATGAATAATATGTAGATGAGTGGTAAATGTGACAAAAGTAAGTCAAATAGTAAACTTGCCACAAATACAGGGATGTATAAACTTCACACACATATATGTGCATATATATGTCTGTATAGATAAATTACATCATAGAACAATCAGAACATACTCATTTTTATTCAAGCACCTGTACTGATTGAGCCTTTAAAAAAATAATTAAGTTGAAAGTCGCAAAACAATTCACATGCATGCCCTGCAACTTCACTATCAGAAGATAGATGGGTTCCTGTTTGATAAAAATTGGCATATAACTCCCATGTTTCCACCTCTACTTCTTCACTCTCATCAGCAGCTGAGTTTGCATTCAGTTCAACGATTATTACTATAAAGGATTTATATGATCAACTTGCTTAACATTCCTTGCAGAATTTCTCCTTTCTTCTGTACTACCATGTATTTTCTCTCTTATTATTTCTGTCAGCCTGTACATTTGCTGTCATTATTGCTATATATGTAATATATGCATATGGATATATTTTGTTTTATTTAACAGTAAAACACTTTCTATACTTCTTTACTTACTGCCCTGCTTTTTCTTTTATACTTTAGAGCAAAAGTTCCTGAAAAAGAATTCTCTATTCAAATTCATTTCTCCAATTAGGTTTATTCTGGTTCAGTTTCCTACCCTCCCATTATTCTGATATCTAATTATCAAAATATCTAATTATTCTGATAACCTAATGTATTAGGTATCTAATAGTCTCCAATATATATGTTTAAACTTTAAATGCTGAGCTTCCCCCAGTGTGATGAGTTTTGTTATTTTAACATTGCATTGGGGCTAGAAGTGTACAAAGTATGTTAACTTATCATGTAACAATTTATATACTTTCATGTGTGGGTAATTGATTGCAATTTTCTCAGCATAATAACACTCTTCTTCCTTGGATTCTCTGATTCTATCCTCTCTTTTTTCCTATCTTCACTAGATTTTAACCTTTGTGTTTTGGCCAAAAGCTGCCCTTTTGACCTCGTGTGGCTGATTGCATGAGCAGTCCATCTCTGTTGAGGACCTTTGTGGTAGTTACGTAATTTCACGTCAAATTCATGAATAAATGTTAGAGTGGAGCCTAGCCTGCCAATCAGGAAAGAGCCTGATGATGGTTCCTTTTGGGTGTGGCCTTCTCAGGAGGATTTGGGGGACTTCCTCTCCCTCTGCTTCACCTTTCTGTTGCTGAGACATATTGACCCACACTGAGATTTGTGAGAGCCCTGCAGATCCTTCCACCACCACTGAATTCACAGGGCTTTGCACCCACTGGCTAGTGGTCTTCCCGCATTTTGCATCGTTGCACGTGCTGCCTGAGTATGAAGAGGGATTTATGGACTAGTATTGGACATAAGGGATAACATTGCACTTATGGACTTGGTCTGGACTGGGTTAGGATGTTTTCTTCATGTACAATTACTCTTTGATTTAAAACTAGCTCGTACACACATATGCGTGTTTATGAATTTGTTTCTCTGGTCTACCAAGACGAATACATGCATCTTACGTATACTGGACATACTATCAGGAGAGACAATCCCTGCAGAAGGACATCATGTTTACTAAGGTAAAGGGGCAGCGAAGAGAGGAAGGCTCTCAAGGAGATGGGCTGACACCTGGCTGCATCAAATGGCGTGGGCACAGGAACAATAGCGAGGATGGAATGGGACCGGGCAATGTTTCGTCGTTGTGCACGAGGTCACTATGGGTCAGAAGCAACGTGATGGGACCTAACAACAACGTTTCTTATTTCTGTAAAGTCCTTCCTGTGGCTTTGAACCAGGATAAATGAGATTGTTCTTCTTCCCATGTTGAATGTTTCCTTCAAAAATATCCCATTTATAACGTAGTGGTGTCTTTCTATGCCATTATCTGAGAATGACAGCGTTTTTATTTCAGTTCTAATCATCCCTGTCATCTCAGGAGGATTTTGAGCAGCAGTAACAATGGCCATAGATAAACTGATGTGATGGTTGTGTAAGTAGCTATATCCCAGTTAAATGTATGCTACAGTGACAACTACACCATGAATTGCTTTAGAGATAAAAACAGTCATTAGAGAACATTAGCTTTCAGACATTTGAATATGTGCAAACTTTTAAGTCCTTGAATGTACATAGTAAGTTTTTGTGTGGAAAAAAAAGTGAATTAAGATTATTGGGATCACCCTTAATTGCCAAATAATCTCCTAAAATTTCTTATTTATTATATTATTGGTGTTGTTCCTTGAATCATGTCTCTCATATGGGTCTCGCTGTGTGAATATAACTGTGCCATGGTATGCATAATAGATGTTTATTTTTTCCATATTTAGATGATCAGTTCTCTGGATATACTTTTACTCTATTCCTTAAATTTCAGTGAACTCTATCAGTTTCGATTTTTCTTTCTATATTCTGTTTGGCACTTCCAGTAACAAAACTGATATGGAATTAATTTAAAGTATTTCATGTATCTTAATAAACATAGAAAGAAAGCCAAATGTGTGTTTGTTGTTTTAGCGGGCGTGGAGGTGGTTCTGACTCGTAATGACCCTAATACAGAAAGCAATACCACCTGGTCCCGCTCCCTGCTGACAGCGGTTGAACCCACCATTGCAGCCACTATGGCAATTTGTCTCGTCGAGTTTTCCTCTTTTCACTTGTTCTCTGCTTAACCAAGCAGGGTGTCCTTTTTCAGGCACTGGTCTCTCCTGCTAACATGTCCAATGTATGTGAGACAAAGTCAAAATTCTGAGCGCATGTATTTCAAACCGGATCTATTTGTTCTTTTGGCAGTCTTAGACATTCTTCACCAACATGGTAATTCAAGCGCATCCATTCTTTGGTCTTCCCTTTTCAATTTCCAGGTATCACATGCACACTCCTTGATGAAAAGTACCATGGCGTGGGTCCAGCCCACTGTAGTCCTCTAAGAAACATCCTTTCTTTTCAACACCTGAGAGGGGGTTGGCAGCAGATTTGCCCAATGCAGTGCATCTTTTGATGTATTGACTGATGCTTCCAAGAGCATTGATTGTGGAGCCAAGCAAGACAAACTCCTTGACAACTTCAATCTCCCTTCCCCAGCTTTATCATAATGTGATCTATAACTCCAGTGCTAAAGATATTTGTTTTCTTCATTTTGAGTTGAAATCCATACTAAAGGCTTCAATCCTTGATCTTCATCAGCAAGTGTGTCTAGCCTTCTTCACTCTCAGCAAGCAAGGTTGTGTCATCTACATATCTAAGATTGTTCCTAAGCCTTCCTCCTATTCTTACACCACATTCATCTTCATATATTGTTGATTTATTGTGATATTTCTAAACAAAAACTTTTTAAAAACTAAAATTACTTTAAGTCAATGGTTAAAAATACTATTTAACTATTAATTAAATGAACTTCAAATATAAAACAAGTATAACTATTTCTTGTGATATTTATCCATATAGCCTACTATATTAATTAGATGTATCCCTTTCTAATATTGTATCTAAGATCTTTTTGAAGATCTTAACATTAATGTGTTAACATTAGGTTTAAATCAAATTTCTGAAACGTTCTCTGAAGCTTAATTTTACTATAACAAGCTTGAAATGAAAATATTCATTTTTTTCTCTTAACATTGCACTTTTCTTAAATTTTGAAAATACAGTCTATAGATGCTGAAGAAACTTGTAACTCCAGAAATTTAATTCAGTGGAAAATATTCTAAAGTTTTACTTATTCCCTTATTGAGTATTTTTCAAGTGCTTTGAAAGTCTGTGACATTTTGCCTGCAGAGGTGTTCAAATATAATCTTAAGAAAAACTCAAAAAGTAAATTGTTGGTATAAAATATTAACTTGAATATTTTAACCAATTTAGAAGTGTGTAAAATGGTATCTGTTTTGAATTCATTCTAACAGTAATCAAAATAAATTAATGCAAATGGAACTGCCATCATAATATTATCCAGAAATTTCAGATGATCCAAAATGCATTTATGGAATTCAAGGATTTGTACAGTGTTTGAGATTTCACTATTTAATTTGTGCATTTTCTTATTTTTTAAGCAATATATTTTATTGTCCTCCTGTATATAAGTTTATTCAACAGTTATTTTCAAATTTCTTCAAATAACCATTTACAGGATAGTTTAAAGAAATTGCAAGAAATATTCACAAGACTATTTACAAAATAGAGTCTAATATCATGTCAAGATATTTAAGCTGAAATATAAAGTTTTCAAATACTTTTTAAAAATTCTGCAACCCAGTTCTAACAGGCAATTAAGAAGAAACCCAGCACTGTCTCAATGTGTTCTTTTACTTCAAGGATTGGCAACATCATGAAATTGTTGTAGTTATTTCTGTAGCTACAGTTAGGTGTCTTCTAGTAATTTCCTATTGAAAGCTTCTGTATTGAGACACTTTCTGGGGCGGCAGCATCTCAGGTCTGTTCCTATGTTTGAGCCCATTGTTGCAGCCTCTTTGTCAGTGCATCTTGTTGAAGGCTTTCCTCTTTTTCAGGGACCATCTCCATTACCCACCATCCTAATTTTTCCCACAGACCAGTCCCTCCTGATGACATATACAAGGTGCATGAATAAAATACCACAATCCTTGTTCTGAGAATTCTGGCTCGACTTCTTCCAGTATCGATTTGTTCCTTGGTGTATTTAATATTCTTTTCTAACACAATAATTTAAAAAACACCAACTCTTCTATATTTATTGTCCTTCTTTTATATACCCATGAGTCATTATACCATGATTTGGGTCAGACACAGCTTAGTCTTCAAAGTGACATCTATGCTGTTTAACACTTTTACAAATCTTGTGAAGCAAATGTATCTAATGCAATATGTTGCTTGATTACTTGGCTGCTACTTCCACGTGTGTTGAGTGTGATTCCAATTAAAATGAAATCCTTGACGATTTCAGTCTTTACCCAGTTTCTTGTGAGGTTGTTTATTGGCTCACTTGTGAGGAATTTTGTGTGGGTTTTTTTTATGTTGAGTGTAATCCATGTTGAAAGTTTTAATCTGTTATCTTCGTCAGTAAGTGTTTCAAGTCCTCTTGACTTTGTCTTCTACAGAATGCAGGTTATCAATGAGTCATCCTCCAATCCTGATGCCATGTTCTTCTTTATAGACTCCAGTGTCTCTGATTATTTTTAAGCATACTAATTGAATATATATGATGAAAACATATGACCCTGATACACACCTTTCCATGATTTTCTACAAGTTGTATCTTTTTAACTCTGTTTGAACAATTGCTTCTTTGTCGATGTACAGGTTCTAAACGAGCTTAACTAGATGTCTGGAATTCCCATCCTTTACAGTGTCATTTATAATTTGTTATGACACATGCAGTTTAATACACTTGCATAGTCACAAAACACAGGTAAAAATCTTTCTGATATTCTCTTCTGTTAGCCAAGGACCATCTGACATCAGGAATGATATTCCTCTTTCCTTGTCTCCTTCTGAAAGCAGCTTGAATTTCTAGCAGATCATTTCAATGTACTGTTACAACCATTTTAATTATATCTTCAACCAAAAAAAATGGTTGTGCTATTATTACTAATGATATTGGTCCATCATTTCTCCATTCTGTTGAGTCATGTGCCTTTAGAATGGGCAACAATACAGAAATCTTCCTTTGAGTTTATCAAGTGGGTGCCTCCCATGTTTCTTGGAATATAGGAATAAGCACCTCCAGAACCACTTGTTTATGGAAACATTTCAGTAAGTATTCTTTAATTTCTGCAGCCTTGTTTTCCACAATGCCTTCAGTTGAGTTTTGATTTATTCTTCCAATGTTATTGGTTCTTACTCATATGTTACCTCTTGAAATCTTTAAATATTGTTGGTGCAGTGACTCCATCTATTTTGGATGCTTCTTGCAGCATCCAATATTTTGCCTTCGGAGGCAGTGGGTTATTTAATGTGGTTCTTCTAGGCAACCTCTCAAACTCCCACCAAAGAACCTTTCCCTTCATGGGTCTGGTAAGAAGGTGAGGAAAGATACTGGTCGGACTTACCTGTGAGTAAGTGCAAACAGGATTCCCTGGAGTGCCTCTTGCTGTGTATAGAATGTGCCCTCTGAGTAACAGGCAGACAAATCTCATTACCAACCAGAGCCAGGAGTGGAGCTCCAGCTCTGGGCCTGAGATTCCTGCTAAGTGAACCTCCTGGATTCATATGTGAGCTTCAAAATCAGAAGAGCTGCAGAAACAGAACCAGAGCCAGAACTTGGAACAGAGTGATGGGCTTCCCAGTCCTAGATTCAAATAAAAAACGGAGTGCTTTTGTGCAGGATGCTGTCTGTCAAAGTGGCATGTCTGAGCATTTAATTCCAGGAGTTCGGTTCAATGGCCATAGAACTTGAGCTGCATGTCTTTAGGTGGAAGTTTATAGCTGAGTGGTATGCCCTTTGGACATTGGTTTGCTGGCTTGACAAAACTTTAAAACATGTCCTGATAAACAATTCAATATTTCTCACTAACAGTATAACTTGTTAAAATCCTTAATAAACTCTTCAATCCTGAATTTTGTCTGTAATATCCATTGCAATGGATATTACAAACTAGAAAGGTAAAACAGTGGACATTAATCAAGGCAGCACATTGCCCATAAAATCCGTCAAAATTCCTACGAAAGTCTTGAATTTTCTCTCCAATCAGATTGAGAAGTGCCCTTGTGTGGGATGAATGTCCATGTCATCCTCCATGAGGAAACCAGAATGCCACTAAAAGACAAGAAATAAAGAAACCCCCAAAATGCATGCTGTAAAGAGACTCTGAAGCTTCCTCTTGAATATAGACTAGCTAAAGTGAAAGGAGTAAAGGATGCAATAAAGGATCTGAACAGACGATTTCAAAGAGTATCTCAAGAAAACAAGGTTAAGTATTATAATGAAATGTGCAAAAATCTGTAGGGAGAAAGCCAAAACATTGAACACAGTGGTATTTCTAAAACTGAAAGAAACAAAGAGAAAATGTAAGCCTTGTGGGTTAATACTCTACTTGTGGGTCTATGGGATATATGTCATTTTATAAAATTATGTCTTCTCTTCAGAGGGTAGAATGTTGTCATTTGGTTGATAAATTATATGTACACCACAGCCACTTCTGAATATTTTTTTTCTCCAAAGGTTTCTTAATTAATAATGAGTTTTGTGTGAAACATGATTCCCTGCTCTGCCAAAATTTGAATTTATGAAATCATCACACAAAGCATCTCTCTTCATTGCAGGACTGTTTTATTCTGAAGTTGTAATAGCATAAATTATAATGTGAGAGGTTTCATATTCATAAGATTGAAATTGCAAACTTCCCTTTAGTGCCATCTACTGAATGAGAAACCAATCATTAAAGTTAATTGAGTTTCTATTTCAAGCAACTGCTGACATTTCAATAGTACAACTCCTATTTTTGCCATATTCTTAAGCTAACAAGAACAGCTCCCAGGAGCCAACCCATATGCTGGCATCTCAAAAGCAAGTCCTGTTTTAAGAGCGAGGAGAGGAGGAAGTGCCATTGCTGGTCTGTCCGGTTCTTCCACGTTCATGGTAGAGGATGTGCCTGCCTTCAATTGATTCTATTACAAAGGAATCAAGCATTGTACCATTGAAGCCTTTATTGACTACTGACATGATATATTTATACCTTATAATTTTAAGGAAATATTTGTCTTCTTGTTATATGGTTTTTTTCGTTTTAACATGGAAATTTTAATTTTGTGAAGATACAGATTGCATTATCCAATACAACATTTTTCATGTGTGCAATTAAATGACGGAAATTATATCTATATTAAGGGATTATCATTAATATCTATGGACCAATTTACCTTCGCCAGGGTAAATGGAAACTCAATGTGTCCTGAACAGTAATTCCACCTTTCTCTTTTTCCCATGTTCTTGGTAACCACTATTAACTTTTGATCTCTATTTATTTCTCTGTTCTAGATTTTTTTTATGTGAGATTATACAACATCAGTTTGATATTGACTGGTTACGTTCAATTCAATGTGTTTAAGGGCCCTTCAGGTTGAAAATGTATGAGGGCTTCATCTCTTTTTTTGTCAGAGGGATATTCCACTGTTATGTATGCCACACATTTTGTTTAGCCATCGATCTATTGATGAACTTTCAGGGTGCAATTGTGCAACAAACCATTGGCATATATGTGCCAGTTTGCATCATTGTTTTCAAATATCGACACTGGTTGTAATAGCTCTTTTTCCAAACACATAGAGACAGTACTGATTCCTTTATTTTTTTAAATTACTTTAATTTGTTGTTGCTTTTGAAAATATACTCATACATAGCAAAACCTACTATCCTCATCAATTTTTACAAATACAGTTTAGTAGCATTGGTTATACCCTTTGAGTTGTGACACAATTCTCATACTCCCATCCGCATAAACTAGCTAGTGGTAAACTAGCAACCCCCGAATTTTCCTATATAATCTCTAGAAATTTTGCCATAAATTGATTCCATTGTGCACTTTTAAATTCTATTTATATTGAATTAAATTGCCAACAGTTTCTGGAAACATTACATAGGTTTGTGCCAGTCTGGGTTGACTAGAGAAACAAATTCATAGATACTCATGTGGATAAGAAAGAGCTTTATATAAAAGAACAATTGTATATTGAAAACACATCACAGCATAGTCAAGATCAAGTCCATAAATCTGATATTAGCCCATATGTCCCATACTAATCTATAAATGCCTCTTCAGACACGTGCAACCCATGCAATGATGCCGAATGCAGGAAGATCACAGGCCCGCGGGCGGTAAGTCTTGTAGATCCAGTGATGGTGGAAGCATCTCAATGCTGCTGTGGGTCTCCACATGGCTTCTCCAGCTCCGGGGCTTGGGCTCCATCAGCATAGCTCCATGTGGCTTGTCAGCAGGTAGATGAAGCAGAGAGAGAGGGTCTGGCCTTCAGTGAGCTATTTATCTCTGTTGTGCCTCCAAAAGAGGTCATCAAAGTGCTACCTGATTGACAGGCTAGACTCTGCCCCGTTTGCTCCAGTTGACAGGAGATTATGTAATTGTCACAAGGGATATGTACAAAGCAGTGAACGTATGTTAAAGGAGGAGGAGCAAAATGGTTGCACAACTCACAGTGAAATCAAAGTCGCTGATGTGCATTTGAAAAAACATTCAACTGGCCTATGTTCAGCTTATGAGTATCAAAAAGTAACCAAAAATTATATCACTGTGTTTGAATGCTCCCAAAAGAGGGGCGTACCTTGCTCATAGCAAATATTCTCTCATAACTAAGTTAAATTATTATTGAATTTCAAGAAAACTTGAGGGGTTATTTTTGACTTAAAGATCAAAGTTTACCTCAGGACTATAGTTTGGGGACTTTATCCTGCCTCAATAGCTCCAAATAATCTGAATTTCGTAGGGAATTTAAATATGATTCCATTTCTTATACCTTCTTATCAAGATTCTTCTATGAAATTTTAAGCCTGAATATTCAGTAATGGTAGGTGGTAACTATTCTCTTTATCCTTTTTCCCCCTTTGGCAAAGGCAGCATTTATCCAAAGAGAGAACCAGTCACAGATTTTATTTTATCCTCCATTATTATGTCCGTTCCTAGTTGCTCCATGGAGCTAGTGACCAATTGCTTCTCCCTGAATGGCTGCTTCAATTTTTTAATACCCACGGAAGAAATCAATAAACCAGAAGGTAGAACCAAAGCAATAAGACAATATTAGGCTAATGATCTGTGATGACTTTGAAATCATGATTCTAAATATTCACACCAAGAAACTAGTTCCACAAGGCCTCTCTTTGTACATAAGCAATGTCAGCAGTGAGTTTTTAAAAATATGTATCTATAATAACACTTTTACCAATTCATCTTCTTATAGTTGTACAACTTATTGATATTCATCCCATTAATTGGCTGTACATCCCTTATCCTTATGCAATATAAAATTGTCCATTACCAAAAAACCAAAATTCATTGCTCCATAAGCATTATCTCTTTCATTCCCTCCTCCTTTCACTGCTTATGATCACTAATAAACTTTAGACTTTATACATTTTGTCTTTTTTTATGTAAATGTAGTGTTTACTCTTTTGTGATTCACTTATTTTCCTCAGTATGTCTTTAAGCTCCATCCATGTTGTAGCATGTATCGGGATGATGCTTCTCTTTCTGGTTGTAGAGTTTCCTATCGTACATTTTCAAAAGGAAGATTTCCTAACAGAATGCTCAAGTTATAGAGCAACATCATTAATATCACCTGCAAGTAAAATGCTGCTGAAGATTATCCAACAATTGTTGCAACAATATATTGCAACAGGGATTCAAGCCAGGGATTCAAGCTGGGTTCAGAAGGGGACTTGGAACAAGGGACATCATCGCTGATGCCATCTGGATATAGGCTGAAAGCAGAGAATAACGGAAAGATGTTTATTTCTGTTTTATCGATGCTGATAAGGCATTCAATCACATGGATCTTGACCAACAGTGGATCTACTTGAGAAGAATGGGAATCCCAGAACACTACATCACTACACCGTCCTCAGGTGAAACTGTTAAGTAGCCAGATAGGGAATTGTTCCTCTCCATGCTTAGGGACCACTACAGAAAGTTGGAGGTCAATAAAGGCTAGAGGGCATTCTCCAAATAAGGCCCCTAGTCAGGGGGGTGGACACCTGGGTGGGCCCCAATCTAGGCCAGGTAGGACCACACATGTCTTTTCCAGCTGCTCCTCCACAGGTTCTTGGGCCTGAGTGGCCAGGCTGCAGTCTCTCTCTCTGGATTGTGTGCAGTTTACTGTAATGCCTGAAACGACTTCAATCCTTTATAAAAACCAACTTGGATTGTGATAAGAGTTGGTCGAGCCACCAATAAAATTATTTTTTTAAAAAAAGAAGCAAAGAAAGTTAAGAAAATGAATAAAGAAGATTGAAAAGAAGAAGAAGAAGAAGAAACCCACTTGATCACAATCCAGGCTTCGGTATGAATTCTTACTCTGCATTTCTCACCCAAGAAACCTAACAAAACCTGTGCCAAGGTCAAGAATCAGTTGTGCAACTAGAACAAGGGCATAGTGCAGTGGTTCTCAACTTGTGGGTCGCGACCCCTTTGGGGTCAAACAACCCTTTCACAGGGGTCTCCCAATTCATAACAGTAGCAAATTACAGTTATGAAGTAGTAACTAAAATAATTTTATGGTTGGGGGGGTCACCACAACATAAGGAACTGTATCAGAGGGTCGCGACATTAGGAAGGTTGAGAACCAGTGGCATAGTGCATGGTTTAAAATTTTTTAAAAATGTGGAACAGGTTGCATTGTCTCACCTCACTTCTTCAGCCTGTATGCAGAGCAGAGTCAGAAAACCAGGATTCTAAAAAGAACTCGACATCAGGATTGGCGTAAGGCTTATTAACAACCTTGAGATAGTTAGGTTTATTGTCCAACACGGCCAATGAACACATGTGCAATTAATTGAAGGGCGGAGAGATAAATGGCTCAGTGAGCCTCCCCTTTCTTGTCTCTTGCTCGTTGATCATTGGAGCAATGTGTGGCTGCCTTGCTTGTTCTTTGCCTCAATTTGCAAGCTCCACTACCTGTGGGACACCTAACCCGTGGACTGTGTCCCTGTAATTTGAGGTTCCTTCCTGCTTCACCACGCTACTGGAATATACATCTCGAGCTGGGGACAGTCGGACCCTGTCATCTGGCTGACTGTTGGTGACCTGCCTTGCTGTTTGCTGCCTGTGCCCGGATAGTCTGAATTGCTCTACTGAGGACTACCTGGTGGCTCTCAAGACTTGAAGGACTGCCAGTGTCTCACAACTGTCTCATGGGAGTGAGTTGCACTGAGCCATTTGTACTGCTTTATAATTTACTTAACTGCTTATTTCCTATGTTATACTTCTATCTGTATAAATATATACAAAATTATTAGTGTCCTGGTTTTGTTTCTCTAGAGAACCCTGTCTAACATAAACCTTCTATATACAGATGACAGAATCTTCATTCTGAAAGTGAGGAGGCCTTAAGACACTTGTCAATGAAGATCAAGGATTTCAGCCTTCAGTGTGGATTACAAGTCAATATAAAGAAAACAGAATCCTCATATAAGTGGACAGTAGGTAAGATCGTGATAAACAGACAAAAGATTGAAGTTGTCAAGGATTTCCATTTCCTTGGATCTACAATCAATGTTCATGGCTGTAGCAGTCAAGAGGTCAAACGATGAATTGCATTGGGCAAATCTGCTGCACAAGAATTCTTTAAAGTGTTGAAAAATGAGGATGTTACTGTGAGGACTTAGATGTGCGTCACACAAGATACGGTCTTTTCAATCACCTCATCTACACATGAAAGTTGGACATGGAATGAAAAAGACGGAGAATAGATGTATTTGGATCATGGTGATGGGGAATCTTGAAAATCCCACGGATTTCCAAAAAGAGAAACACATCTGTTTTTGAAGTTCAGTCAGAAGGTTCCTTAGAGGCAAGGATGGCAAGACTTCACCTCACATCTTTGGAGCTGCTGTCAAGAGAGACCAATCCCTGGAGAGGGACATCATGCTTGCTGATGAAGAAGGGCAGTGAAAAAGATAAAGGCTTTCAACAAGATGGATTTACATCGTGGCTACTTCGATGGCTTCAAACACAGGCATGGCTATCAGGACGGCACAGACATAGGGTCTCTGTGCGTAGGAACTGACTCGATGGCTCCTAATAACAACAACAAACTATTTTTGGAATTTTCATCAAAATAGAGTGATTTATCAAATGCCTTTTCTCCATTCAAAGAGACTATCATCTAATGAATTACCGTTTTTTCTGTTGATGTGGTGTCTTCCATTGTCTGATGATCCAATGCTAAATTATCCTTCCATTCCTGGAGTCAGCCCCACTTGTGAGGGCTCTTTTAATATATTCTGTTGGAATCTATTCCGTATATGTTTCCAAATATTTTCATGTCTTTATTGGTAAAGATTATTAATCTGTAGTTGTCTTTTCTTGTAGTTGTCTTGTGTCTTGTTTTAGTATCATGATTACATTTTATTCACAAAATAAATGAAGGAGTATCACTGCATCTCTATCTTTTGGAAAAGTTTAAACAAATTGGTTTCAATTCTTTTCTATATGTACAATAGAAGTTTCTCACGAAGCCATCTGATTCCGGATATTTTGTTTCTTTGAGTTTTTTGTTTTGTTTATATTTAGAGGTGTTTGACCACTAATGAGATCTCATGTTCTCTAACTGCTCGGAAATTCTATTTCTCTTGAGTAGATTGTGTTCTTTTAATAATTTTTCTATTTTGTCTACATGGCTAGTCAGTAATACTACAATTTATAGTACTCTGCCTTAATCCTTGTTATTTACATCGGATCAGTTTTGATGTTTCCACTTTTATTACTTATTTTATTTGGAATTTTTCTTTGTTTATCTAAACATTTGCCAATTTTATTGATCATTTTAATGAACAACATTTTGATATTTATACCATTTTGTCTGTTTTTCATTTTATTTATTTCTGTTCTAAACTAAGATGCCTTTATTTTTCTAGTATGTTTAGGCTTTTTTCCTTTCTTTCTTTTTTTTCTATTTCCTGAAACAATAGATTTAGGCTGTTGATTTGAGATGTTTCTTCTTATTTTAGGTAGGCAATTTTTTCTATGAATTTCCCTCTGCTTTTTGCTGCATCTCATAACTTTTGGCATCATTTACGTTTTTATTTGAAATTATGTCATGGTTTGATTTTGAAGTCTTTCTTTGACCATTGTAATTTAGTTTCTATATATTTGTGTATTTTTCATTTTTTCTTCTTGTTATTGATTTCTACTCTCACCCTGTTAGAGCTGGAGGAAATACTTTCTATGATTTCAAATTTCTGATTTTTTTTTTGAGGCTTGATTTATGCCTTATTATATATGTACACAATTCTAGCAAATAGTGCCCTACTGTGAAAGGCATATTGTGTTGTGTGTGTGTGTTTGCGAAGTGTTCTATATATGTCATCTAATGGTTTATGATGTCATTCATGTTCTTTGTTTCCTTATTGAACTTTTCAGATATTGAAAGTGTTATATAAAAGTCTACAACTACTATTGTAATGGTATCTATTTTCTCTTCAATTCTATCAGCTTCCTTCAAGAAAAATTCTATAATTATATATATATAATTATATATATAATAAACTAAATTACATATAATTATATATATAATTATTGAATTTTTCTTGATTAATCAACTCATCACTATATACTGTTAATCTATATCGCTTCTAACATTTTTATGATTAAAAAGGAATTTGACACTGGCTTATTATTAAACTTGCCATTCATACTATATTTTGGCTACTGTTCATATTTAATCTTTTTACATCTCTTGACTTTCAATCTATTTGTACACTTGGTACGAAACTATGTCATGTATACAGTTAGTTGGTTAGTTAGTTAGTTAGTTAGGTTATAGTTTTTTTGTAAACCCATTATTCATGCTTTTCTTTTCATTGAAGCATCTACTACATTTACAGTCACCATAATTACTGATAAAAAAGGGTTACCTCTATTTTATATATAACATGCCCATGATTTGCACATGTATAGGACACTAAGAGCATATAATAGACTAATATGCAAAGGGGTAGCATGATTTGAAATTTAAAATAATTATACTGTATATATTATTTGCATTAAAAAGTCTTTTTGATACTTTGTTTTGTATGTCTTGTATATTTTGTATGATCATATCCTAGCTCCCTAACTTCATTAAAATATGATATTCTAAAGTGATATCATTACTTCCATATATCCAGTCTTGTTCTTATTGTTTGCATATTTCTATGAGCTCATTCACTGCCATTGAGTTGATTCCCAGTCACAGAAAGCCTATGTAGGGTTTTGAAGGCTATTAATCTTTATGGAAACAGATGGCCTTATCAATCTAATGCATAGTGGCTCGTGGGTTCGAACTGTCACATTGCAGTTAGCAGTCCAATGCATACCTGGCAGTTTTATCAGGGCTCTATTTCATGAACAATATTACATAATTTTATCCTTGTTTTTATGCATTTGTCATAAAAACATATGAAGGGAAAAGTCATGAGAATTACGAAGACTGAATCTTTGCACTAGGCCTTCTACAAACTTTCTCGATGAAAACAAATTGGGCTTGATGCATTATTTTAGCTTTTTACTTTTATAAACCTTGTTTATGTTTTTGTTAGCTTTGGTTTTTTTAAAAGTATGGGGTTAAGCATTTTCATACTGTATTCTTCCCCTATGTTTATTATTTAGACTTCTATTGAGGCAATTTCATTCGCTTCATTTGAATGAGCCATTATTTCTCTTATCTTTGTAGCTTGTGATTTACTGTTGGAGAATTCGTTTTTTCAAACATTTTAACTTTCCACTTGTCCCCAATAACAGGAGCCCTACCGGCAAGGCAGGCAGGTTATGTGTTGGGCAGCCCTGTAGCTGCTCAGCCCTGGGCAGCCACAAATTACTCTGCGGAAGAAAGTTTAGAAGGTTGCTCCTGTCCAGATTGGCAACCTCAGAAACCTAAATGGGCAATTCTACTTTGTCCTGTAGGGCAATGAAGTCAGAATTGACTTGATGGTAGTGGGTGTAGGTTTCTCTCTCCAATATTTGGCATTATTTGTATTTTCGGCAGGGCAATTGTACATAATAAGAGCCTTAACCCGTGGTTACCTCTTGTCAGCCCTTTCTGTGATAAGTTCTCCCTCTCCTAAATCAAATAAAATGCTCCCTCATGAAATCAAATTAGGATTAACATGTCTGAATCCTCAGTTTTCACTTTGAATATCTCCTAAATACACCACTGGTCCATCTGCCCATTACAGGGCACAGCTCCTCAAATGAGAAATTACACATAAGTCAATCTGTCCTGTAAGTAGTGCAAATTTTGCTCCCTGGTTACTGCTCTGTGCATCCGCATCAAGTCTGTGGCAATGAGTCTGACTGTTTTCGTTTGGGCTACTGTTCACTCCCTGCTGTATTTTTGGTAACCATCTTTTCAGTCAACTGCCCTTTGCTTTCTCCAAGACAAGTGTGGGGGGTCCTTATGAGTGATCTGGCATTCAGAGGAAGACCAGGAAATCAATATTCACTTAAGTGGTCAGCCTCCTATTTCCACTAAAGGAGACCTTCTGTGACAGTTTCTAAACATCTGACAGCCGAGAGTTTCCACATGTGAAAGTGCCTGCAATAGTCTGAGTGGACCTGGCTTACATTGAATCGTGTTCACATACCATGTGAGTCAACATGGCAAGACTGTGATTCTCAGTGGCTTAGCAGTGCTAAAATTATGAAATGATGTGTGTACTCATGTATTCCTCCTATAGGATGTGATCTGATGTAATGATGTATTGAAATTCTTTGTCTCTATTCCTATAGTTAGGGTTCTATTTTGAAATGGGATATCAATTATGTTGATGTGCCTAATCGGGTTATGTTAATGAGAATTCAATTGGGAGTCAACACTATTGCTTTAGTCACATTTTCTTGCATGAGGTAAAAGGGAAGAAGAGTGAATAGAGAAGTGGGACCTCAATATTTATAAGAAGGAAGAGCTAAGGGTGGAATGCAGCCTTCGAGCTGAGGAACTCAGCACTGAAAACCACCTTGTCCTAATCAGGATAACACTGATGCCAAGACCCATGAAGATTTCCAATTAAGATTAAGATGGGATCACAAATGGGATTAACAAATGGGATCACATTTGTTAAAATGAAACAAGAACCACCCCTAAAGCTGAGAAGGGGAGGTCTTTCCCTAGAGTTAGCACTCAGAATTCAGATTTCTAGAGTTCTAAACACAAAAATATCCATTTCTGTTTGTTAACCCATCCACTTGGGTCCATCCTTTCGTGGATGCGCTAGGATCTGACTGCCCCAGGAAAGTCAGCTTTATAGTTCTTCGAGCGCCATTTGCAGAATGTTGGCACTGAAACCTGGCTTCACTTTGCTGCTTTCTAGTTAGTGTACAGCAGCCTCCAGCCGTTGTCCTCAGCACCACCTGAAAGTGGGGACACACAGATCCAAACTACCCCCAGGGAGGTCTGCTTTGCTGATTTTTAGGCCTGAACTATGGAAAGCACAGGGAGGCAAGCAAAATGTCCGCTGTGAGAGGTGTCTCCATTACAAGGGACTTCTACATAGATCTATAGTAGCCTTGCAGTCATTAACAGGTGGGAAAAGCACTGGTATCTACTAAATGGATGTCTGCTGTATTGTGACCAGAATTCCACAAGAAGTGATGTCTTCAGTGAGTGCAAGGGAGCCTGAAGACTCCTGTTTCTTGGCATGAGCAGCCCCAGCCATGCTCTCATGGGCCCCCTTGTCTTAGAACAGAAGCATGGTTTTCGGTCTCCATGCATTGGCGGTGTTTGTGGTGCCTAGGGAAGCCAATCATTTTTATTGGTTTCCTTCCTCAGTTCTCAGCAGTCCATGGCTTATGGGGCTGGGTGAAGGGGCAGATGATTGGAGAAATGATCATTCTTCTGTCTATCAATTGCCACTCACTTGTGCCACTCACTGGCCCAACATCTGTGCCCTGATGCGGTCTCTTGCTCCCCACTTCAAAGTTCCCAAGGCCAAGCAAGTTTCCTGTGTTTCTTGTTATGATTCTAAGGGAGGACAGAATGTTGGTTTGTTTATATGGCGATATCTTACAAATTGAGCCGGATCTCTTTCTTTTATCTGTGCCCATTAACTTGTAAAAATGACTGTATTTATACCCTCTCTGTGTCTATCTCTATTTGCAACTTTTTAGCACCTTGTATCAGAGTGAAGCATATATCCCCACTTGTTGGGCTATGAATTCCTTTGTTACATAGGATACCACACAGGTGGCTCTTCTGTCATGTTTGAGCCCAGACATCCAAAGCCCCATACGAGGCTTTGTGTTTTTGTGGAGAGTGACTGCTAACTGCAAAGCCAGCAGTTTGAAACTAGCCATCTTCTCTGCAAGGGAAAGAGGAAGCTTTCTACTTCCGTAAAGAATTATAGTCTCAGAAACCCACAGCAGCAGTTCCACCCCATCCTATAGGGTCACTGTGAATTGGAATTGCCTCAAGGACAGTGAGTTTGGTTTGGGAGTTTTGTCTCCTCAGGTGAACAATTTGGGAAGAACTGACACTTTAACAATAATGAGTTTTCTAATCCTTAAACATAGCATCTCTCCCTTCACTCTCTATTTCCCAGTATTCAGATGTTTGATTAATTTCACTAGGAGATTTTTAAACTCATTGCTTCATCTCGAAAGTTTCTCCAGCCTGGGATTGAATAACAGTGATTCGGGGGCAGGGTTAGTAGGTGACTTTTCATAAGTGATTTGCCAAGTCTATCTTCCAAGGTATCTTTGGGTGGACTCAAACAGCTAACATTTCAGTTACCACCTAAGCACGTGGATTATTTACACCACCCAGCGACGCCATTCTTCCTACTGACATGTGTATAGATGAGATCTGGTATGTGTTGCACAGGAATTTTTAAAAATATATATTCACCATCAAAGAACAAAAAAATCATATCATTGTGAAGGAGGGGGAGTGTGGAATGGGGACGCAAAGCCCATCTGTAGGCGACTGGACATCCCCTTACAGAAGGGTCGGGGGAAGGAGACGAGCCAGTCAGGGTGCGGCGATGTAGCAACGATGAAACATAAAGCTTTCCTCTAGTTCCTGAATGCTTCTGCCACCCCACCCCGCCTCCTGCCCACACTCATGATCCCAACTCTACCTTACAAGTCTGGCTAGACCAGAGGATGTACACTGGTACAGATAGGAACTGGAAACACCGGAAATCCAGGGCCGATGATCCCTTCAGGACTAGTGGTGAGAGTGGCGTACCCGGAGGGTGGAGGGAGGGGGAGGGTGGAAAGGGGGAACTGATTATAAGGATCTACATATAACCTCGTCCCTGGGGGACAGACAACAGAAAAGTTGGACAGTGCAAGATATGGCAAAATAATAATTTATAAATTATCAAGGGTTCATGAGGGAGTGGGGAGCAGGGAGGGAGGGGGGAAATGAGGAGCTGATGCCAGGAGCTTATATGGACAGCAAATGTTTTGAGAATGATGAAGGTAACGAATGTACAAATGTGCTTTATACAATTGATGTATGTATGTATGGATTGTGGTAAGAGTTGTATGAGCCCTCAATACAATGATTTATATATATATTCACAGTCAATTTATGCCAATGGTTATGCAGGGCAATATATGAATGTCAAAATTTGTATAGTCAACTCTATTTTAATGTTTTTAGGTACGGTTTATTTCTTAATACAATGTTAGTTCATTTTTGACCCAAGCTTATAGAATTATAGAACTATTTTAATCTGAAACGATGATATTCATATACATATATAATAACTAATGTCACACCATATGCAGAATTTCTGAATAAAGATTTTTTTATTCTTTAATATCATGCTGAGTAATATTTAAGAAGACATTTCTTAGGATTTTGTAACTTTTTATCAAAGAATCTGGTCTTGAGTTTAAATTTTTTTTCATTGAATTATTTTATTATGGCAATACATGTGCATCAAACATGCATAAATTAATCAATTCCTACATGTATCTTCAGTGAAATTGATTATATTCTTCAACTCATGCAACTATTCTTGCTGTAATTTTCCTAATTATGGATCCGCCACTAGTGTACCTACAGTGTACTCCCTTATTTTGGGATTTAGTGTTATTCTAAATAAAATTGAATATGTTACATTTTAATATTCTTTGTTTGTTGACACCTTTCTATTGGTGGCTGTATATTTGTCTTTTTGTTGGTATATATTTTTAAATGACTATCAAAGATATATTAGTTTTAAGTTATCTAAACAAGTAGTTCTTTCTATGTGTAATTTTGATTCTATGGTTTTAATTGGTGACATTTTCAATGTAAAGTTTATTATTTCCTTTTTTCCAAGTTTGTTTAGGTTAATCTTCTTGGTTTCAAATCTATGAGTATATGATGAAATTTTAGGTTCAAGAGGAAATTGTGAGTAGGAAGGCCCAACATTTGGGACCAAAGTAAGTCCCGTATATGCTTTCATTTATCAAGGTCTATAACCTAGAAAAGAGTGGTCAGAATACCTGGATATGAAGGCAGGCAGCAATACTCAAACAGTTATTAACAGCCAAGTGTTGTTTTTTTTCCCTTAAAAAAACAAAAATAAATTATTAAAGTGGACAATTTGTATCTATCACACGAATATATTTCACATAAGGACCTAATATTTGATGGCACATAAACACAATAAGAACCCCTAAGAAATATGTAGGGGCTTCAAAAAGTTCACTGAAAAATCCCATTATTTTTAAATTCTATTGTCTCCATGAACTTCATTTTATTATTAAAATGGAAACAGCTTTAAAATAGGTCAAAAAACAAAATCTAATGGTGTTACATGAACTTTTTAAGCCCCCCTTGTATTGAAAATCGTTACATTTTTCATGAAGTACATATTTGAATAGGACTATTGATAGCATTGTCATAGATTTTTTGTTAATTTGCATTGTATTTATTAGAGATGAAATGTGGAATTGTGTGTAAACCAAATCTCACATGAGATTTTATCTGCAGAAGCTAAAGTTCAAATAGTCTCTTTAAATGACAAGCCCTTAATTTCATGCAGTGATATTTAGGATGATTGTGTGAACCTTTGATCCCTAAGGGGTTCTGGTGATGAAATGGGTGATAAGGTAAGCTACTAACAGCAACCTATCTGAGTACTGAAAGGGATTTTAATTCAACAATTCGCAAGTAGTTTTGGAAAGGAGAGGAGGCTTTTTGCTCCTTATGATCCACAGCCTCAGAAATCTACAGGGACAATTCTATTCTGCCCTCTACATTCATGTGAGTTGAAATCAATTTGATTGCAGTGAGTTTTGTATTTTGATCCCTAAAATTGTCTTATTTAGAGGTTTATGGCATCAATATTAATCACCAAATATTTCTGTAAGTACACGCTTTTTGAGATTCTCCCAGCAAATGAGGGAATTCATCTGTCTTTAAGCAGATAAGACACAAGGAGTCCACGGATATAACAAACTGCAGTCTGAAAGGTTGGAGTCTTGGAAGAAATATCTGGGGACTTGCTCTTAAAGTGTCACAACCTTCAAAATTCTGTGGAGCAGTTAGACTCTGTCACACATGGCATCTCCATGAGTGGGGGTTGACTCAGGAACTACTGGTAGTTTGCCAAGCCCCGTGTGAATTAAGATAGATCTCTATATATTAAAAAGAGGGAAGACAGAAAGAACTTAGTTTTGAGCTATTAGTGTCTGTAAAAGGAGAGTTAGAGTAATGTGAAAGCAGGCATAACAAATAGGGAAGATGATCTATCAGTAAGCCTAATTTCTCTGCTATGAGGTGATTTAGTTTTGTTTGGTTTCACCATCTCATCCATGGAAGCACTGAAACCAGTTCAGGATCTGAACCCATCAGGCTGCCTCCAGGCTCCACCAGGCTTCCATCAATGCACAAGTCAGTGTTTGCTGATAGACAGCTTATTGTACAGACTTAAGCTACCTGCCTGCTAAAGAAGTAGCGCCAACATCTCCATGAAACGGATTGTATAGCTTCCTAAATTTACCCAGACTTGACCCAGGTGGGTACAAAAATCTGAAAGTGCCACAATTACTAGTCAGTAGAGAGAGACTTTGAAAGCTCAGAATGACCTCTTAAGGAGAAGAAATTAATCTATTGCTCCAGGTTCTGTGCCAGGAAATTTATATACATAATCCCACATCAACTTCTTGTCACAATGAGTAAACTGCCTATCAGAGAGGCCAAGTTATGTAATTATCCAGCTACTCATGGAAAGATACTAATTTAAACTGAGGTCAGACTAGCTTCCTACCCAGCACCTCTAAACATATGTTATATTACTTTCCCTGGAAGGAATGGGAGAGTTGCTTAGTCGTGATATTGCTTTACTTCTAAAATGAGTTAGTTGCATTCAGTCAGGCTTGAGGGACCGGGAAATCTGCATTATGGAAAGATTTTTTTGTGAATCATTGCAAGTATTCCAAATGGTTCCTTGAGTGGAATGCGGGGGGTCACAGGCCAGTGGGTTGGAAGTCTTGTGGATCCAGTGTCATTGTAAGCATCTCAGCCCTGGCAGCAGTCTTTACATGGCTTCTCTGGCTCTAGAGGTCTTATTGCATCAGAGAGGCCCATGTGGCTTCTCAGTAGAGCGTCTCTCAGGGAGTGAGCAGAGAGAGTATGTGTCTTCTGCCTTCAAGGAGGAGCAGGTGTTCCCAGGAGTTCCCAGAATTCTCAGGAGAAGGCCAGGCCCACACAGAGAACTCCTTGGTTAGATGTTGATTGACAGGCCAGACTCCACCCCTTCACTCATCATCTTCTCAAATTGACACCAGATTATATAACTACCACATAAATCTAATAGAAAAACAACTTATTAGCTGTTTCTAAAGGGAAAAAAAGTACAAAATTGGTGTCCTGAATAGTCCATCAAACATGTATGCTGTTGTTTCAAAGCTGAATGCCTTAGTTCAATTCTTAGGCATAAATTCCCATGTCACATATCAAGAAAAATTGTTTACCTGTCCAGGATTAATTCCCTGGGTGAATAGTGATGGGTAAGTTTAAGAGGTGACTTTAGAAGGAGTGTCCAGAAAATATGTGGACAATGATTAATGAATAACATGTCTGCTAAAACATAAGTAGATAGATAGGTAGGTAGAGGATAGATATACATACAATAACTGTTAGGAGCATAATAAAACAATTAATCTATAGAAATATAGACACATTTCTAAGAGGATGCCACGATGACTAGAAACTGCAGTAAATGGCTAGAGTTTCTGTTGTGAGTGATCTATCACTAGCTATTGCTTGCTGCGACCTTTCTGTTTACAGGCTCTATGCGTAATCCGGCACACATTATCACCTTGTATCTCCATCACATTCCACCGAGTTGTTATTAGAGTTTCTCTGGTAACTGAATCATGATGAGTATCATCTTTATTGATGCAAAGCCTGACCTTGACGTTTTTGAGAGAGATCCTGTAACTTATGCATGTCCTAGTGGTCCTTTACATTAAGTTTTCCCTATCTGAGGGGCATAAGCACATTTCTGTTCTTATACCTGTATTCCCCTAAGATATTGGGCATTGCTAAGTTCAAAGAAAAGTAAGCTAAAGCATATGATGCCAAATTGCTTGTTATCCTTGTTCTCCATTTGAGTAATGAATCAGTTAAATCCTTCACTGTCTCAAGAAATCACCACCTGTTTCTTAGTCTTTAATTGATGTGAGAGATGTTTCAAGAAATCTCCAATGAGAAACAATATTTGTGTTCAAGAAAACTGGCTGCAGCTTAGACGGTCACCCAAACAGATGGCGCCGAGGCAGTTCGGCTTCCTGGGCAGCTGCTGTCCTACCTGGGCAAGGTGACCATCTCTCAGCCACAAGAATAATAAATCTGCCAGCACTACTCAATTCTTTACATCCAGCAGAGGGTGGGAAACAGGATGTCAGGGTTGGAAAATGAAGGTAGCTGAAGGCACAATGTACCCTTCCACTCTAGTAGTTAACATAAGGCACGGGCAAGTACGGATAAAGTTATTCAATAAAATAAATCAAAACAGCCGCAATGAACCAAAAACCAGATGTCACGTGCATGCCCCTTTGTAAGCATTTGAGTACACTTGAAAACCTAGGGAGATTGATTAGCATGTGTGTGACCATTCCATTTTCTCAGAAAAGTTTAGTTCTCGAAGGCAAGGTCCAAGTCATATTTACTTCACCTCATTTCTCAGCTTTGTGGAATAAGTGATAGACTTATTTCTGATTCCTTTTTGGTTACAACTCAGGAATTTCAAAATGTCAATGCTGATGACCTAGTGATATCTCCAGTAATTCTCAGAACACTTCTGACCCCAGGCATAATTTTAAAGTTACGATGTTCATAATCCCTGTTCCACTGCTTTATTATTGTTTATATGACGCTCAACATGTGGGCATCACAGGCATTGTATGGATTTATAGTGCACCATTTCTCTCGCCCTTCTTTCCTTCATCCTATGAAGATCTATGAGCCAGTTCTATGTTGCCAGGGACATTAGGACTCTGGTGGCATAGTGGTTACGCATTGGGCTGCTAACTGCTAGGTCAGCAGTTTGAAACCACCAGCCACTTGCAGGAGAGAGATGAGGCTTTTTAATTACATAAAGAGTTACAGTCTTAGAAGCCCGTGGAAAACAGGGGCAATTCTACCCTGGCCCATTTGAACAATATGAGTTGGAATCTGCTTGATGTGAATGAGTTTGAGTTGAGAGGTAGTGGTGAAATAATAGGCACTGTCCCTATTCTTGAAAAATGTACAGTCTTGTGTGAAAACAAAGATTAAATAATTGATCTATGATGAACGGATATTTCCAAGGTAAAACAAGTACTCTGAAAGGCTTATAACCATGAAGTCTTACAATAATGGGAAATGCATTTGCAATCATGACTTGGGAATGAAAAGTGAAGGATCAAAGCACTTACCTGAGAGAATGAGAAACTCACAGTAGCGCTGAAATAATGAAATATAAGTGAAATTATGGCATTGGCAACATATATTGAGTATACCATGGATTGACAGAAGAATATACAAATCTTTCTTGGAAGAAATACATCCAGAGTGGCCTTTTAAAATAAGGATGACAAGATTCGTCTATGTGCTTCAGTTATGTTGTCAGTAGAGACGAGTTCTCAGAGAAGGACAATATGCTTGGTAAAGGGAAGGATCGCGAGAAAGAGGAAGCTCCTCAGAAAGATGAACTGATACAGTAACTACAACCAGGGGCTCTACAAGGCAATAATTATGAGGATGGCATTGGGCTAGGCAATATTCTATTCTGTTGTACATAGCATCACTATGAGACAAGACCGACTCGTTGGCACCTCAAAGCAATAACAAGTAGGAGAATCCTCGGCAAAAGTTTACAGAAGAGAGCCAACAGCATTTAAACGTTCCCCCAAGGAAGGAAGATGGTGTGATGACACAACTGAACAGTGGTACAAGTGCCTGAATGGTGCAAAATAACAGGATAATACATTTTCTTTCCTGTTTTATTCATCTTCAGAAAATATTTTATTAAAGATATATCACATGTTCTATTTAAATATATTTATCTACCTTTAGTGCATCATTATGACTTTCAAAATGATGAAAGCCATACAGTACAGTCTCCTTTATGGATTTTACATAAACTTTTAGTTATTGTTTACTGTTAGTGCCCATCGAGTCAGTTCTAACTCATAGTGACCTGTGTACAACAGAAAAAAACACGGCCCTGCCATGCAGCAACCTCACAATAGTTACTAGGTTTGTGGCCACTGTTGAACCCCTATGCTAATCCATCTCCTTGAGTGTCTTCCTCATTGTCATTGACATTCTCCTTTACTAATCATGCCCCTTACAGAAACTGGTGTCTCTTGAAAACATGTCCAGAGTTCCTGAGACAATGCCTCGCCATCCTAACTTGCAATGGGTATTTCGGATGCACTGATGCCAAGATTTGTTTATTCTGCTGCATGTTGAAAGGACTTTCCATTGTCGTCGCCGACACCCTGATTCAAATACATAAATCCTTCTGCAGTTTTCTTTATTTGTTGCCCAACTTCCACTTGCATAGGGACTCATCACCAACTGCATTAGCTCATAATTATCTCTGCCTTGAATTATTTTTAAATGTATTACTAATTAGGGGTTCATACATATATTATTCCATAGTCCAATCACATCAAGCAATATTGTACAATTGATACCACAATCAGTTTACAAACATTATTTTTCTTCCTGGACTCCTTAATACCATCTCCTTAACACCACCTCCCTTTGTAGCACCCCTAACACCCCTAACCCAAACAAAACCCTTATTCTACCTACTGTCCTCATAGGTTTATCAATCCTCAGTTTCATATACTGAAAGACAAAGATAAATAACACAACTTCAAGAAGGTGATGCCCAATGACATAACACTTTTGAGATAAACCCTAATATGAACAAGCAAAAATATAGAAAATGTTGAAAATCAGATCAGGTCCTGCATGCATCAGATGGGAGATGAACTGCCAAGGTTTAACTGTTCAAGTCAGGTTTATCCCTTTCACCTTCTATACTCTTCTCCCCAATGAACTCTTTCGAGTGGGCACTTTCCTCCCGTTCCTCAATTATGGTTAGAGGGAGATCACTGGAGGCTTATTTCCAATGTAGTTCCCAAAAATGTATATTGGGCTCCCACTGTCATCCATAGCCTTCTGCAAAGTGGATTCTCACAATTTTAATTCTGATACTAATCCCTCTTTGATTTAGGATTATATGATTTACAATCTTTCAGTGACTAATGATTGTGTGTTTCTTCCATGTGGACTTATTTGGCATTTCACTTAGATGGCCACTGGTTTGGAGACAAGCCTGTAAGACCCCAGACACTACTTTATCTGAGAGCCAGGCACAATCAAATTTCTTTGCCACATTTTGATTTAACACCTATATCTTCTGTGTTCCTTTCCTGAGGGTAAGTATGGAGCAGGGCCATGATTAAGAACTAATTGTTCTTCAGTTGGAGCTAGGATTTAGTGTGAGCCTGTGGTAGTTACATAATCTGGTGTCAACTTGTGGATGGGGTAGGGTCTAGCCTGTCAGTCAGGTCACAGCTTGATGACCTCATTTGGAGACACTAAGGAGATCAATAGCTCACTGGAGGCAGGACACTCACTTACTCTCTGCAAGACATTCTCATTGACATGACGCATAGACCTGCTCTAGAGCTCTGGAGCTGAAGGAGCCACATGGAGACCAATGCCAGTGCTGAGATCTTACACCACCACTGAATCCACAAGTCTTTCCACCCACGGGCCTGTGATCTTCCTGTATTCGGCGTCATTGCATGTGTTGGGTAACTCTGAAGAGGAATTTAGATTGGCATCGGACATATGGGCTAATATCAGACTTATGGACTTGATCTGGACTGAACTGGAATGTTTTCTTAATGTACATTTACTCTTTGATATAAAGTTGTATCTTATACACATATGAGTGTCTATGAATTTGTTTCTCTAGTCAACCCAGACTAACACAGAGCCCAAAACCCATTCCTGAGTCTATAGGTTTTTGTTTGTTTGTTTGTCTGCCTTGGGCTCCCTTGGTAAACCTCACTGTTAGTTTATGGTACATTCCAATTAAGACCTGTTGGAAGCACTGAAGCTTCTCAACTGTGTATTCAATGACCAGCCAGAATTCTTCCAGATGCATATCTTTGAATATTCTTTGCCCCTATCATAATTCAAATGCATTGCTTAGTCTGAGGTCTTCCTTATTTCTTGTCCAGTTTTCACATGTATATGAGGGTATTGAAAGCACCACGACTTATGTCATGCACACTTTAGTCTTGAGGGTGACACTCTTTCTCTTTAACAATGGGAAGATGTCTCATGCAGCAAGTTAACCACGTGAAACATGTCATTTGATTTCTTGACTGCTTCTTCCACAAGCATTAATGGTGTGTCAAAACAAAATGAAATTCTTGACAGCATCATTCTTGTCTCCATTTATCATGAAGTTGTCTGCGGGTCCATTTGTGAGGATTTGGGCTTTGATTTTCATCAGCACATGTTTCACATGCTCCTTGCTATAAGCAAACAAAATTGTGTCATCTGTATACCTCAAGCTGTTAATAAGCAGTCATCTAATCCTGGTACTGCATTCTTCCCCATTTAGTACACCTTCTTCTCTTACTACCCCAGCATACAGACCGAATTAAAAGGGTGAAAGAGTACAACCCTGACACACACTCCGTCCCTAATTTTAAACTATGCAGTGTCCCCTTGTCTTTTCAAAGGCCACTTCTTGGTCTATATATAGGTTCTGAATGAATAAAATTAAATGGTCTAGCATTTTCATTCTTTTCAAATTTATTGATAGTTTGATATGATTCTCACAGTTGAATGCCTGGGTCGATAAAACATAAGTAAACATCTTTCAAGTATCCTCTACTTTTAGGCAAGATTCACCTGACATCAGACATAATATTCTTTGTGCTATCTCACCTAAGTCAAAAACTCAAAGCTCAAAGTTACAAACAACAGCTTTGCATTGTGGTGGAAGCATCAGCTAAACTGAGCATTAATTAGTCAGCACACTAATAAGTTCCACTCCAAGTTGTCCAGAGAAACAGCCTGCCCACTGAGACAGCTCTTGCTTCCCCCTCCCCTGTAGGTCACCTAAGGAGGGGCCAGTCATAAACCCCATGCCCCATCCCCTCTTAGAGACCATCATTATCTGGAAAGAGTGAATCCTACCCCTCCCATCTGAGCCACCTGAGGTCCATTTAATTAAGACAGCTATTTACAATTAACCTCATTCTACTAGAATTCGGTTCTCTTAGTTATCTCAGCCACCCACAACCCCAATGCCCTTGCCTAAAACACAAACCTGCCCTGCCATTATAAACACCTCAAAGGGCAGAGCCACACATTCTCAACAGTTCAAAAAAATTCAGCCCCACACCTCTTGATTTCTGTAGAAGAGATCTCTGGATCTCTTTCTCTATTCTTTTATTCTCTATTGTTTATTTGTCCTTTCTTTTTCCTTGCCTTCTTTAAAACAAAGTCTTGTACTTTTATAATATTATTTTCTAAATCAACACCTTCCCACCTATTGTTTTTCTGTGCCTGTGTGTGTATTTCCCTTACCACATTTATAATCCCCCAAATGGCTATACCCACTTTTCTCAGCTAACCCCTCATTTAGGTAACCCTAGACCACCTCAGACAAATGAGAGCTATAACCTGTCCCTGAGACAACATGACCTCCACTTCATCTCTGCAGTCCATCTAAATAAAAGCGGCATAGCCCTGGTATCCCCCCCCCCCATTCCTTATCAGAGACCCCTGCCACTTGGAATGTGGGAGTTCCACTACATTCACACCCATTTAGCCCAAGACAAAACTGAGAAAATTTTCCATAGCCTGACATTACATTCAACACCCTCGCCTCCAGGCCACTGCAGAGTATAAAACAAAGGCCACCTACTCAAAGCACTTGAGCAAGAGGAACCACTCATCCCACTGATTAGAACTGCTCAGTTGTCCCTCACCCTTTATGCTTACAGCACATGTCCTCAATGCACCCATTTGCGGGGAACACACTTCTCTCTTATATCAGCAATAAAGCCCCTGGGCAAAGCTTAGATCCCAAACACACAAACAGAAACATGACTAGCTCTTCTATTTCTTGTTTTACTTTATATATATTTCTTTCCTTCTCTTTTTCCTATTTTAATTTTAACATTTCTAATATTTTTAATAGTTGTGTTTCTGTTTCTTCCCTTCAGTCCTTCTTTTCTCCCTATTATTCTTAACAAAAGTTAGTACTATACTTAGCATTCCTTTTCAATCATTATTATGCTTCTAACCATCTTTAAAATATAAGGAGACTAGGCAGAGGAAGGCTTGGCCAAGATGGCGACCAGATAGGTAGATCATTCCTGGAGCTCCCTGGAGCTCGGTGAGTGGGGAGATTTGGGGGCTGAGTAGGGGTATCAAGTCTGGCTGGTTATTCCCAAGACAACTCAGAGCATTTCTCTGAACCGGAAGCTGACTTTGATCCCATCACCTGCACTCCCTGCAGACACCCATGGCCTCAGGCCCACCAGGTGCCTTTCATAGTGCTCAGGGCACCTGTTCTGCCTCGACCAGCGCCACAGACCAGCCAGGCATTACAGCAAAGTCTTCAACCCTTCCTTGGTGCTCTGCATGGACCTGCCAGCCAACCCACATCCCAGAGGTGCCCGCCCTATCTGGAAACTGCTCACAGACCCGTCAGTCAGCCCCTCCCCACCACCCAAAAGGCTTGCACCCTGGTGCCACAGGGCAGCCAGGCATATGTCAGAGGCTTCTGCCCTGCATTGGCATTCCATGCAGACCCACCAGCCAGAGCCCCCACACCCAGGGGTCTCCACCCAGAGGTGTCCCATCTTGGCACTCCCCACAGACCCGCCAGTCAGCCGCCCCCCTCCCCCCCGAGTTTCTCATCCTATTGAGACACCCATCAGACACAAGTCTGTCAGAAATTCCTGCAGCTGCAGCATAAGGAACCAATCCTTTGGGGCTGCCTACTGCATTCTCCCTGCTCCCTACTCTATTCTCTCCCCCACCTCTGTGCTCTGGTGGGCCCTCCCTCCCACCCACCTACCTGTGGGAAGTACCCCAAGCCAGGAACAGATAACTCAATCCCCAACCCATCCCCAAAATACGCTCCCCTGTGCTCGGGCCAACACTTTCTATCAGACCTCAGAGTGCATAGCTGAAAACAGCCCCTAAGGAGACCTGAGGGTGGCTGGAGCCCAATGAGCAGGCCAAGGCAAGAGGGAAACCTCAGCAGGACAAAGGTGAAACACAACCCCTCAAGGCAGTTGGCTATAGGCAGTCTACAAAAACACCACCAACAACCACCCAAAGAGAGCACCCAGGTCTCTGAGACACCAAGGAAATAGCACCTAGTTCCAATAAATTGACAAAAAAACAGCAAGCTGTTCCCACAGCTTCAACAAGAAAAGAGAAACAAAAGCCAATGCCAGAGGACCACCTGGACCTAACAGTATTCAAAGAAAAGGCAGACGTTGACCTCCCACCAAACAGAATGCTGCTTAGAGTTATACAGGATATGAGGGAAACATTACAGAAAAAGGATGACATAATAGAGGAGATTAAGGCCATGCACCAAAGGGAAATACGAAAGCTAAGGGGTGAGATAACAAAAACTAATAGCAAATTCACAGACTTCGCCCAGTGAATGGAGCAAGCAGAGAACCGCACCAGTGCCCTAAAGGACTTTCAAGCAGAAATAAATAGCTGTGAGAAAAAGTCTAACAAGTCCATCAGAAAAGCTGAAGAAAACCTCAGAGCTATGCCTGATGCTATGAGAAGGAAGAACATCAGAATAATTGGATTACCAGAGGAATGCACATCAAGGAAATCAACGTCCAAAATAGTGATGGGATTCTTGGAGGAAAACTTCCCTAGCTTAATGAATCAAAAACAGGCAGAAACCATCAAAGGGAAAACAGCCCCCAAGATACACTGACTCGACAATGTAAAGAAGGCAAGAATGAATCACAAACACACCTATCACAACCCACAGAAAAGAAGTGGAGGTAGGAAAACACCCAACACAAGGAGGAAAAAATGACATCAGAGAATTCACAGATAAATGTAATAACCCTGAATATAAATGGAATTAATTCAGACCTTAAGAGACAGAGACTAACAGACTGGTTTAGAAAACACAAACCCTCGTTCTGCTGATTACAGGAGACATATCTTAAGATTACAGACAAAAATAGACTGATTATCAAAGGCTGGCGAAAAGCATACCAAACAAATAGCAATTCATAAAAAGCAGGAGTTGTGATCCAAATCTCAGATAAAATTGATCTCAAAGTGCAAACCATAAAAAAGAGATAAGGAGGGACACTATACAATGCTCAAGGCAACCATAGACCAAGAACCAGTAAGCATTATAAACATTTACTTGCCGAACAAGCGTTCAGTGGAATGTCAATCATATGCTCCAAAAGATGAACAAACAAATCACAGCCTCAACAATTATAGTAGGCGACTTCAATACACCTCTCTCTGAGAAGCATCAATCACTGGGGAAGAAACTCAACAAGGAGGCTAAAGATCTAAACACTACAATTAGACGATTTTACCTGATAGATATCTACAGAGCTCTGCACCAAAATACAAAATAATCATATTAGTTTCAAGTCCATACGGCACATATTCAAAGATAGACCACATGCTAGGGCATAAGTCGAATCTGCTTAAATTTAAGCACATTGATATCATACAGACTTCTCTCTCTGACCACTGTGCCATAAGGGTGGAAATCAACAAAAGGAAGATGAAGAAAACAAAGACAAATAATTGGAGGATGAATAACTCTCTATTTCAAAAGGAGTGGGTACTTGTCCTGATCAGAGATGAAATTAGGAAATTTCTAGAAATGAGAATGAGAATACGATGTACCAAACCTTATGGGACACACCAAAGGCAGTCATCAGAGGAAACTTCATAGTAATACATGCACACATTAAAAAAAAAGAGACTTATGATTGATACAGTGATATACAATTTACAACTAGAGCAGAGTCAACAAGACAGTCCAACTAAAGCAAAAGAAAAGAAATATTAAAAATTATGACTGAGATTCAGGAGAGGGAAAATAAGAAAACCAAGGAAAAAATTAATGTTGCTAAAAGTTGGTTCTTTGATAGGATAACTAGATTCGAGAGACCTCTGGTGAACTTAACCAAAGAAAGGAAGAAACGAATTTCAACAGCAAGGATGGGGGATGAAAGAGAGGACATTAAAATGGACCCTAGAGAAATCAAAAGGATAATTACACAGTACTATGAAGGACTGTACTCCAAAGACAAATCCATGGATAAATTCTTGGAAAGACGATCCCTCCCTAGACTATCCCTGATGGACATCAACAATCTCAACTGACTCATAACAATGACATAATAGACAAGGTTATCAAGGAATTAACAACAAAAAAATCCCAGATCAGTTGGCTTTACAGGAGAATTCTATCAATCATTCAGGAAAGAAATGACACCACTCCTACACAAACTCTTGCAGAACATAGAAAAATATGGCAAACTCCAAAATTCCTTCTATGAAGTTAGTATAACCCTTATACCCAAATCGTGCAAGGTTACCACAAGAATCAAGAACTACAGACCAATTTCTCTAATGAACATTGATGCAAAAATTCTTAACAAAATACTGGCTAACATAATACAAAAGTATATAAAATAAATAATTCACCATGAACAACTGGGATTCATACCATGGATGCAGGGATGGTTCAACATACAAGAGACCATTAGTATTATTCGCCACGTTGAAATGAATAATTATAAGAACCACATGATAATATCAATAGGTGCGGAAAAAGCATTTGACAGCATCCATCACCAATTCCTGTTTAAAACACTCAAGAAGATAGGAATGGAAGGAAAATTCCTCAAGATAATACAAGCTATACATGAAAAAACAACAGCCAATGTGGTAGTCAATGGAGAAAAGATTAAATCAATTCTTCTGATAAAGGGGACTAGACAAGGATGCCCCTTGTGTCCACTCCTATTTAACATCATACTGGAGGTCCTAGATAACAATATAAGGCATAGAAAAGGCATCAAAGGCATTTGTCTGGGGAGGAAAGAAGTGAAACTTTCGTTATTCGCAAATGATAAGATTTCATATATGGAAAATCTCAAAAGTTCCACAAGAGGAGTATTGGAAGCAATAGAGGAATATGGCAGAGTGTCAGGTTACAAGATCAACAAACAGAAGTCTATCAGACTACTATACACATCGGAAAAGGCCACAGAAGAGGGGATCAAAAAGGTGGTACCCTTCACAATAGCCAAACATAAATTGAAATATCTAGGGATATACCTGAATGAAAAAACAAAAGATCTGTACGAGGAAAACCATAAAACTCTATTAAAAGAAATCAAGGGTGACCTCAACAAATGGAAGGACATCCCATGCTCGTCGATCAGAAGACTCATTATTGTAAAAATGTCAGTTCTACCCAAGGCACTATGTAAATTCAATGTTAACCCCAATCCAAATACCATCATCTTTCTACAAAATATTGGAAAAACAGAATATCAACTTCATATGTAGAGGGAAGAAACCCAGAATTAGCAGAGAACTCCTCAAGAAGAAGGACAAAGTTGAAGAGCTTGCTTTACCTGATTTTAGCACCTACTATACAGCCACAGCGGTCAAAACAGTGTGGTATAGGTATAATGTTAGATATTCAGACCAATGGAAATAGATTGACACTCTGTATCATCAGCATACAGAAAACTGATCTTCATTAAGGGCCCAAAAAATATCAAATGGGAAGTGGAGGCCCTCTTCAATATGTGGTGCTGGAAAAAATGGAAACTTATCTGCAGAAAAATGAAGCAAGACCCTTACTTCACTCCATGCACAAGAATAAACTCAAGGTGGATCACAGACCTAGAAGTAAACCCCCAAACTATTAGGACTATCAATGTAGGAATTGGAACAAATCTGAGAACTATGACTCAGGGAATACATAGGCCATCAGAAATAGGGAAGGGCACAAATACAGAGGAGGTACAAATTGACAAGTGGGATATACTAAAGATAAAACACTTATGTACATCGAAATAATTCGCCGAGAGAAATAAGAGAGACTGCAGAATGGGAAAACATCTTTAGCAATGATACATCAAACAAAGGCCTTATTACTAAAAGCTACAATACTCTGCTAACTTACAACACGGAAAAAAACAATTGTCCATTGAGGAGGTGGGCAAGGGACCTGAACAGAAGTTTCCCACGGGCATAAATCCAAATGGCCAATAAATATATGAGAAAATGTTCCAGATCTCTAGCCATAAGAGAAATGCAAATTAACCACCTAACACCCTGAAAGATAGCCCAATTCAAAAAAATCATAAAGTAACAAATGTTGGAGGGACTGTGGAGAGATAGGAACTCTTGTCCACTGCTGGAAGACCTGTAGGTATGTACAGCCATTATGGAAATCAATTTGGCAATATCTAAAACAGATGGAAATTGAGCTACCATACGATCCAGCAATCCCCCTGCTGGGCATATATCTAGAAGAGACAAGAATCAAACCATGGCCAGACAGCTGTGCTCCAATGTTTATCACGGCGCAGTTCACAATTGCAAGGAGTTGGACACAACCCAAATTTTCATTAACAGAAAATTCGATTGAAAAACTGGTACATATGAGAATAGAAAAGTGGATGAAGGGAGATGTTGAACAGTTAAGATATGACAAAATAATAATAAAAAATAATAAATAAGTTATAAATTATCAAGTGTTCATGAAGGAGAAGGGAGTGGGGAAGGAGGGGAAAAATGAGGAGCTGATACCAATGGCTCAAGCAGAAAGCAAATGTTTTGAGAATGATGATGGCAACAAGTGCATAAATGAGCTTGACACAATGGATGTATGTATGGATTGTAATAATAGTTGTAAGAGCCCCCAATAAAATTATTTTTTAAAAAACCTGATACATACACACAATGAAGTATTGTGCATCCCTAAAAAGCAGTGATGAATGCCTGAAGCACATCGCCGCATGGGAAGAACTGGAGGAAATTATGCTAAGCGAAATAAACCAAACACAAAAGGACATGTACAACATGAGTCTGCTGAAATAAGCTCAAACAATCCAAAACAGGCATAGGGAAGAAGCTACTGTTTACATGCATTCCTGACGTGAGGTCCAGGTAATATGGCAGGGGCCAAACTAAACCCAGGGATCCATATGGCAGCTAACTAAAAAGGAGGGGGAAAATTAAAAGACAAGGATAGCCGGGGAACAGGGCACTAACCCACTCAAGGGGAGGGTGTTGTTTATATCTCTAAAGGAAAAGAGGGACCAGACTTCAACCCCGTGTTCCAAGACAGGAAGACAACACACTGGCATGAAGCAGGGAACCAAAAGAGACCCGAAGGGCCGGCCCCATTACCAACTAAGTGTACAGCCCCCCTCCCCTAAGAAGAATTCATTTCAGAGAATAGCCCTGAAGCTAAGGAGAGGCACGTGTCTGATAAGAGCACACAGGGGCAAACAAGAGGGGAGGAAAAGAGTGAAGCACATCCTGGCCCACCAAGTCCTGACGGCAATATTTCTGCTCAGAAGCAGCCAATGCACAGAGAGGACCACAGGGCCAGCCCCACCACAAGACATGATGTTCCTCACGGACCCATAGCACCACAGGGGACAACACTGGAGACACAAGGTAGGAATTGTGCCCACCCTGACCCCACGACACTGAGGCAATATGCTGGGGGCGTGCAACAGAGTAGCAAAGGGAGCAGAGCAATGAAGTCCCCAGGCAACACCAAAAAGAGACTGTGTAGCCACGGTGTGGCACCCCATCAGACTTGACTGGAAAACACTTGTTAAGGACAACAAATAGTCCTTGAACTATTTATAGGCTTTTCCGTTTTTTGTTGTTGTTGTTTTAGCTATTGTTTTATTTTCTATTGTTGCTTTGTTTTGCTTGGTCTTGTGTTTGTGTAAATTTTTGTCTCTGCATGTTTATTTGGATGGGATAGGCGGGATAAACAAGCCTGAAGAGAGACCAACGGGACGACAGTCCTGGGGGGACATGGGAGAAGGGGAGGCAAGGGAAAGGAAGTGAGTGTTAACAAACCCAGGGACAAAGGGACAAGTGACTGAAAATCGATGGCAAGATGGGTGTAGGAGGTTTGGTAGGGCTTGATCAAGGGCAATGTTAC
>NW_022105908.1:11905721-11907032 GCF_000313985.2 Echinops telfairi | reverse complement strand
AAAGACAGAGAGACACACACAGAGGGGAACAGCACATAGGTCTTTCCCTCCTGGATCCTAAAATCTACTCAGGGCCTTAGGACATTAAATATATAGAGATAGAGAGAGAGAGAGAGAGAGAGAGAGAGACTTTTAAATTTCTCACTTTTTTCTTATAACCCATCAATTAGCACTACTTGATCCTTTTTTCTCATCTTTATCCTTACTCCAATACTTTTCCTTCCATTCTCTGATCCCTTCCCTAGCCCTTACTCTACAGATCGCCCACTCAATACTTGAACTAAAGTATCTACCATTCTTTCACTGCACCACCCAACAAAGCTAACAACCCCTACACAGCCCCACCTCCCTGCCACACCTAAGAGATTTATCAAGAAGTCAAGGAAGCCACAGGAAATATTCACACACACACACACACACACACACAGAGAGAGAGAGAGAGAGAGAGAGAGAGAGAGGTTAATAAGGGAACAACACCTAGCCCTACAATAAATGGCTGAAATAAAACAGACAATGGAATTACTGCAAAAATGATTTAGAAAAATCATTATTATACAAGAGATGAAGAATCTGAAAGAAAAATAGGAAAAATAGAAAAGCTACAAAGCCCACAAGGAAAACTCCAAACAGAAACACAGAAGTCAATCATGATGAGAACAAATCATGCAACCCTATACAAGAACAGAGAAACAGAATTGAAGAGATAGCGATCTGAATTTTTGAGCTTGAAAACAAATCCTTGGAGAAGAACTAAAGAAAAATTGCAAAGGAGACAGAAGAAGGAGTAAGAACAACATGAGACACAACCAAGAAGAACAACCCATAACCTACAAGTTAGATGGATTCCAGAAAATGAAGAAACAAACAAACAAAAATCCAGAGAGAATAGATCAAAACTTCTGAAAGAAAGTTTCCCTCACTGAATATAAGAAGAAAAGGTAGCTACCCAGAAAGCTGAAATAGCTCCAATAAGGAGGAACTTCAGAAGAAAACTCCCTAACATATTGTAATCTAAGTTAGTGCACCTAGTGGCATTGCCTGGGAAGATTTTCTCAGGTCACAGTCAATTTTTTTTTGAAAGCAGTTTCTCTTGAATCTCAGTTTTTGTGATTGCTGGTTTACGAGACAGCATGCAACTGTGAAATTTGGTTCCTGCTTGGGAAAAATGCCACAGAAACAGTTATGATGTTGAACACATCTTACAACTTAAGTGTAGGAGTGGTTTTCTCATTTCAAAAAAAGTGGAATATTGATTGATGACAAACCTCTTTCTGGACTATCGTCAACTTCCTGAATGGACAAAAATGTCAA
>NW_022105908.1:11903498-11904820 GCF_000313985.2 Echinops telfairi | reverse complement strand
TCAAAAACTAGAACAAGGGCAACAACTTAAACCCTTCAACAACAGAAGAAAAGAAAATATAAGGGTCAGAGCAGAAATTAACTGGAAAACAATGGGAAAAAATCAACAAGACAAGATGTTTGGTTATTTGAAAGATTTAACAAAATCGGCAAACAGCAAAGCTTAAAAAAAAAAGATGAAAATACCTAGAATAAGAGATGAAATGGGTGACACAACAGATCCAAAATAAATGAAAAGAATAAAAACACAATAGCATAAAAATCTTGACTGCAACAAATTACATAATCTAGAAAAATAGGACACAGCTAGAAATACATCATCCACTCAAATTAATGCAGGCAGATGTTGAAATTCTCGACTGTCCCATAACAAAATAAGAAATAAGGAAATCTATTAAGAAACTTGCAACTAAAAGGCAACCAGGACCAGATGGCTTCACAGGAGAATTCTTCACAAAGTATTCAGAGAAGAGCTGTCATCAATTCTACACAGGCTATTCTGGAATATGGAAAAGGACAACAAACTCCCAAACTTATTCTATGATGGATGCATAGCCCTGATACAAAAATCCAGCACACACCCCACAAAGATAGAAAATTACAGACAAATATCCTTCATAACACAGATGCAAAAATGTTCAAAAAAAATATTGCCTAGTAGATCTCAATAACATATTTTAAAAGAGAATTCGTAATGACAACTGGGATTCATATTAGGGAGGTAAGGATGGTTCAGGATGTTTTGGAATCAAAACAGTTAACGTAATCTACCAAATTAGCAAGGCAAAGAGTAAAAGTGACATGATTATTATCAATAGATGCAGAAACTGCATTGGACAATGCTTACACTCATTTCTGATAAAAGCGCTCAACAAAATAGAAAAATATTTCAAAGACTTGCATATGAAAAACCAATAGCAAACATCATGCTGACTCAAGAAAAACTAGAAACATTTCCCCTGAAAAGGGGGACCAGACAAGGGTGCCCAACATCACCACACCTATTCAAAATCCTACTGGAAGTCTTAGCCAGAACTTTCAGACAACAGAAGGAAATATAAATAGGCAAAGAAGAAGTGAAACTCTCCCTACTTGCAGACTATGATTCTACAGAGAGAAAATCAAGTCTTCACGAAAAGACTGTTGGAAACAATCAAGGGACTCGGCAACGTAGCAAGGTACCAGATTTACCAGCAGAAATGAATTGTATTCACGCACATCAGTGAAGAGAGCTATGAAAAACATTTAAAAACTATGCATATGGTTGGGGTACCATATATCTAAATCTAAATCTCCATCTTTCTATCTATCTATCTATCTATC
>NW_022105908.1:11900784-11901591 GCF_000313985.2 Echinops telfairi | reverse complement strand
AAGAAGAACCAGATAGGAGGTCTCATACTACCTGACGTAAAAATCTACTGCATAGTCACACTAGTCAAAACTTCCAGGTATTGGTACAATGATGGCAACATAGGTCAATGTAACAGAACAGAACACCCAGAAATAAATGCATCCACAAGCAACTGCTATTTGACAAAATCTATCAAATAGGATAAAGACAGCTTCTTCAACACATGGTTCTGGATAAATAAATTGGATCTCCACATGCAGAAGAATAATACGGGGCCCGTATCTTTTCCCATGTACAAAAATGAACTCAAGGTTGAGTAAGGACTTAAATGTAAACCCCAGAGCTCACAGGATCAACAATGAGAAAATTGCTTATTTTCTCATAAATTACATATAGGAGAAATATATGTAAGGCTCTGCTTGCAGGACATACATAGGTTACCAAGTACAATAAAGGAAGCACACACAATGGAAGACAAAATAGATGACTAAGCTCTATGAAAAAGACATCACTTACACGCATCAAATAACTTCATCAAAATGACCCAATCAAAAACTGGGCAAAAGATATGAATAGAGAGTTCAGCAACAAGGACACTCAAATGGCTAACAAACTCTGGGGGGGGGAAATACTCATAATCACTAGCCATAAGGAAGATACAAATTAAAACTAAAAGGAGATGCCCCCTTACACCCACAATGATAACTCAATTCAAAAAACCAGAAAACCGCAAATGCTGGCGAGGATGTGGAGAAATTGGAAATCATATACATGGTTGGTGGACTTGTATGGAAAGCAGTATGGCACTGCCTAAAAACTTCTATGGA
>NW_022105908.1:11851135-11900167 GCF_000313985.2 Echinops telfairi | reverse complement strand
TATCTTGCCCTGTCCGACGTCTCCCTTCATCCACTTTTCGGTTGTCTGTCCCCCAGGGAGGAGGTCACACACAGTTCCTTAACAAGCATGATGTCCTTCTCCAGGGACTGGTCTCTCTTAATACTATGCCCAAAGTATTTAAATCTTGCAATGGTTGTCTCTAAGAACTTCGGCAGTAGTTCTCCCAAGGCTGATTGGCTTATCCTTTTATCAATTCATGGTGCTTACAATAGTCTTATCTCGTACCCTAATTCAAATGCATCGCTTCTTCTTCAGACTTCGTTATTCAATATCCATCTTTCCCATGCATACGAGGCAATGAAAATACCTCTGGCATTGTTCTGTTTGCATTCTTTAGTTCTTTAGTATCTGACAATATTTTGAAGCAATGCATAAGGTTTTCAGGACTCCTTCCTTTTCAGTAGGGAACCGAGTCCTTTGCTGTCTGCTCTTAGCCTGGATGCGCCATTGAAACCTGTCTACTTTGGGTGATGCTGTTGGCATTTGAAATATCAGTGACATAGATTCCCAATTTACAGCAACACACAAGCCATGACAGTATGACACACTGACAGACAAGTGGTGGGCCAACAAATAGAAGCATGAATAAAGAAACTCTGGTACATACACACAATGGAATACAATGCATCCCTGAAAAACAGTGATGGAAGTATGAAATACCTCATGACTTGTAAAGACCCGGGAACCATTATACTGAGTTTAGTTAGTCAATCACCAAAGGACAAATATTGAACGGACCCCCCACCCCCCCACTACCATCAAGCTAAACACCAAAAGAGGCAAGCTTCTGCTCTCATGTCACTTAAAATTCTAATCCAGTCTCCCAATTAAAGAGGTAAAGAGCTTGCCTAGCATCCATGAACGTCTTGCGCCATCTTTAAAACCATGTCCACAGAGGAGACCAAACTGCTGCTGCAGCCATTCCTTCAGGAAGCAGAGAAAGAGAGAAGACCATCATCTGCTGCCACGCATTTTGCTCAGGTCACACCAGATTAACAGACATTCCTACAAGAGTGGTAAGGGAACCTTATGGGAAAGTCAAACAAGATGAGAGGAAGGGGAGCTACCTCGGTTTTGGAGTGAGTGCTTCCATTTCTGCTGGTGGGCAAATGGGGAAGAGCCACTTTCTCTTGGGGTAAAAATGCTTAACAATACTTATATAGGACGCAAGGGGAGCATATATCTGATACTTATTAGACACGCTTATGTCCCTCATTAGACACCTTTGACCTAGTTTCTACCCAGCAGGTCATGTACTGTGACTTTAGACTCTTTCCTTTTGGGGAACAAGACATAGACCACACCAGAAGGACCCAACTGAAAACCCCACTCACTGACCTGGGGTTTATCTCAAACTCACCTGTAGCTCTTGGACTTAAGATGGAAGCTCCCTGACTTTAAGGATGCCCAATGAAAGGAGACACAACACCATCATATATTTACTATTTTAATGTCCTCCTTGCCTTACTATTAATCTGGTTAAACATGCTTCTGCACTTGTGAATGAGTATTAATGGAAAATTTGCCCTATTACCACCCCCCACTGGTAATGTAAATAGTGCTCAATTATTTAAAAGTTTGATCTGTACAATTCATAATTCAGGGAAGGTGGTTCAGAGCCAATCTATGCATAATTTCCTTTTCTCAACAGTCAGTTAAACTTTATACCATTGGATAAATTAATGACATGATCAAGAGAATTGAGTTAGACCCCAGGGTGATGGATTGATAATGGTCTCTAATATAGAATGATAGTGAGGCCTTTAAAGTGAACCAGAGATGTATATAAACCACAAATATGTGAATAGGTGTTGGGCCCCCACTTGATTCTAGCTCCAAGCTAGAAAGAGTTGGTTTTTATGAAGTGACCCTCCTCAATTCTCACCCTCATGAAGAAATCATTGAAGATATGGGTGCTACAGCAAAGCTTGGTGAAGAAATCAGATGATATCCAGGTACCCTGTTTCCCCGAAAATAAGACAGTGTCTTATATTAATGCAACACAAACAGCCATCAGCCCCAATGACCTCAATGACAAAACAGGAGAAACAAAAGGCAATGGCAGAAGATGTCCTGAACCTAAACACATGCGTAGGAGAATCAGACGTTGACCTGCCACAGAAAGAAATTTTCAGAATGCTGTTTGAAATCATACAGGGTATCAGGGAAACAATACAGAAAAAGGATGAAATGGCAGAGGAGAAAAGTCCATGCACCAACGGGATATATACGAGCTTAGGGAGAGGATAACAAAACCCAGTAGCAGACTCACGGACCTCGAGAATCGAGGGGAAAAAGTAAGGAGCTGATACCAAGGGCTCAAGTAGAAAGCAAATGTTTCGAGAATGATGGTGGCAACAAATGTACAAATGTGCTTGACACAATGGATGGATGGATGGATTGTGACAAGCATTGTACGAAGCCCCAATACAATGATTAAAAGAAAAAAAGAATGCTGTAATTCACAAAGCATGTTCAGACATTGCCATTGTTAGAAATGAATTAAACATCGATATATCTATATGGAACTTTAAAAAAGAGAGAGACTGAAGGCCAACTGATTGATTATTTTCCCAGGACTACAATTCTTAATCCAGCTTTACTTTTCAAATCTTCCTGCTAAAAGGAGTTTTAACTTTGTCCATCAGTTAGTAGGGTTTTATTTTTCCTTCCACCACTCTCCAGGAAAGAATTTGAAGAAGTACACTTAGCTTTTTGGAATTCTGTGAGTCAAAAGAAAGCTGGTAGGGAGGGATGAGAATAAAGAACAAGTTACAAGGGTCAAGTAGAGTCCTGGGTTGGGGAAAGAGCAAGCATGCACAGGGGTAGAGGTGTGGAAAAGGATTTAGAGGGAGAGCATTTTCCACCCTGGCAGCAAGGTTTGAGAGAAAGAAGTAGTAGAGAATTGAATCTAACTGTGTTACTTGGACTCTGCATATTTGTATCATCTTCATGGTTTTAGGAAAAATGCAAATAAATATGTTGAGTTACTTTAAAATCTTTGAGTTTCCTTTAATCAAAACATTGCTCTAAGATGAAGTCATGGGGGCCCTGGGTTCATAAAGCAGCCATAGCCAGATGGCTCAGCATTTCTATGCCTCTATTTTTACTTGTTTATCTTTTCCCAGTAGTTTTTTTTGAGGTAAAATTCACATGTAAATCTATTTTTTCTATTTCTTCATATTTGATTTAGAATATTATAAAATCCCTTTTCTAGTGTCTCATCCATTCTCTTTCTTATTTCAAACTCTATTAAAACAGTGCCTTACAACAAATGTACAAATATGCTCAACACAATGGATGGATGTATGGATTGTGATGAGTTCTATGAGCCCCCAATAAATGATTTAAAAATAAATAAATAAAAGAAATACTTTTTATTGGTAGTGATTGTGTTGTGACGATCAACAGGATACCAAAAAGATCCAAAGATCCACATTTTTTCCTTCATACTTTCATGTTGCATAATTATTGACTCATTCGAGAATTAGATATATTCATAATACATTTCACAGCTTTAGAAAGTATCAATGCCTATAGTTCTTTAATAAATTCTTTATGAGACGATACAAAATAAAGTTATTCTTGCCATCAATACTTGTTTTCTCACTTCTATAATTAACACACTATAAAAATGTATATGTAAACAGGTTTCACATTACAAGCAAGGACGTGATTGGTGCTGTTAACTTGTGACAGATAGAAGTGTTGTGAGAGAGTAAAGTGTTATGGAAGTGTGCGAACGTGCAGTTTCTGAAAACACACCTTCTCATTTTTTCCCACATCTGTGTGACTTGCCATCATTTGCAGAATCAGTCTGCAACTCGAAAATGTTTAATTGCTCCCAACGTTGACACTATAAAAATAATCTTGAGATTAATAACCGTAAATAATCTTTTGCAAACATCTATGGATAGATCTGTAGGGGATGTATCACACTATCCCAGTGTAGAACTATAGTCACATAATATTGAGCGAGGTCTCACATTTTCATTCTACATATCATTATGAATCTACTAGGAATGCTGGTTCTGCATCACCTACTCACCCCTGAATCTGGGACCAGTGGAAGGGTCTTATCAGAAATCCTCCACCAACCATGGCTACTCTGGAGATTTCATATAAATAAAATCATACACTGTGTGATTTCTGAGACTGGCTTCTCTTCCTTAGCATAATGTTTTCAGTTTTCAGCCACATTGTAGTATGCATTAGTATCTCATTCATTTTTATGGTGGAATAGAATTTTATCATCCATCCATACATGTATGCATACAGAGAGAGAGAGCCTAGCTGCTGACAGTATGGTAAGCCTTGTACTGCTAACCCTAAGATTGATGGTTCAAACCCAACAGCTGCTCTGGGAGAGAAAGATGGAGGTATCTGCTGCTATAAAGATTTATAGCCTTTGAAACCCGAAATAGTGTAGCTCTGTGGCATAATCGACTCAATGGTAATGGACATATATAAAATACCTTATTTTACTTACCTATTCATCCACTGATGGACACTTGAGTTGCTTCCATCTTTGGGCTACATACAATCGTATAAACCGGCGGTTTGTTGTGGTTTTGATTCACTTTTAACGTTTTCTCTGGTGCGTGTTGGTCTTTCAAGAAATGCCAATTGAACCCCTTTAGCTGTTTTTAATTATTTATTTTTATGTTGTCATTTGGTTGATGGGATGCAGAAATTATTTATATAGTCTGTATTCTAGGTCCCTATCAGTATACTATGTCCGAATATTTTCTCCAATTTTGTAGCTTGCCTTTCAACTTCCTTGATATTAACCTGTGATGCACAAATGTTTGAATTTGATAAAGTCCAATCTGTGAATTTATATTTTTATGCTTAGCCTTTTTGGCATCCTACGTAAGAGCACACAGCAAAATTCCATGTCATTAAGAAGAAAGCCCCTATGTTTTCTGCCGAGTGTTTTATACTTTTAGCTCAGATATTTAGGTCCTTGCTGCATTTTTAGTGTATTTTGTGTACTATTTATAGGAGGGGCCCGACTTCATTCTTTTTTATGTAGAGCTACAGTTGTAACAATCTTGTTGTGTGAATAGACTATTATTTCCCGCAGTGAATGCTCTCAGCACCCACATTAAAAAATTTTAGACAAAGAAAGGTGTATAAGTTTGTTCCTGGGCTCTACATTTTATTCAGTTTATCGTGAGGGATTGTTCAAAGGACACTGATAGGGCTCTACATTTTATTCAGTTTATCGTGAGGGATTGTTCAAAGGACACACTGATAGTCCAATGTGTCGCAGATGGAACTCAAGCCCCCAGATTTAGTACCTAATATCTGTTCTTTTGATTTCCACTCAAACATATTGAAAATGGAATATGTTAGTGACTGACACAGCAGATTTATATTATCTTGTTCCGCCCTCCATAAGCCCTCTAAAGCAATCCCATAACCAGTCTTTCCTCTTAATTACTGCAGATGCTCCTGTAAATGGTAAAATAGTCAATGGGAATTTAAGGTCTTTTATTGCCGTAACTCTGGAGATGAGATGCTTCCCTTTCCCCTACATTTATTCTCCTTTATCATTATTATTTTAAATTATTGAAGGTAATGGTGTTCTGCTTCAACCCCAGACTCTTCACCTGGGTCCACGTACTACTGTCCCTTTTCTATTCCTTTCACTGCCCAGGGTTGCTGGTCATTACTATGCACATTTAAACCCCTGAGAGGGAAGCTACTTCTACACCAAACTCTAGGTTCAGAGCCCTTGACTTTTCTATAACACTTCTATCTGCCATAATTTAACAGCACCAAGTCATGTCCTTGCTTATAATATGAAATCTGTTTACATATTCTTTTTATGGTGCCTTAATTACAGAAGTGAGAAAGCAAATATTGATGCTGAGAAAATATTTTATTTCATGAACTTTTCCCCTGAAGGTATTGAAGATGCTGGCTCTTTAATACGAGGCTACACCACCCCTTGTATGTTGGCCGTAGCCCTTTAGTCTGATTCTCCCCTTTGATTTTACCCATTATTTCCGACGCTGTTGTTGTTAAACTCATAGCCACCCTATGCATGGCAGAACATCATTGCTGATAACTCCCCACAGATCTCCTCTTGGGATCTTGGCCAAACACCTCAGCCACTAGACTGCCCACCTAAGAGCTGTAGCTGTGACAGACATACCCCACTCTCCCTTTCCAGACATCGTGTCTATGCTACAGCAGCCTGAGTTTCATCCTGAAAGCAGCAGCTCGTGCTATTTACCATGAATCCTCACTGTTCATTAACCGCAGCCCACGCTCATCTCATTGCTTGAAGCACAGAGATGCCCATTTACCTGGCGTTCATTGTGTCATTCTGTCTGCACTGCGGGCATCCCATCTCTTCGTCTCTAGCCTGTGTGTCTAAGGATGCGGGGTCTTCCTAATCACATCAAGGCACACAGGCCCAGCTTTGGCTTCTCGGTTGCCTTCACCAAGGTTGGACTATATGAAAATCCAGACCTCCCCATGGTCCTCAACTCGTGGATCCTAGAATGGTCTCACTGGGTTCAAACGTGGATCCTCGAATCCATATGGCTCTAGGCCTGTGGGGTGCAAAGGCACTCCTCCTGGTGTCTACTTGCTCAGGCTTTCTTGGTTGAGTTCTTCACAGAGTTCTCACTGCAGTCTACACATTGCTCTTTGTTCATAGCCACATGGTCCTAGGCCTGCAGCGTACCTCGTCGCCCTTCTTACTTAGGGCCATGTGCACAAGGTCCCTTGCTCTGGGTCCTTTCACCAGGGCCTACATGCAAAATTATGACCTTCTTAAGCATGGAATTAGGACTCTCCTGGCCAGGGTAGGTAAAAGCACCTTTTCTTCAGTCTGTGCACTCAGACTTCTCTTGGTGACTTCCCTGGGGCCTGTCTGCTCATCGAGCTTGTGCCACACTGTGCTCTGTGCCGGTTGTCACCCTCCTAAGATAGTCATATGGAACTTGTGAGGAAGGTGGAGTGACAACACTTTGCTAATTCTAAGACCACTGATTTTTGCCAGTATTTGGTTATTTTCTTCTATAATTGTTGCAGGGATTCAGATGGTGACTTAGGCCACCATCTTGGTCCACTTCCTTGACTATTTTGGAAGCCACACCTTGGGGTTATTTTTGGCCTTTATCCTTTATCCTTTATCCTTTCAGTTTATTCTCAAGCCGGGCTTCTAACTACTTTTGTCTGGGCTTCTAACTACTTCTAACTACTTTTGCCTGCTGAGCACTTCCATCTACACCCCACGTATAGGAACCAGAATCTATATTTTAATAAGAAGCCTACTGATTTGTATCATTTGGGCATCTTGTTAAAATATAGATTCCGATTCAGCATGCCTGGGGTGGAAATTCAAATTTAGAGCAGGGGACCAAAATGGAATGAACTTGTCGGAAGCCCTATTCTCAGTATGAGTGAACCTTAAAAAAACAGGATCAATCACATGCCCTTCTGTGCTCCAAACTCGCCATCGTTTTTCTGTCTCATTGAAGGGGAAAAAACAATCCCCAAACCAAAAATACCACTATTTGTAAAGGTTAGCTACTGCCATAATAATACTGGCTACCAGATATCAAATCTCAATTACTTAAACTAGCTTACTTCATTCATGCTCGCCTGTATGGTTTAATGTTTGTAGCCTTGGCTCATTTGCAGTTGGTTTAAGCTATAGATTGTGTTCTCTTCAGCTTCACATGTCCCTTGGTCTAGTATCCTTCTCATAGCAACGTTATAAACACAAGAGTTTACCACCTGTATCAGGGTATTTCCAGCGTCTGATTGTACTCCGTTTGCTGTGTTGACTAACGGTCACTGTATGCCACACAGTAAACCAAAATCAAGGAACAGGAAGTGTAATCTAACAATAGGAAGTTAAATCTAGTGTAATAGTTGAGATGCTCTGTAAAGGACATGCTTTAAACAGATTAATCAGGAAGAGGTGTCTTGGCATCTGTGAAAGTTAAACGAAGGAGATTGTAGCAGACCAGGTGAGATTTCACGGAAGTTTTACCAATTTTGAAGGAAGGAAAACAAAATGAGTTGAGAAGGCAAGTCTCAGATTGAAGTGGGGCTCGACTGAGTTCCAGCTACACAATTGAGAATGTTTCAGACAAAGAAGAATCTTATATTCTTCCCATGAGAAAAAGCTTATATTTGGCCAGGTCATGCTCAGTCATTAGCTCAGAGCTGCTCAAGAGAAAGGTACCCGCGGTGTAGACCTAGTGGTAGATCTAGAAAAAGGCAGTGGGCTCTGTCAGTTAAATGCACTCCCTGCTGTGGGATTACTTGAAAGAGGCCAGAGGGGCACGTTTTTTGGCAATGCTATTTCCTGGTGAAGCCAGCAACAATTGGGTGAGGCGGAATGACTGCCCAAGGATGTGAGAAAAAGAAGGAATAGAATTGAAAAATATTCGAATTAGACATTACCAGCCCTGAAAATTCATACAAATCTGGTATTCTGTTATCTCTTTGGTCTCATTTACTACCACTTTCTTTTCATTATCTCAACTCTCGCTCCGGAGCTCATTTTTGGTTGGAGCACACCAGGCATGGGCCCGTTGCAGGGATGCTTTATACCCAGAAGGCTGCATTGCTCCTCCCGTCATTGTCTTGTGATGTTCATTCAAATGTAAACTTGTCAGTGAGCTCTTACATAACTACCTTTTCTGAGAGTTCAACCCCCATCCATATGTGGCATGCACCAGAAGTTACTTTCAAGGATTGTTCTTACCCCTCTTTACAAGTTCAAGGTAGATGGGTGAATGAGAAAAAACTAAACAGAAAATGTTATAAATTACAATATTTGTACTACATTTTCATAGCTGATATAGGCAGCAGATAATCAAATAAAGTAGTACTACTTAGCTGTACTATGAATAATTCAACAAATATTTGCCGTTAGAAAAAATACTGAATTCAGGACATTTTCCAAACAATTCAATAAGCAAGAACAAATACTACAATACTTACTTTTTAGGGAAAATGTGTGACTGCAAGGGAAAGTTAAGTGCCTCTCCACTCCCTCCCTTCTCTCATCCCCACACTAGATAACCTACGAAATAATAAAAAGTGAGATCTTGGATGACCAAATTGAGTTACAAAAAATGGTTTAGACAACTTTTCTGCCACTATGCAGCAAACATGCACCAAATAAGTGTCTTAAGATAAAAAGATCACATAAAAGTTAAATCCTCTACTATTCTATGCCAGGAGATCGTTAAGAGCTAAGATGGTTCACCCCAGGGCACAATGTCCATTATAGCTGCATGAAAAATAGAGAGTTGCAGCCTCAGCAAAGGAAATAAATAGACAAACAAAAAGAACCTCCTAAAGTGGACTGGAACTATACTAAACACTTGACACATGATATTTAACATTTAATTCATTTCAAATACACAGATTCTCATTTTACAAAACAAGAATGTGTTAGTCTGGTTGGCTAGAGAAACAAATCCAGTGACACTCATGTATTTGTAACAAAGCGCTTCATATCAAAGAGTAATTTTATATCAAGAAAACACCCCAGCTCAGATCCAGTCCATTAAGTCCAATACTAGTTCATAGATCTCTCTTCAGACTCATGCAGGCACATGCAGTGATGCAGGAAGATCACAGGTTGGTGGGTGAAAAGTCTTATGGATCCAGTAGCAGTAGAAGGATCACAGGGCTGGTGCAGGTCTCCACTGCAGGGTTTGCTCAGGTCTCAGCATGGCTCCACATGGCTTGTCAATATGAAGGTGAATCAGCGCAAAAGGAAGTTCCCAGGATCCTCATGAGAAGGCCACGCCCACAAGGAGGCATCATCAGGCTGTGACGTAATTGACTCCACCCCTACAATTGTTTATTGAGTTGACATGAAGTTATGTAACTACCACAAGGAAGTAAAGTGTCATGATGCTAAGATATGTTTTTACAGTATGTAGTAGCCCTTCGTAAGAGAACCACAAATTCCAGCATAAATATTGTTAGCTTCCATTGCATTGACTACGATTCATGAGGAGGACATATTAAACAAAATGAATTTTTTCCAGCCTTGTCTCACCTATATAATGCTACGTTATTGGTATTTGAGTCCAATGTTGTGGTCACTGTCAGTTTTGAGTGCATCCCTGCCCAGAAGACTCATGCTAAAATATTGTACTTGACAATATCTTGTTGTTATCCATAGAGTTTTCATGATTAATTTTTGGATGAACTTTCATGATTACTTTTGGTACCCAGGGTTTTCCTCTTAATCTGTCTTAGTCTGGAAGCTCCACTGAAATCTGTCCACCATGGGTGACCCTGCTGGCATTTGAAATATCAGTGGCAAAGCTTTCAGGGTCCTCGCAGCATGTAGATCACCACAATATGACAGATTGAACCCCCAGGCATTCTGGATAGGAGTGTAAGTCCCAAAACATTGCAACTAGATTCTAGTTACTAGATGCTTGAGTTTTTTCCCCAAGCAGAATATAGTTACACAGGGTTCTGTGATCCATGGAAAGCTGCAGACAAGTTTTCTCAGGAATACACTTGTCTTAGTCTCATTAGGATACCTTTAAAAAAGGGAAACTTCTGTGCCATGGAAAAATGATTTTTAAGTCAGGGATAGTATAAAATTTTAAATAAAATTCAAATGGACAGTATTTGCAACAAGTTTACACAAATAGCTCACAAAACAACAGTTTTTTGATTGATCGAGTGATTTAAATAAAGTCAAGTAGAGCTCAAAAATCAGCAAACAGACGGCAGACCATAATCCTTAATGAATGAAGACACCGCGCCTGACATAAAAATCTGGTGGAGGAAGATAAAAATTATCATTGGTTTGATAACTACTTAAGTTGGGGGTCTCACCTGGTTTCGTATTTTTCAATGGGACCGATTATCTAGAGCTCCTCAAGCTTTCGGCTCAAAAGGTGTCTTGGGTTGTAAGATGATCAACTGAATCAAAAAAAGCTGATTTGTTGTTGTTGTTGTTATTGTTTTAATCACTTTATTGGGGGCTCACACAACTCTTATCACAATCCATACATACATACATTGTGTCAAGCACATTTGTACATTTGTTGCCATCATCATTCTCAAAACATTTGCTTTCTGCATGAGCCCTTGGTATCAGCTCCTCATTTTTCCCCTCCCTTCCTGCTCTCCCTCCCTCATGAACCCTTGATAATTTATAAATTATTATTATCTTGTCATATCTTACATTGTCTGATGTCTCCCTTAACCCACTTTTCTGTTTTTCATCCCCCAAGAATGGAGGTTATATGTAGATCCTTGTAATTGGTTCCCCCTTTCTACCCCACCTTCCCTCCACCCTCCCGTTATTACCACTCTCAGCACTGGTTCTGAAGGGATCATCTGTCCTAGATTCCCTGTGTTTCCAGTTCCTATCTGTACCAGTGCACATCCTCTGGCATAGTTGGATTTGTAAGGTAGAATTGGGATCATGATAGTGGGGGGGAGGAAGCATTTAGGAACTAGAGGAAAGTTGTATGTTTCATTGTTGCTGCACTGCATCCTGACTGGCTCGTCTCCCACCCGCAACCCTTCTGTAAGGGGATGTCCAGTTGCCTACAGATGGGTCTTGGGTCCCCAATCTGCACTCCCCCTCATTCACAATGATTTGATTTTCTGTTGTTTGATGCCTGATGCCTGATCCCTTGGACACCTTGTGATTGCACAGGCTGGTGTGCTTCTTCCATGTGGGCTTTGTTGCATCCGAGCTAGATGGCCGCTTGTTCATCTTCAAGCCTTTAAGACCCCAGCTGGGCACCATCTAAAGCTGATGTTTTGAAGCAGGGTTTAAATCCTTGTTTGTGGTGCTTGTGTATTCCTAAAAGCAGAGAATACCAGAAAAATATTTACTCGTGTTTTATTGACTGTGCTAAGCCATTTGACTTTGTAGTCATAACCAACTGTGGATAGCATTGAGAGGAAGGGGAGTCTTACAACATTACATTGTGCTCATGCGGATCTTGCATGTACATGGATCAATAAGCAGTTGTGAGAACAGAACAAGGGTCTGCATGGTTAAAATTGGGAAAGGTGTGCATCAGGCTTTCATCCTTTCATTATACTTATTATATCTGTGGGTTTAGCAAAATAATCAGTGAAACTGGATCATATGAAGAAGAATGCAACACCAGCCTCGGAAACGATTTATTAACAACTTGTGCTAAGCAGATGACACAGCCTCGCTCCCTGAACGTGAGGATGACTTGAAGCACCTGCTGGTGAAGTCCAACAGGGTCAGGATGGATCATGACTCAATGTAAAAAGAAACAGAAGCCTCACAAATGGACCAACTGGTGACACGACGATGAATGAAGAAAAGGTTGAAGTCGTCAAGGATTTCATCTCGTCTGGATCCATAATCCAGGCTCATGGAAGCAGCGGTCAAGAGATCAAAAGATGCTTTGCCTTCGGGCAAGATGCTGCAGGACGCCTCTTTAGAGTATTGAAAAGCAAAGAGGTTACTTTGAGAGCTCAACTGTGCTTGACTCAAGGCTTGGCATTTCCCATTGCCTCATATACTTGTGAATGTTGGACAATGACTAAGGTAGACTGACAAAAACTTGATGCATTGGATATGATGAGGTGAAGAATATTGAAGGTACAGTAGACTGCCAAATTTTTTTAAAGATCCATCTAGAAAGAAGTACAGCCAGGGTCCTCTTTGGAGGCAAGGATGGCAAGACTTTCTCTCACATCCTTTGGACATGTTGTCAGGAGAGACCAGTCCCTGGAGGAGGACATCATGCTTGGTCAAGTAGCTGGACAGTGGAAAACAGGATGATCTTTGACAAAATGGATTGGTACAGTTACTGCACCAATGGGCTCAAACATAAGGGCAATTGTGAGGACGGCAGTGTTTCGTCTTGTTTGGACATGTGGTGTCTATAAGTTGGAACGGACTTGCTGGTCCCTGAGAACAAAATAATGGAGGGTATATTGTCGAAATCATAACCTGGAATAATCTTAGATTTATTAATATGATCTAGAGAACAAGTGCTGATCAAAATAGTTGCTTCTGTGTGGATGTGGTGGGCCAGTGAAATGAAAGCCAGAGAACCCAGTGAAATAGAAGGTATAATAACTGTTTATTTTTAGATTCCAAAGGGGTTAAGCTTGATAAGTTTTCTCATTGGATATAGGATGATCATAGGGGATATTTTAAGGAAGTTTTAGTAAAATTTAAAGCTGCATTGATAAGGAAAAGTCCAGAAAATGTGTGCTAAGGAATTATCTTTCCATCATTACAATGAACCTGCTCATTGTTTGAAGGTAGTAAAGACCACCTGATGAGAATTTTGCAGTGAACGCTTGCTCCAGCCAATCTAAACCATGGCCTTGTTTCTTCAGGCTGGCTTCCCCCCTCCAAACTCCAAGTACTGCAAAAAGGAATACAATGTGAATTCCTTTGTGATGGCCAATCTGTCATTTTCACACAGTGTAAATCACAGAAAGCAGAATTTGTAGGGTCACGGTTACAGTTATGGAAACACAACCTTTACCTATGAGTAGAGCTAGATGGCAAATACATCAATAAGCAATAGTTTCACATCTCGAAGTTTATGCTTAATCATAGTTTCTATGAGTTTATAGTAATCTTTTTTTTTAATCTCACCCTTGAATAATTCAAACATATCTGACTCTGACTGTTTCTACATCATTAAAATGAGAATTATCAGCGCTTTCACACACTAGAGTCGGGGCTAACTGATCATATGTAAATATTAGCCAAGAGCCAGTCACATGGAGGATGTTCAATAAATGCTGGCTTATTTTGTTTTCTGAAAATCAAGACATCACACTGCTAGCTATTGTAGCCTACCTGTTTTCTTTATGACCTTTCTCACAGTGCCATGAAAGACATAGAAATAATCCTTTTCTTCATTATTTCTTTGCATTTCATTGAAAAGACAATTGGATTTTTATCCTAACTGACCAAGGAGTATATAAAAAGAAGTTCTGCTCACATCTGTCATTAGAAGTGCCATAAGTCTCAGTTCTTCTAAAATTAGGTTTATAATATTTTGACTAAATTATGACAATAAAAATTACATCCATGAAAAAATATTCAGTTAAATTTATATTGGGGTTGTATATAAGGACTGAGGCTGAAACAAAAGAAATCCAACGTACTACAGTTATTTGATAATAAATTGTATTTTCCTGTCCATTATCCTTCAAATGCAATCAGATTTTACTTTTAAAATAGACATTTTTTTCCCTTCTCATTTCTCCAAGGAAGAAGTGGGGTCTTTCTCTGCCTATCGATCTATCAATGTATAATGTACATATAGAGAGAGATTACAGATATCTATGTACACATACACATACATATGCGCATATACAGTGATACCTTGGAAGTCGCTCACTCAAATGTTCCACTACCCAAATAACAACGTTTGAATAAAATCTTCTCAGTGTGAAAAATCTGTGCTGGCTGAGATGAAGTCCTATGTCCCATCTTGCTGTTGATCCAAAAGGGTGGCTCTTCAGTCTAAGCACTGCTCTTGCTCAGACAACATACAGTGCTTGTGTCAGTGCACTGCAACATTTGTCATTGTGGGGTTTTTTCCCTTCACTTTATTTGCGTAAAATATCATAACCATGGCTCCAAAGAAAGTTTACTAGCAGTAAAGCTGTGAGAAACACGATATAATTAAGGAAATAAATCATTGTGAAATATAAATCAGGTTGCCGCTTGTCTGATTTGATTAAGGATTGCAACCTTTACTGTGGATTCCAACTCAATGTAACAAAAGCAAAAATCCTTACAAATGGACAAATAGGTATCGTGATCCATGGAGAAAATATTGAAGTTGTTAAGGATTACATCTCGCTTGGATCCTCAATCAACGCTCATGGAAGCAGCAGTCAAGAGATCAATAGAATCATTTCATTTCATTAGGTATATCTGCTGTACAAAGGTGTTGAAAAGCAAGAATGCTACATTGAGGTCTATCTTGGAAGTAGTACAGAGTGGTAGTTACATAATCTGTTGTCACTTCAGGACTTGAGAGGATTAAGAGTGAAAGGGTGAAGTCTAGTCTGTCAATCGGGTTATAGCCAATGAGGACTGTGTGTGGACCTAGCCTCCTCTTGAGCATTCTGGGAACTCCCATATTTCCTCCTAGGAGATGGGAGACACACTCTCTCCCTTGGAGACTCTCTACTGACAAGGCTCATTCCCTGAGATACACTCTACTGACAAGACACATGGCACTATGCTGATAGACCCTATGCCCTGGGAACTGGAAGAGCCACACAGAGAGTCCTGCCAGTGCCGAAACGCTTTTACCATCACTGGATCCACAAGACTGTGCACCCACTGGCCTGTGTTCTTCCTGCATTCAGCATCATTGCATGTGTTTCGAGAGTCTGAAGAGGACTTTATAGATTGGTATCAGACATATGGGCTAATATCGAACTTATGGACTTGATCTGGACTGGGCTGGGATGTTTTCTCAATATTCAACTGCTCTTGTATATAAAGCTCTTTCTGATACACATATGAGTGTCCAATGAATTTGTTTCTCTAGCCTACCCGGACGAACACATACAGCAAAAATGAAAGGGTAGTGAGACTTCATCTCACATACTTTTTACGTGTTATCGAGAGACCAGTCCCTGGAAGAGGATATCATACTTGGTAAAGTGGAGGGGCGGCAAAAGAGGAGGTGCTTAAACAATGGGGTCATACATAGGAATGAGTGTGAGGATGGCACAGGACTTAGTGGTGTTTAGATCTGTTGTACATAGGGTCGTTGGATTGGAACTTACTTTAAGGCACATAACATCAACAATAGAAATCTTCATAAACTTTTTTTAAACCTTGTCATATATTACTAAAACAACTGGGGTGTGTGTGTATGTGTGCTAACATAGTACTTGGAAAGATGTGTTCTTGTGTTAAATATAAAATATACTTGGTATGAGTCCTTGATCTATCTGATGATCTTGGGAAAATTCCAGAATATCTTTAACATTTAGTCTTCTCATTCTGATGGTTGGAATAACATCAATTTCCTCAGAGAGTGGTTGTCAAAATTTAGATGTAAATATTGAACATTTAAGAGAGTTATGTTTATTACTTAGTTTCAACCCTAACCATGCATTGTTGTGTTAAATATTATCATTCCTTAGGCAATTTTAACAAAACAGACTCATAATATTCTAATAATTAAGATAACTATCTGTAAATCACTCAGCTGATAGCAGAACTTAAATCCTATTCTTGCTTACTCCAAAGTCTGAAATTTTTCTATATTTCTCAAATCAAGGTTGTAAAGAACAAAATTAAGAGTTATCCTTTACCTTTTTCTTTCAAACTACATTCAATTCATCAGCCGAGGGTCTGATTTCTACCTTCAAAGCAAATTCAAAATCTGTCCAGTTGATACCACGTCAGGCTATTTTCATCAATCACCTGGACATGCCAAACCTATCCAAACTGCTCTTCTTAATGCTTGACCATTAAGTTGATTCTTTATTTTTATCATATAAACCCAGTCAATCCTTTTGCAGACAAGAATTAGATTTGCCCTCCAGCACCAAGTCGGACTCAACTAGCTACAAGTGACATTGTTTGAGATTCATAAGGACATCTAGTAGCTTTCAGGACAGAGGGCAGAGTCCTCCTTCCTCCCTCCCTACAACTTCCTCATGACCTTTTCTTACTAACCTTTGAACCTCATCACCTACCGCACAACTTCTCTACCATCTTGTCTCAGGCATAGTGACTTTCTTGCTGTTCCACATATATGTCAGATTATTTGCCCCAGGACTTCACACAGTATGTTATCACTAGCTTTAAAGCATAACCACTCATCTTAGCTTGATTGATGCCCGTGTGTCTAATATGTACCTTCTCAAAAGTTATTTCAGGAAAGAGGAATTCATGATCCCTGTATGGATAAAATTTTACTTTCTCCCTCTCTAGCTACTGTTACTCACTTTCCTTTTTTTGCTATTTCTACTTGATCTCCGTCAGCTGAGTTTCTGAAGCAAAGTCTTTGTTTTGCACATTTCTCATTCCGAGGGCCTCTCACAACATCTGGCACACAGTAGGTGCTTATAAATATTTATGGAATGAAATGAATACTGCTGATGCTCTGTGTGATAACAAAACCACGGACAGAAGGGTGACACATTGGATTTTTCATGTTTCCCGGAAGAACCGCTGGAAGGAAATTGAAGCGATACAAATATGAGCTTCTCCAGGGGAGGACCACATAGAATACTGTTCGCCTTCTAAGTGATTCAGGTATTTAATGAATGTGACATTGCTCTCCAAGGAAGCTCTCCAGAGGTATAGAAACAATGTAGGTCTGTCTCTCTTTAACATCTAGCCAGCACCGGCAGCAGCGCTCCATTTCCCTAATTCCCAACTCTTGTATTAAAAAAATGAGATGAAAGGAAAATGTGCTGCACAGAATTAAAAAATTTGTAATCAGTTGATTAATTTAAGCTTATTCATTTGGGATATAAAGAGAGAAATGACGTTGATGATGATTACGTGCAGTTAATTTGATAAAGTCAAGCATAAAAATAAATAAATACGATGGAGTCTTTATTAGTTTTATTGAGGGAAAATTTATAAGCCATGACATAGAAAAAATATCCCTGTGTTTCCAGTTCCTATCTGTACCAGTGTACAGTCTCTGGTCTAGCCAGATTTGTAAGGTAGAATTGGGATCATGACAGTGCGGGGAAGAAGCATTTAGGAACTAGAGGAAAGTTGTATGTTTCATCTTTGCTACACTGCACCCTGACTGGCTTGTCTCCTCCCCATGAGAGCATGTCCAATTGCCTACAGATGGGCTTTGGGTCTCCACCCCGCACTCCCCTTCATTCACAAGAAACATCATCTTTTCTGTAAACACGCTGTTTTACCAAACGTGTTGTACTTCTCCAGGGATTGCTTGATCCCAATAAAATGTACAATATAGGTGAAATGAAGTTTTGCAATTTTATCATCTCAGAAACAATCTGGTTGTACTTTTTTGAAGCGAGGTGTCTTCATTCTTCTGACAGTATATTTAATAGTTTTCATCATATATTAATTAGAAAGCATCTTCTTCCGTTTTCCTTATTCATAGTTCAACTTTCATATGCATGTGAGGTAATAAAAAAATACCATGACTTGGGGCAGTCACGCTGTAGTTGACAGCAACTTTTCATTTTTAAAAGGTATTTTGCAATAAATTTGTCCAGATGCAATTTGAAATTTGATTTCAAAATATGATGCATCTAATCCTTTCATCATCCAAAAGAGCATTTCAAAATCGATCTTTAAGTACAACTCTGTCTGTGATAAGATTATAGTTCTATATGTAAAAGGAAATGCTGTTAAATATATTATTCGAATCTGGGTACCAATCACTACAGCTAGTGATGAAGAAACTACAGAATTTTACTTAATTTAGTCTAAAATTGATCAAATGTGCTATCAAGATGTATTGTTAAATCTGGGAGATTGGAATATAAAAATGGAAATAAAAAGGGAAAGAGCAGTGGTTGGAAAAGATGACCTTCCTGATAGAAACAAAACTAAAGATAGCATGAGAAGATTCTTAGAACCATGGACTTCATTGAAAATATCTTTTTTCAAGAGCATAAAAGGTGAGTGCACACATAGACCTCACCAGACATAATACATAGGAATCAAATTGACTATATTTCTAGGGAAAGATGATGGAGAATTTTTATTTTGTCAGTCAGAACAAAGCCAGGGACTGACTGTGCAGCAAAGAAGCAATTGCTGGCATATAAGTTCAAGTTGAAGTTGAAGAAAATGAAGGAAAAAAAAAAAAAGTCCCTGAGAGCTAAAACAGGAACTTGGGTCTATCCCATCTGATTTTACAGAACATCTAAAAACACATTTAGCACATTGAACAATCAGGACAGAAGACTTGAAGCTCTGTGTGATGATATCAAGAACATCATACCTGGAGAAAGTAAAAGTCTGTGAAAAGATAGAAAAAAAGGATAAAAGCGATCCATATGAATGTCAGAAGAGACTCAAACTTGCTCTTAAACATAGAGTAACTAATGAAAATGGGGGAAATGATGAAATTAAAGAGACAAATAGAAAATATCAAAGGGAAGCTCAAAACGTCACACTGAATTGCTGTAAAAAAAATGTACACATATTTAGCTTTAGCAAACCAAAAGGAAAGAACGCAGTCCGCGTGTCTCAAGCCGAAAGACGTGAGGAAAACTTTCTGGCCTGGCGCTGCAATATTGAACTCTATTGAATAAAACTGGAAGCATCAAAGAGGATGGAAGGAAAACGCAGTCAGTGTACCAGAAAGAACTACTCAACATCCAACCATTTCAAGAGGTACCACGTGACCAAGAGCCAATCAGATGGAAAGAGGAAGTCCATACTGCACCGTAAGCATTTACCAAAAATAAGGCGCCAGGTATTGATGGACTAATAAGTGAAATGTTTCAACAAACTGATTAAGTAAGCCCTGGAAGCACAGACTCCACTGTGCCAAGAAATTTGAAAGAGAGCTGCCTGGCCAACCCAGTGAAAGAGATCCTTATCTGTCCCGTTCTAAAGAAAGATGACCCACGAGGATGCTCAAGGTCTAGAACAATATAACTAATACCACACACAAGTGAAAGTTACCTGAAGCTAATGCAACAGAGTTTGCATCAGGACATGGACATGGAGCTGCCTAACCACAGCAATAACAACACAGCCTTGTGAAAGGCCAGGATCACGTCTTTTCATGTCTTTCATCCAATGAAATTTCAATTGAACAATACAAAGTGCAGGAAACCTATGGAGGGAATAACCCTGTCATACAACAGATATTGCTGTAGTGGCCCTTAACTTTTTCTGCCATAGCCCTGTGCTTTATTAAAAATTGATGGTAAATATTAATTTAGAAGCATCTACACATCCTCAGTTAGTTGGAAAACCAGTCATGGCCAAAATTATAACTCTAAAATAGTTATTTAATAGATACACAGTTGATCTGCTTGTGGAGATGCTAAGAGATGGGACAACTGTCAAGTGAGCACACAAGTAGCTCTGATTTCCCCCAATTATGACGTCTCCTCTATAGCTGCATACATCCTTTATCTTTCATCATGGAGATGTAATATAACTTTACTACACAGACATTGTTATAGGCGGCAATTTCTATATCGTTCTTTCCATTATAAGTGCAGTCCATTTACCCTAATCTATCTTAAAACTACCTAACAACAGCGATGACAACCTGTAGGTATTTAAAATAATATGTAATGATAGTCATGACAATTAATATTACCAAAAAGTACGGTACTTCAACTAGTGGATAAATGTATATAACATATAAGTCCTCTTAGAAGAGTAAGGTGTGCCTGCCCCAAGCCATGGTATTTTCAATCCTCTCCTAGGCATGTGGAAGTTGGACACTGAATAAAGAAAGTCAAAGAAGAATGGATTCATTTGTTGAATATTGAAAATACCTGCAGAAGAATAAACAAATCTGTCTCAGAAAATGGAAATCTAGAATGATCTTTATAAGTGAGGATGGTGAGGCTTAGCCTCACATAACTTGGACATATTATCAGGATAGATCAGTCCCTGGGAAAGAAAGGAGACTGTCAAGGAGATGGATTGATATAGTGGTTGCTGAACAACAGGCTCAAACAAACAAAGATTGTGATGAGGGTAAAGCAAAGGGAGTGTTTGACTCTATTGTGCATAAGGTTACTCAGGGTTAAAATTGACGGATGACATGTAACAATAGCACAACAATATAAAGTTGAGGGATTTTTAATGAGAAATTTGGTGAAAGTGTTGATCTTGAGGATAATGTATGGTAGTTTTATTCATTTATCCATTAAAAAGATTTGACCAGATTTCTAACTCCCTTTACAAATGCTGACTCCAGTAGTAACTTATGAATAGGTTTCTGATCCCCAAAAGAACTACACTAATGAGCTTGTTGTGTAAGTAAAGAAAGATGTGCATTCCATCCAAGCCCTGTTAGAAATAAAAATATGAGACTACCAATTTTAGTTAAGAGTTTCTGTGGTTTAAAATCATGTGTTTTATTTTTATTGTTAAGTGCCATCTGGTTGGGTCTGACTCATAACAACAGAACAACAGAACACGTAACATCGATTTTCTGCCACCCTCAAAATGGTTCAATTTGCACCCATTTGGGAAGCCACTGTGCCAATTCATCTCCTTGAGACTCTTTCTCTTATTTGCTGGGTCCTCTACCAAGCACAATGCTGTTCTCAAGAGATTTGTCTCTCCTGATAGCAGGTTGGAAGTATGTAACGTGAAATCTCACTATCCTCACTTCTGTGTTTATTTTTATTTTTTATTGTTCATTAAATACAGGTTTACAGAACAGCTAATCGGTCTGATCCTCAATAGATCCCACACATCACTGCATTCTCCTCAATGTTCCATCCTAAAGCTCTGCACTTTGCCATTAGGTAAATGTTGCCTTTTTTAGATTAAATGATTTATTATTTTACCACAGAGGTGAGTTCAGTTCAATTTATTATTTTGCCACAGAGGTGAGTTCAGTTCTAGACCTGAAGGGTGACTGAAGGGGTCCTCTATCTCTGTCTGACAAATAATCTTCCTCTCGTTTATGGTTTTGCATTATGGTTTCCACATTTGTTTCCAACTCTCTCTAGGACCTTAATCTAAGTGATGCTTTTCAGAGCAGTAGTTGATAGTGGTAGGCAGTAACCATCTAGTTCCTCTGGTATCAGCACTGTGGAACGTTATCATTGTGTGACCCTTTAGTCCTTTGGACTAATGTTTCCATGTATCTTTCAACTATTCTCACTCTTCTCTCTTCTGGACAAGGAAAGGGGTGTATCTCAGATGGCTGCTCACAAGCTTGTAAGGCCCCACTTACTACTGAACAGAATGTAGAATATTGGCTTTGTGAACTATGTGGTTGCCATTGACCTCAATAGCCACTGAGACTTTTCACCAGACTTACCCTGAAGAAGCATTCTGCTTGTCCTTCCTCCATGACAGATACATTTGTTCTTCTGGCAGCCCATATCGTAGCAGCTCTTAAACAATGATGCTGTCAGTACAGCATGGTAAGCCTCCTTATACTCTATACTAAATGATATGATCTTCCAACACAGAAATGTTTATCCTGATTTTGTAGATGAGAGAACAGAAATAAATATTCTGAGATTTCTGTGGGCTGTTGGGGCACTCATCACTGACTGAGCAAGCTTCATTAATTTAATAAAGTTATAAGTTTAACTTTGGGCAAAATACCTGAAAAGGAAACATTTATAAAGTCATTTTTATCAAAACCAAATGATTAAATTTAACTCCACACTTTCTAAATTAGACTCTCCTTTTTTATACCATTGGCTAGCTTAGAATCCATGTTTGCTTTCCTGATAAGCTCCTGCTATCTGGTTATATTAATTGCAAGAAGCCATAAGTAACTAAGTGAATGTTTTCTCTGCAGTCAAGCAAGAATGTGTAAACAATATATCACAAGGAAGGTGGGGATTAGAAACAGATGCAGTGGTGTGAAATGGCCTTCAAAATATACCTTTTATAATAAGGATATAGAAGTAAAGTTTAAGAAACAACACAAGACAGAAAAGAAAAAAAATCTTGAATTATTGAAGCTTTCGCTAAGTGAACAATTTCTAAAGAAAGAAACTCAATGTTAATTTTTATTAGCAGTTCCAGTCCCAAAGAATATTTTCTATCAACTTTTGAAAGGCATACTTTGTAAGCATTCTGATATTTTTATTGTAAATTTTGCAGACTGCCTAAACATATTTAAGCCTTTTTATCACTAAAAGCATTTCCCTAACTTTGACCTTTTTTTTTCTGTAACTTCAATCAAAACTAAACAATCAATGATTTTATTTTAAATCTTTCTTGGTTCCTTCCTCTCTTAACTATTTCTGCTCAGGAAACGTTCTCAGAAATTATCATGTTTTCACTTATGTAAACTGGTAGTTTTCCATTTAGATATATATCTCTCCAACGATGAATACAAGGGATACCCCACCCAAAGTGGATTTTTTTCAAAGCTATGTATTAAATATTTTTATCTCCTTAACACCTGCAAAGGACTCTTCATTACACTTAATACATTTGCCAAATCTGCAATTCCATTCTTGGAAACATTTTTTCAAACTCTTCTGTTTGGATGCTTGACCGCACCTCCCTCATGTTTTCCTTCATCTCTTCTAAGTCTTCAGATCGCTGTCCTTTCATGTCCCGGAAACAAAAAGAAGTCACCTGAAACAAGGTCAGGGACTAAGGTGTGTGGGGCAAGAGCAGCGTGCTGGTTTTTTGCTAAAAACTGGCACACTGAGATGTCTGGATGAACATTGTTGTGGTGGCAAAACTAGTCCCCCATCTGCCACAAATCAAGCCTTTTCTTGTCGCACACTGTTACACAATCTCTTCAGAACTTCTAAATAGAAAGCTTGATTAACTGTCTTCCCTGGTGGAATGAACTCCATAACACTACTCCCCTCATATATTAAAAAAAAGCAAATGAGCATCATCTTGATCTTTGATTTCACTTGGTGAGGTTTTGGGTGGGGCCAGATGTGATGGCGTCTTCCCCTGGTTTGATTGATATTTGCTTTCAGGGCCCTAAGAACAGCACCATGTCTCATCACAAGTAATGACCTTGGAAATAAAAAGTCTGGGTTGCTTTAGAGCTTGTCTTTCAAAGCAAGGTATGTTTCCACTCGACCCTCTTTTTCCTAATCAATCAGAAACTAAGGCACAAATATCACATCAACCCTTCTCGTTCCCAAACCTTCCATTAAAATTTGCTAACCCGAGCTCCAAGGTAGTCCAGATAAATTCCCCATCTCTTCAATGATCCGTTCAAAATTCAAGTGCTTTAATTTTGTCTACATTTTCATCTGTTCTGAAAGTTGATGGACGTCCAGAATGAGGTTTGTCATCAATCAACATTTTACCTTTTTTGAAACAAGAAAACCTCTCATACACTTGAGTTTTTTCCATAGGACCGTCCTTGTAAGGTGTATTCAACATCATAACAGTTCTGTGTCATTTTTCATGAGCAGGAAACAAAATTTCACAGTCACATGCTGTTTTCATACATTGGCCATCACAGAAAACAAGGTTCAAGCAAAACTACAAACTTTTACATAAAAATTCACTGTGACCAGAGATAACCTTCCCAAAGATGGAACTGGATGCCTCAGAGATAGTTGCTTGATGCTTGCCTAGTGGGAAAAATTGGATACTTCGAAAGCTGTTTTTCCGTTTTGTTTTTTGGGGGACTGGCCGCTTGTAAGTTATATGAATCTTCATTTCAGGTTTGAATAGTCTTTCCCCTACAACATTCCAAAGAATTGAACAAAAAAAAGTAAGTACCTGTACTTATTGTCTTTCTTTCCTATTGCTACTGTGATACAAATACCACAAGTTTCAATGATCTATTTGTTTGGGGGTGTGGCAGTTACATAATCTTCTGTCAATTTGAGAACGGGTGGAGCCTGCCAATCAGGTCACAGCTTGATGACCTCATTTGAAGGTGTGAAGGAGATAAGCAGCTCACTGGAGGCCAGATACACTCTGCTTGTCTGCCTGAGGGACATTCCTGTTGACAAGGCACAGGGAACTATGCTGATGGACCCGGAGCCCTGGAGCTGGAGGAGCCCTGTGGAGACCCAAGCCAGCACTGAGATGCTTCTACCACCACTGGATCCACAAGACTTTCCACCCACTGGCCTGTGATCTTCCTGCATTCAAGGTCATTGCATGTGCTACGTCAGTCTGAAGAGGAATTTATAGATTTGTATCAGGCATATGGGCTAATATCAGACTTACAGACTTGATGTGGACTGGGCTGGGATGTTTTCTCAATATACAATTGCTCTTTTATACAAAACTCTTTCTTTACACATATGAGTGCCTCCCTGGATTTGTTTCTCTAGTCTATCTAGACTAGCACATGGGGACTTGCCAATCAGGGGATTGAAAATGCTATGGCGCTCTTTCGCTGGGAATCGCTGTGCCGCCAACATGGGCAAGTGTCATGGTCTTCGTACTGCTAGGAAGCCCCGCAGCCACCGACGGGACCAGAAATGGCACGATAAACAGTACAAAAAGGTCCATTTGGCCACAGCTCTGAAAGCCAACCCCTTTGGAGGCGCTTCCCATGCAAAAGGAATCGTATTGGAAAAAGTCGGAGTGGAAGGCAAACAACCAAATTCCGCCATTCGCAAGTGTGTCCGTGTCCAGCTGATCAAGAACGGCAAGAAAATCACAGCCTTCGTGCCCAACGATGGGTGCTTGAATTTTACTGAGGAAAACGATGAAGTTCTGGTGGCTGGATTTGGTCGCAAAGGTCATGCCGCCGGTGACAATCCTGGAGTCCGCTTTAAGCTTATCAAAGTAGCCAATGTGTCCCTCTTGGCCTTATACAAAGGCAAGAAGGAAAGGCCAAGATCCTAGTTTGATGGTGAACACTTAATAAATTTTCTTTGCCAGAAAAAAAAAAATGCTATGGCTTCGGTAAGTGGCACCTTAGTCCTTAAAATGATATCATTGCTCTCTTCAACACTCTAAAGGGTCCTTGTTCAGCAGACTTCCACAATGCTCTTTCTTGACTCCTCCTTCCAAGGACATGACTTGTGTTTCTAAATACATGAAATCCTTCACAACTTCCTTATCTATGAGCTTTTTATTGGTCCATGAGACTTGAATAGGCAAATGTTCAGTTTCTCAACCTCATCACAGTTGAAATTTAGCAGGGTATGTCTTTATTGTGGAGGGCTGATGTTTAGTGACATAACTAAATCTGCTTGCTGGATGCAAGTAGCACCACCGCCCTTCATCAGTGACAACTAAATATTTTCCAAGATTATTGCCATAGGGCTTAGTTGTTATTAGGACTTGCTGTCAAGTTGGTCACTGGTTCATGGTGATGCCATATACAACAGGATTGGGACATTGTAATCTGTATGTTAGTGGATTGCCAGGCATTTCTTACTCGCCTTTTCTAGTCAAGAGAGTCCATGGGTAGTAATTGACATTTAGGGGCATCAAGAATAAATCAAACCCAGGACTTTTCAGGAATGTGAACATTTCACACTGCACCATTAAATTCACACATGTCCTGTATCGCGGCTAACACTGCTTCTCTTGAGTCTTGATGGGTTGCTAGTGTGCGTAACATAAAGAAGGGCTGGTTGGCATAATGACGCTTTTCCGTTTAAACAATTACATCGATCATGAGAAGATATTCTCCTCCTATTTCCGTCTTCCCCCTTCCCATTCTTTAATTTCACGTTGAAGTTTTAAGCATACTTGGAATAGTCTATTTTGTTACCTCTGCTCGACATCGAAGACTTTGTGTCAAGCAGATGTCAGAGAATGCCTTATTTGTACCAGTGTCAAGACTACTAGATACTTCTTAATTAGCCTGCTAGTCAAAAATATTTATTATACTCTTTAGATTTGAGGGAAAATGATATGAATTAGTTTACTCTAGGTCACAGAGCAAATTAATTAGTGTCATAAGAGGCTATTTGATTCCAAGACCTCAGTCCTTAATCTGACTCCAGGATATATTGACGCCATGATAAATTTTAAGGTAAATGTAGAAAGTTTAGGAAGTAGCTGCATGAGACTGAATATAAAGTATTATACATGTTAGAGTATTTAAAAATAGATCCCCCAAGCCTTACTTCTTTGGAATTTTTTACTAAAGGGTATAAAAACTAAGTTCTCACTGATTTGGGATTGACCTCAGAGGGAGCTCAGTCTCCGGAAGTGTCTATGAAAAAGGACTTTGTTTGATTAAGGGAGTTAAATTTAACAAGGTCTGAGAAGACAATAAATTGACTTTTGCTAAATTCCAAGCTTACTTCCAAGCACATTTGCTGTTGCATAAGAACACCTGTTTGTAAACAAATCAGAACAACAAAGTTCCAAAAATAAGGGTGGGATTGTCAAATGGTATAACGACTATAGTAAATACTGAGATGTTTCCTCCAAATTCAGAAATAGAAATGTCTTTTTTATCCAGCAATCACATTTTTAGGTACTTATAGTAGAGATATAAGAGCAGTAGCACTCTCACTGCCAATTGAGTTCATGCCTACTCAAAGCGATCCTATAATACCAGATAGAACTGCAAAATGGCGGTCGTTTGAAATGGTGGCCCTTGCAGACGAGCAGTCCATGCATCACCACTCTGCCACCCAGGCTTTTGAAAACAGGGCCAAAATATTCACCATCCTCACTTTTAAAGTGAATTGTAGCTGTATTTCTTCGGACTCATTTGTTTGATCTTCTGGCACTGCCTGGAACTTTAAATATTCTTTGTCACCACCATAATGCAAATGGGTTTCTCAAAGGGCTCTTGAACACTTAGAGAAGTTATCAAGGGTTCCTGGGGAAGGGGGAAGGAAGAGCTATACCAAGAGCTCAAGTAGAAAGCAAATGTTTTGAGAATGATGATGGCAGCAAGCGTACAAATGTGCTTGACCCAATGCCTGGCTGGATGGATTGTGATAAGCATTGTAAGAACCCCCAACAATATGATTTTTTTTTAAAGTTATCGTGCAGCAAATTTCTTCAGTTACTCAATGTTCAAGAGCAAGTGTCAGTGTATCTTCTCATATCCATTTTAACGTTTTCTTTCTTGTGAATCTTTGCTTTCTTCAGGTAGGATGTTCGTAATATCATCTCACAACTTGTCAGGTCTTCTGCCTTGAGGGTTCAAGGTGTCAAATCTGTTCTTCAGATGTTCTCTAATTTCATGTGGTTTATTCTTAATACCGGATTTTTTGGAGTTGCTTTATTTTCTTCAATTTTAGCTTGAACTTACATATAAGTAATTGATGACCTATTCCAATCATCCCCTGACCGTATTTTTATTTCTCGTATTGAGCTTCTGCATGGTTTTCTCCCTTCCTCTATTCCTTCTCCTTTGTTATATAGGTTGCATTCCAACCACTAGTCATTATTTATGCATTTAATTGCATGTTTTGTCCATTTCAGATTGAAAAGTTGGTGGAATTCATTGTTGTCTTCATACTGGCATTAATGTTTAGTCTATAAATTTTAACAATTGTGCATAAACTGACCTTTCGTGGACTTGTTTTCATTTTCCTTAACTTCAACGTGAACTTCCATATGAATAATTGATTATCTGCTCCACAGTAAGTCCCAGCTTACATTTTAGCTGAAGAGATTGAGCTTTTTCATAGTCTCTTCCTACAGCTGTGGCTAATTTGTTTCTTCTGTCTTCTATCTGGTGAAGTCCGCTTGTATGGCCACCATTTATGTCTATTTAAAAAACGAATTTGCAATGAAGAAACCTTTGGTTTTGTAAAACTCTATCATGTGATCTCCAGCTTCATGTCTAACCTCAAGGTTATATTTTCCAACTCTTGTCCCTTTTTCTTTGTTTTCAAATTTTTCATCAGAGTCGCCCATCTTATCAATGCCTTTTGATTGCATGTTTGATCAATTTCAGGTTAAAGAAGTTGGAAGAATTCTTCAATTTTTTTAATCACCAGCTAGTGGTTGGTGCATGAATTTGAGCAATAATTGTATCAAGCATAGTTCCTTGTACACACATAGATATTACCCTACCCCAGACAGCATTATACAACATAGATCTTGACATGTTCTTTTGATGATGAAAGGGCTAGTGTTCCTCTTCTGGTCATCATTCCTGGCAGAGTAAAACATGCAATCCAGTCCATTTTAGTTTACAATGCCGGGTACATGGATCGTTGCGTGTTCTATTTCATTTTTCATCATTTCAAATTTTTCAAGGTTCATGCTTTGTATACATATCATGTTCCTACTGTTAATGTGTGTAACTGTTTCTTGACATGTTGAGCTATCCCTCATGAGCAAATGAAGGTCCTGAATGCTTTACCCCACTTTGAGAAGGCAGCACTTCCTCAGTCATATTTTGAGTACCCGCTAAACCGATGGATTCATCTTCTGGCACTATCTCTGGTAATGTTCTGCTGCTTATCATAAAGTTTTCAGTGGCTAATCCTCCAAAGTAAACAAGCTATTCTTTCTTTTAACCCATTCTTAGTATGGAAGCTCTGCTGAAACAGAGCTTGGGTGATCATGCTGAGATGTGAAATACTGCTAACATAACTACCAGTATCACAATTACATGCAAATGAGCATAGTATGAGTAAATGGGCAGACAAGGGAAAAGGCAAAAGAGAAGAGGTTTCTTTTTAACCTAAGCAAAAGAGAAGGAAGAAAGGAAAGGATGGAAATAAAAATATAAAAAGCAAAATAGAAGCAAAAAAGAGGAGAACGAAAACCGTTAACAAAGCAGGGGGCATTTAAAAAGGGGGAAAAACACAAAACAGATAAAATAGAAATTTTGTAGTGGGGAGGAAAAATTTGTTTTGGAAAGGACACCCAATATTTCTAGGTGTCCTGTGTCAGCCAATGAACCCATGGGGTGGGGATTAGGAGAAGAAAGGGTGGAGGGAGGAAGTGGTCAGCCAGGGGAGGTGTGCTGTCGGCCCAGGTAGCATCTGACTTCAGGGCACTAGATCCAGATGTAATCATTTTGGCACAGAGGGTGGCCAAGTTCAGAATTTTGTTTCCTGGAAAGTATTTCTTGGGGGCTAGAGCACAGCAAAGGCTCAGGGGCTGGGTATGAAAGCAATTCTTGACTGGAAGCGGCTAGTTCTATCTCAGAGGGTGGCTGAGTGCAGGCTTCATGTTCAGTTTCAGGTGTTGTACTAGTTTGATGAAATGAAGTTCCCACTCTTCCAGACATAGAGGCAGTAGACCTAGCACCTTATCTTAGTTACCTTTCTTGCCCTCACTTCCTTTTTTTTTTGGTGGGGGGTGGGAGGGTTACATATGGAAACTTCATATTAGATCATTGTATTGTGTGGTGTTGGAGGTATATATTTTTAAAACTCAAACTCCCTACCATTAAGATTCAACACTTCACAGGAGTTAAAAACAACAAACGCCTCATCTTTCTCCCAAGGAGCACCTAGTGGTTTCGAATTGCCTATCTTACAGTTAGCAGCCCAAATAGTAACCTAGTACACTATCAGGGATCCTTTAGAGGATATAGAGGGTTAGATGCTTTAGAAAATAATTGTTTGGCATGGCTGAAAATGAAATAAACAAAAAGCCACATCTCTGGCTTTTGAAGCATGAGAGTAATTACAATTATGATGTAAGAATCGTAAAGTCAATGACATCTGCCTAGTGGCATGAAAAGTAGAGTCACTTTCCATTGAAAGCTAAAGTCATTTACTGGTCTTTCTGACAACCACATGCTAAAAGAAAAGGAAACTGTCAACCCTTCTTGTCTCAGCGGTCTCAGGCTATTGTTCAATCACATTGAATTAGACTATGCACTTCTCACACAGCTGCTTCATCAGCACTTAGGCACGTCGTCCTGCACGTCGTCCTGGGAAACAGCAGTGCTGAGATAAAGGCCGGTGTGACACAGCTTCGTGCACCACCTTGTACCTGCTGTGCATAGAAATTTGGACAAGGTAGGTAGGGGCAGTGGCTATCATTCAAAAGATGTGGGAGTCTTTGAAGGATTTGAGACAGATAAATGGCATGTTTAGTGCTGAAGTTCTAGGAACATCGCTCACACTCCCTAACCTCCCATGGTGCAGTCAAGCATAACTGTTGAATTTTAAAATGTTCCCTTAAACATTTTAACTATCCCCTTGGTTAACTCTAGGCCAGAATCGGATTGCTAGACTGATGTTTAAGACACTCCTGTTTGATTCTATGGTCAAAGTATGTAACTGTTCTGTCAGTGCTTGATTCTGCAGAGAAATGAGCAGGAATAGTCCCTGGAGTCTCTCCTCAATCCCTGCCGTCTACTAGCAACGGGCACATGTGCTTAGGTCATTCAGATGTCAGTGGAAACCAAGAGTTCAAATGGTAAAAAAATATCTACACAGTCTAATAGTATAATGCCCCTTTTCTTCCCCCAGATAGATAATTTTGACACCTGTCAGAGTTATTTTGCAGGAAACAATATCAAGAATGCCTCCTGAAAATTTTCTTGGATGAATTTCACATCAGTTTTCACATCACAAAACTCTAGTTTCAAGAATGCCTGACATATATAATCTCTTTTATATATTAAACACACCATTGTTAATGCATTATTATTGTGTTCATATTTTATAAAAGGTATAAACACAATATTCAGAGAGCTAAATGACATTTTATTGGTGAAATGTAATCAGTCAACAGAAACCGGCTTGAAAAAAAACTCTCTACTGACCTTGAGACCCATGTTCCTTCTTCTAAACATTTGGATGCCAATAGGACTGTTTAGTTTCAACCTGTTTATATTTGCAATGTAAAGAAATAAACATCTATATTAATCCAGATTACATATATTGAGACAATAAATTCTGTTTATTGATTTCATTCTTATAGTTTACATTTTTTTATCTGATAGAACTTGGGCAGTAGAATAATCTCAAAACCCTGAGGTATCCCAAAGTAGAAATGAGCAGTTACCCCCCCCCCCACCGCCCAAATAAAAATCCTTTTCTTATGAACAAGCATGTTTTTATAATAGAACAATGTAAAAACAGAGTGAGATATTCCATGGCTTTGTCAAACCCTTGGTGTCTTTATCCAGTTCTCTGTGCAGTCTCTGAACTCAACCCTGGATTTAGGCATATCATTCTCACCACAGAGGAAGCAGAAAGCAAATTCATAAATAAGAACACAGGTAAGAAATTGACCCATAAAAGTCCACAGATACAATTTTATACCAATGGTCAATTCTAGAAAGTGGAGAGATTTTTATTTCTAAATGAAAAAAAAAATTATGAGCACAGAGGAACCTGTGCAACAAGGTATAGTGACATAGTCTATGATCATTTAATAGTACTCATTTTATTACGTTTTCCTCTGGAATGATGACGCACTAAACTGATGGATCAGAAGTCTTGGCGTGCATGTAATTGTTGCAGAGACTGTTAGAATTATGAAACATTATTTTCCTCTTGTTACATTGCCTGACTTTTATATTTGAAAAGCCTGCCATGGTTCATGTTCTAATTCTGAACAATCAGTTATGGTGATTAAGTTAGTAATCTAAGATCTGTAAATGTCAAGATATTTATTTTGCATATTATCATTGATAGTATGGAATGGTATGTAATTATTCAGAAAGAGGGAAATGAATCAATAAAGAAGGGAAAGGATCCATAATATTTGGGTTTATATTTTATAACATTGATATTCAGGTGATATTTTATATAATATAAAATAAAGCAAAAATTACAGGAAATATAACATAGTACAACAAAAAATTATGTAATGTACTGATACTCAGTGTAGAGTATAAGTAGCAGACTCCTGGAAGTCTAAAGTGAGAATAGATACTTTGCTTGGTGTCTAAGATATTTCCTTTAGAGTGAGTAGAAAAGGGTACCTGATTTGCGCATATTTTCCACTCCATTATTATTTACCAGAAATGAGTATAAGACTTTCTAACTTTTCCTATAATGAATTTCTCACAAAAACTTTATGGTCCTGGTTTTGCTATGTTCATTTAGCAGACATGCCTGTGTTAGTCTGGGTACTTTAGAGAAACAAATCCACAGAAACTCATGTATAAGAGAGAGTTTTCTATAAAGGGTAAGTGCACATCAAGAAAACACCCCAAACCAGTGCTGCCCAGCCCACAAGTCCAACATTAAGCCATATGTCTGACACCAATCCACAAAGTCCTCCTCCATCTCTCAAAACAGACGCAATGATGCCAACTGCAGGAGGAAAGCCCAGTCAGTGAATGTGTAAGCATCCCAGCACTGGCAGGGGTCTTCACACGGCTGCTCCAGCACCCAGGCTGCATCGGGGTAGGTCCATGCGCTGTCTCCTCAGGGATGTCTTGCAGGAAGTGAGCCTTGCCAGCTGAAGCAGGGAACTGCTAAGGCAGCTGCACCCTGGTTTGACCATCACAAAGCAAGAGACCCGAGAACTAGAAAGGCGAGGCTCACTGAGTCATTTATCCCTCTGTCCTTCAATTAACCCCAAATGTGTTTATTAGCCAGGTTGGCACAATTAACTTTAACTAACTCACATGCCTATAGGTTTCTAGGGTCAAAACTGGACTCCAACACAGATATTTTATTTACAGCATGAGGGCTATTATGAATCAAGACTTTATGTTTCAAAGAACAGAAGCCCAACTCAAACTATCTTAGGCAAAATGAAAATTCCCAGGCATACACAAGATATGGACACCAGGAAGTGGCAGAACACTAGCTCTCTAAGTCTTGACAATGTGCAAAATAATGCCTGAGTTCCATCTCTTCTAAAGCTTTAGGACCTTAATATATTAACTAGATTCATCAATAGATCCTGTAGTGAGGCCATTTCCAACTGCTATACCTCATATTTCTAATTATTATCACTAGAGAGAATGGTATTAAGGCTTGGCTTCTCTGAAAATATCTTAGAGAGATTTCTCTGACAGTCCAACATAGATCAGGTGCTCAAACAATGAAGTGTGGCAACGAATTAACTGTTATCATTTACCTAAAGTTCTGGGCCACGTACACATTATTGTTAAAACACAGAAAGATATTGTTAAAAGATATGAGATAATGTCCTACCCAAATGAGTAAGAGGTGGAAGTTCCATCGCTGACATTGTACATGAATACAATCTAGCAAGCGAGAATTACAGTGACAGCGCTAACCCAAGAGGAGATCGTATGAATTACCTTGGGAAATAACTCGTGACTGTTGAATGCATCGGAAATGTTATGGGTTGTTGTCAAGATATTGTGAAGTAAATTCCAGCACAGAGAAACCCAAAGAAAAAACACTTCCTGGCCCTGCACCATCATCACATTCATTGCGAGGTTCAATCCATAGTTGTAACCACTGGGTCTGTTTATCTCATGAAGGATCTTCCTCTTTTTGGCTGACACCCTCTTTACCAAGGATAATGTCCTTTTCCAGGGACTGGTCTCTCCAGATGACATGACCGGTGTTGGGCTTTCTCACATCTAAGAATCATTCTTGTACGTCTTCCAAGACAAATTTATTTGTTCTTCTGGCAGGATATACTACTTTCAATATTCTTCACCAACACAATTCAAATGCATAAATTCTTATGTTGTTTCTTATTTATTTTCCAACGTTCACATGCATATGAGCTTACGGAAAATATGGTGGCTTGGAATGGGCACATCTAGTCCTCAAAGTGATGCTTTTACAGTTTTAAAAAGGTCTTGTGGAGAAGATAACTTCAATCTTTTCTCCATTTTGCATTGATTTCTATTGATCCAGTTGTGTGGATGTGTGTGTGTTTTATTTACAATATGTTGTAATCTATACTTAAATCTGCAGTCTTTGACTTACATAGGTAAGAGCTTCAACTACTCTTCATTTTCAACAAGCAGGGCATATCATCTGCCTATTGCAGGTTGTTAATGAGCCTTGCTCTAATCCTGATCCCTCATTCTTCTTCACATAGTCCAGCTTCTCAGATTATGGGTTCTATTTTCCTGACCTTAAAACATGTTGTGATAGATAGATAGATAGATAGATAGATAGATAGATAGATAGATAGATAGATAGATGGATGATAGATAGATAGATATAGATATTCCACATAAACACATTTATGTGTTGTAGAATTCCAACTTGTTGATTATTAGAATATGCACAGTCAAATGCCTATGCATAGTCAATAAAACGCAAGTACTTCTTTCTCTGGTATTCTAAGATTTCAACCAAGAACCATCTGACACCAGCAATCATATCTCTCACTCCACAATCTTTTCTCTCTCATTCCACAAGCTTTTCTGAATTGAGTTTAAATTTCTGATAGCTACCTGTCAATGAATTTCTACAATCATTTTTTTATTATCTACAGTTTATATGTGATATTGATGATATTGTTTGATATTTACCCATTCTATTGGGTTATCTTTATGTCAAGTGATCACAAATATTAACCTCTTCTAGTTGATTGGCCAGACCGCATTCCAAATTTTGTGCGTAGATAAATGACGCCTTCAAATGCTGCAAAAATTTGTTGAAATATTTAAATTGGTATTCTGTCAATTCCTGGATTCTTATTTTTCTATAATGTTTTGGACTTGATTATCATCTTCTTATAATGTTCCTTACATTGTCCAGAACCTTGTACATAGCATCTTTCAGTGCTGCTGCTCAAGGATTGACTATTTTCTTCATTTCTTTTAGCTTGAGCTATCCTGACCATGTTGTTTTCTTTGGGTTTTCTAACTCCAGGTATTTGCCCATTTTTTTATAACGTTCATTTTGTCTTTTTGAGTTACGTTTTGAATTATTTTGTTCAGTTCTTTCACATCAGCATTTCTTCTTTTCACTTTAGCTACTCTACCTTCAAGAGCAAATTACAGAGTTCCTTCTGACAACCACTTTGTCCTTTGTCTTTCCTGTTCTTTAATAACCTTTATTTTCTCCATGTTTCTCGATGCCATCCCATGACTTGTTTGGTCTTTGCTCATTCCTTTTCAATGCAATGAAGCTCTTCTTAAAATTATCCCTAAACTCAGGTGGGATACAGTTATGATTATACTTGGGCCTACGTGGACTTATTCTAATAGTTTTAGCTTCCAACTTGAACTTTCATATGAGCAATTGATGATCTGTCCTCAGTCAGCTGTTGGTCTTCTTTGATTGATGTTGAGCTTTTCCATCCGCTATCCCTAGAGATGTAGTTGTTTGACCCCCTGATCTATCTGGGGAGATTCGCCAGATATAATCTCTGTTTATATGGTTGAAAATAATTTATTTGCAATGAAATCTTTGGTCTTGAAAATATATATCATAAGATCTCCAGAAGCATTTCTATCATCAAAGCCATATTTTCCCACATCTGGACATTTTTTTATTTCCAACTTGCACATTCCAATCACCAGCAGTTACCAATATTAGATATCTTAATTGCATGTTTGATCAATTTGAGACTGGAGAAGTTAGAATTCTTCAAGTTTTTATCTTTGGCTTTAGTGATTGTAGCAGCAATTCGAATAACCAATGACTTAATTGGTTTTCCTGGCAAGTGTATACATCTTATTCTATTACAGACAGCACTGAACTTCAAAATAGATCTTGAAATGTGCTTTTCAGTGAAGAATGTGATGCCATTCCTTTAAATTTTCTCATTCCCTTCATATTAAACCATATGGTTTTCTAATTCAAAATGGCCAAATACCAGTCCATTTCAGAATCCATAGAACATAGATCTTTATGCATTCTATGTTACTTTCCAAGACTTCTAATTGTCCTTTGTGCATCCCAAGTCCTGATTGCTGATGGAGAGTTTCAGCTCTTTCTTCTCATTTTGAAAGGTGGCCCATCAGTAAAGTAAGGTTCTGCAAGCTTTGCATCACCCTTGTCATTAAAATGACCTCTACATTCAGACGCAGCACTGCCCCGGTTAGGTTTCCAGTGTCTTCCAACTGAGGGAAATATCTTGTGGTACAATATCAGGCAGTGTACTTTATCAGGGAATGTTCTCATGGCCTCACAATAAAATGCTCTGATTTTCCAATCTACTCCATGAAGCCTCATTATGAAATTTCTCACAGAGTGTATGCAAAGCCAAAGTTCTTTCCCAACTCCCAGATAAACATTAAACAAAAGAGATCTGAGTGAAAGAGAAACATTTGCATTAATAATGAGGAATTCTTGACAACTGTTTACAAGATATTTTAAATTTTTGACTAGGAAAATGAATTGGGATCGAATCGAAAGTAGATCTGAAGCCTTCTTTAAAATAGTGATTTCAATATCCACTCGACCTTTTAATACATTTCCAAAGATCTTGGTAACAACAGCACACTTGTTATAAATGTACAGTATAGGTACAAGGAAGGTGCTATAGTGTCCTTCCAATAATATGGCTACTTTAAGCTTCTCCTAGGGGGAAACTTTGGACCATTCCTGTCTTACAGAATCAAAGAAGAAGGTAGAGATAAGCCCAGGAAAATGCTTATATAGGCTAGATTCATCACCGTAGAAGAGATGCTTCAAAAGGAAGGCGATATATGAGTGATAATGGAACAGTTGTATCTTCTCCACGAGACAGTCAAAGTCACAACCATTTATAATTTGTTTTGACTTGGGGGCAGATATTTTCATTCCGCAATGGCAGTAGAAGCTGCTTGGTTTCTTTGTGCTCATGATTATAGCACCAAGAGGACCGCACCGAGCACATCTTCTTGAACAAAGTGATTGCAGGAGACGATCCTACCGCACTCACAGAGAGTTATGAATATTAACCTTTCTACTTCCAGATGAAAACTAAAAGAAAGAAACATTTTGGAAAACAAAATCACAGAGGCCCTCCCCCAAGCCCAACTGCAGTTATACTCATCAACCAAGCAAGCTGCTGTATCTTTAACCTACGACTGTACATTTACATAAATTACATATTACTTTGTGCTTCAAGATTCAAACAAGGATATATCAAAGTCTCATAAAATGTACTAAACCGCTATCTAACTTAATCTATAACTCTCAACTTTAGCTGCCTGTTAAAATCCTCTAAACTATTTTTAAAATTCCAGTGCCCAGATATAACTCCAGACGAATCAACCGGAATCTCTGGAGGTACCACCAGGCTTCTGTGTGACTTAACTACCTGGGTTCCATCATGCAGGCACGGTGGAGGGTGGAATACCTCTGTCATGAATAAACACAGAGTAAATCAATTACATTAGAATTATAAATTATCATAATGAAAAAAGTTATTCTAACCCAAAACTAAAAGGATGCCCAGGGGTTGGAGGAAAGCAGATAAAATGAAACATTTTATAAAAGGCTGGCAGGAGGTTTTTGAATATATATATCTATACGTATAGATATATATATTCAATTTTAAAGTATAGCAGCCTTTTAAAATACTCACACATTGTTATCTCAAAAATACCTTTCTGAAGTCAATTCTGCTTTCCATTCTGCTTCTGATGAATAAAGACATTAAAATATTTCAAGGTAAAATTGCCTGTTTCCTCGAAATTCAATTTAGCAGCAGCACTGTTGTCTTTATCTGGAAAATAGTGTTTTTTCCAGTTATTTGAAAATGTAATTATATTTAAAGCTGATTATTTTATTTTTAAAAAGCGGAAGGAGAAGAAAATAAATACATTACCAGTAATAGTCACCACAAATGGTTTTTTAATTGGAAAGAATGAAATATAAAGATAATGGAATTTTTCCCAAGAACTTTTTTAAGTCCCCTCAAATTATATATGAAATTAAGAAACTATGTGAAATTGCAGGACACCTATGAAAAGGCAAAATATGTATTCTAAAGAATTTTTTAGGCAATGACCTGTGGTTTAAGTAGGCTAATACCATGAAACACTGGCGGGAGAGTGAACAATGAGACAGATATGGAAGTAAGTCCTAAGAATGAGGTTTTCCAGCTTGGTCTCCCTTGGTAATTCTGAAAACAAGTGTGGCCTATATACCTCAAAAATGGGTCTGGATTGGGATAACAGTTGTATGAGCCCCTAATAAAATGTTAAAAAAAAAAAAAACATGAAAAAAAAATGGCAATAGGTTTCAGTTCGGATAGTAAATCCTAAACAGTCATTCTCGAGCGTGCTGCCAGAGATAATAATTCTTAGGCCCTTTGAGTGGTTGGACCGAGCCTTTCCTGCAAAGATATTTGTTAGGATCCATTGACATCTAGCCAATTCTAATTTATGGAGACCCTATAGCTCTAGTAGAAGTGGCCAATTCTAATTTATGGAGACCCTATAGCTCTAGTAGAAGTGGCCCGTTGTGTTTTCAAAGCTATATTCTTTATGGAAACAGACTACCGCACCTTTCTGCCGCAGAACATTTGGGTGGTTTGAACCACTAAACTTTCGGTTAGTAGCAGAGTACTTAACAATTGTCAGGACTCCTGTGAAAACGTCTCAAGTGATCACAGTTGGGTATACACAGAGAAAATACTCGTGGGACAGGACAGCATCTGCTACAAGAATGCTTTGAAATAAAGCAGAGCAGAAGTCAGATATGGTGAATCTTTTAGAATTTGCATGACATATATTGTCTCTCTCACAAACTTTTTCTTTCTTTTATTTTTTAAACCCCCTTTAAATGCAAGCCACCACAGCAAAAATGTTAATTAAAAAAAAAAAAAACAGATGTGGGTCCTAATTTGAGCTGTAGGCTATAGTGTGTGGATACCTGCGATAGGTAATAACAATAGTAAAAATGACCAGAAGAGGGTGCAGCAAGATGAAAAGATAGAGGCTCCTACTAACTCTTACAGCAACTAAACTACTGAACAAGTTAAAACAAACACAGACTGAGATTCCAGAAGCCCTTTGGGCAGCTGAGGTGTTGAAGAACTTGTGTGTCTCCAGAAGGAGACAGAAGAGGAGCAGAAGACATACATGCTAGCAGAATCTACCTGATTTCTTCTAGCACAAGTTTCATCACAGGCCTTTTGGGATGGGATGGATAACCCTGAAAACAGGAAATACAGAAAGAGTGCTAATTGGAGGAAGCTGCCACTTGGATTCTAAAAGTTGAGCAGGTTGGTCATGGAAGTTCCTGGGCTGAACACTGGCCGATGATAAGGCCAGAGAGGAGATTGTAGCACTGCAAGAGTATGGTTGAATCTCACAGAAGGGCACCAGGACTGGGTGGAACTGAAAAGGAAGCGTGGCATGGGGAATACTTTGGACAAACAAACAACATCTCAAAAAGGGCCGGCTTCCAGCCCCTTGCAGGTCATCATGGGAGAGTCTGTGCAGGTGCACTTGTGAAAGAGAGCGATAGAAAAGTTAAAACCCACGACTTATCTCGATCCCTGCAACCAAATAAACCACTCAATTTAAACACATGTGTATTGAATTACAGACATCAAACATCTCCAAGTCCTGAATCAACACTGGGGGCAGAGGGTAGGGGCAGATAAAATTAAGGATAAAAATGTCTTCTAGTTGTCCTCGGGTGAAGTTAGTCATGGCCATTCGGTGAGTTCTGACTCACAGAGACCCTGTTGGGTACAGTGGGGTTACTCTGTGGTGTTTCAAGGACTGTGATTCATTGTGGAGGAGGGATGCTACATTTTCCTTCCATGGGACATTGTTGGTGTGCAAGCATCTGCCTTTAATTTAAAGCCTCTGCAACTGGACACTTGGCTCTTTGCCACATGGGAATCCAACTCAAAAATTTTACCCACAATTCAGATGAGAAAATTTAAAGTTAAAATAAATACCAAACCACTCAATGCCATTGAGTTGATTTTGGCTCATAACAACCCTGTTAGACAGAGTAGAATTGCCCCATAGTTCATATTTCTCCTGCACAGAGCTAGTGGGTTCAAACGGCTCATCAGCAAAGCAGGTGGTAATCCACTCCCCCACCGGGGTCCTTTCTTTATTCTCTGCTCAGGTCTGAGAAATGATTCATTACCTCCTGAAAGTTGTTTCTAAAACCTTAGTGTGTGTGCTACTCTAGGATTCGAATTATTTTCATGTTTGATTTTTAAAATTTATTCCCATATATCCTTTCGCGTTTGCTTGCTTTTCTTTGTTTCTGCCTCTTGCTTCTCTTGAGACTTGATAAGGTCAGTTGTTCTGTTTTCTAGCTCATTAATCAATCTTTTCTCAATTCAACTCTATTGATGAGTGTTTCTTTTGCCTTTTCTAATTCAGTTGTTTTGTTATTCAGTTGTACTAGTTCTCTGAGGTTTTTTCTTTGTTGTTGTTTTTTGTATGTCTGTTTTTATGGTTCCGATTACCATGTTAATTATCTCATTTAGCTCCTCCATTTGCTCCATCTGGTCCCCACACATTCGCTTGTGTTTAGTTTTTTATTCCTTTAAGCACACTACAGCGCTTGGTGCTGTAATGGTTAAGCATGGGGCTGCTAACCTTAACATCACCAGTTGATACCACCAGGCACTTCTTGGGAGAAATCAGGGGATTTCTACTCCTCTAAAGAGGTTTAGTCTCATAAACTCACTGGGGCAGTTCTACTCTGAACGATAAGGTCGCTGTGAGTCTGAACCCCTTTGATGGCAGTAGATTTGATTTGGGGTTTTGGTTTTAAACATACTTAGACAGCAGTCTGATATTTTTCAATAAGTTTTAGTCTGGCCTTCGTAGGGGAAATTCACTCCCCATGTTTTAGTTTCTCTTATTCTTTCTTCTCTTTTGATTGTGTGTGTTTTCCTATTTTTTGTTGAAGTGATTTTAGTACTCAAGTTCAGCACAAAAAATAGGAAAACATATAAAGTGCACCATATTCTGATAACATATTGGAAAAGCAAAGAAAGGCATAGAATTTTGAAAGCAGCAAGAAAAATAATGTAAAACAACATATCATGTTCTCAGAAAATGTAGAGGCCAGAAGACAATGGAACAACATAAATGAAACCTTTAACAAAAGCAATTGCAACCAATAATCCATTATACAGCAAAGTTGTTATTCAAAAACAAGGGAAATAAAGTCATTTCAAAGCAAACAAAAACTCTAAGAATTTGTCACAACCACATCAGCTTTGCAACTATTATTCAAATGAGAAACAAGAAAACTGATTAATTGCTTATACTTGTGAAAAATAATATGGAAATAAAAACTGGCAGATATTACAAAAACAATAATATATACAATTATAAGGTCAAAATACATGATTTTTAAAAGAATAAATTAGGTAATTAAGTCCCATAAACAATACATCAAGCTTATAAGAAATAATTACACCACAAACTTGTTGAATATAGGTTTTATATTACTGTTAATGGAACCACACCAACAAAAAAATGAGATAAGGCAGAATGTATCAGGAATAGATTTATTATTCTAGCTCATATACTAACTCACGTTCATTTGTTAAAAGTGGCAATTGTAAATAATGTACAATAAGTGGTAACAACAACAAAAAAATCACTGAGCAAAAATATTCAGAAGAAATATAGGATGAAAATAACAACCAAATATCAGGAGGGTTCCTCCACACTAACACAAAGTACTTTGAAAAAGAAACTTTTAAAAATCAATACTATTTACAATAGCACTCCAATTGATAAAAAACCTAGTAATTAACCCAACCAAGGACATAAGAACAAAACTTATACAGCGAACTTCATAAAACACTACTTCTAAAGTCTGAAAGAAACAAATATAGGAAAACATATCCTATGTTCATGGATTGAAAGATTTATTATACTGAAATGTCAATGCCACATAAAGCAATCGACATATGTTCTGCAATGCAAATCTCAAAACTATGCCACGTCATTCAACTGTATGGATCATAACACACTATGGATAGGATGGAGAGGAATGCCAATTCCAGAATACTTCATTGTTCTCCTGTGGAACTTGTACATAGATCAAAAGGCAGTGAACAGAGTAATACCGCCTGGTTTAAAATCAAGAAAAATGTACATCATGTTATTATGTTCTCACCGTCCTTATTGAATCTGTATGCTGAGCGTATAATCATAGAAGATGGATTATATGCAGAAGAATTCAGCATCAGGATTGGAGGAAGGCTTATTAACAACTTGCTATTGTAGATGACACAACTTTGCTTGCTGAAAGTAAGGGGGACTTAAAGCACTTCCTGATGAAGATCAAAGATTACAGCCATCAGTACAGATAACAAGTCAACATAAAGAAAACCAGAATCCTCACAACTGGACCAATAGTGAGCATTATGAAAAATAGAGAAAAGATTGAAATTGTTGAAGATTTCTTCTTTCTTGGATCCATTCAATGCTCATGGAAGCAGCAGTCAAAAGGTCGAGTGATACATTACAGTGGGCAATCCTGCTTCACCAGAGCTTTTCAACGTGTTGAAAAGGGGAGGTTACTTTGAGGTCTCAGTTGTGACTGAACCAAGCCTTGGTATTTTCAATTGCCTCATAGGCACGTAAAAGTGTGACATTAAATAAGGACGAGAGAAGAAGAATTGAGATGTTTTTATTGTGGTGCTGATGAAGCATATGACAGTACCTAAATAAATAAATTTTTTAAATTTTCAAAAAAGAAAGGACCATGGACAAAGAACGGGCAAACAAATCTGCCTTGGAAGAGTACATCCAGAGTGGTCCTTAGAGGCAAGACGTCACCTTACCTACTTTGGACAGCTTGTCAGGAAAGACCAGTCACTGGAGAAGGACATCCTGCTCGGTAGTGAATAAAAAGGAAGCCCCCAAGAGATGGATTGATACAGTGGCTGCCAGATGGGCTCAAGCACAGAACGAATTGTCAGGATCGTGCTGGACCTGCACGCGTTTCCTTGTGTTGTGCCTAGAGTCACTATGGGTTGGAACTGCCTGCACAGCACTTAACAACAACAATATCAAAAATAAAAAGAAATATTAAAACAGATACTATAAATGTCATTAAAATATCATAATCATATACATAGATCTGATAATATTGTGAACATAAATTCAATAATCCAAATCAAATAGTAAAAAAAAATTCAGAATAATAATTAAAAGTGAACAATTAAAGTTATTCCAGAAAGATTAAGTTAATTCAACATTAACCTGGACACAAATAATACATTCTGTCACATGAATGTATTTAAAATGAGTAGGAGAGATGGTACATTGTACCTTTAAATGCCACTTAATAACAATAATAATAAAAAAACTAAAGAACAGAAAAAAACATTTTGGAAGAATTGCAGAAACAAAATGTAAAGCAAGAGAAACAAGATTATATATGAGCGCTAGAAAAAATATTGCTATCAAAACCACAGAAAGTTTTATTAAACAAAAATATCAAAATATGAAGCTATTGTTTCTTGACATATCCTCCATCTAGGTTTATACCATTTTGAAGGAAATGTTTCCAGCTCTCTAACTCTTTCCTGAAGAAAGGTGGTTCTTCAATTTACACCATGTCGAAACAGCAGTTTTATCATCCTCAAGTAAACAAAACATTTTCCTGTTCAATGTTCTTTGGATTTGAGGAACAAAGGGAAGCATGAAGAAGCAATATTAGGGATGAAGGGCGGATGGAAGGAACCCTGCTGATGTAGTTGGTTGGTTGGTTAGCTCACGGTGGTTTGAATCCACCAGTCACGCCACAAGAGAAACACGAATTGCTCCGAAATATATTTCAAACCTCAAAAACACAAAGAGGTTTATAATTGAGTCCTATCAGGTCGCTGTGAGCTAGAGTCGACTCAGGAGTAGTGGGTATAGTTTTATTATCTAGGGAGGATGGAGCAATGCTTCTGAAAGGAATTCTCATTGGGCAGTCCTTGTTAGCCTCACAAAAATGAATAGGTGTGTTATCCTGATGGAAAAATAAAACACAGCAAGAACTCCTGGGAATGACTTTCTCAATGATTTTCTCATCGATGCAATTTTCCATTTTCTTGAAATATCTTTATAATCAGTCTCATGAATGTCCTTTGCTGATTGAGAAAACCTATTAAGATGACCCTTTTGGAAACCTCTAAGAGAGTTGTCATAACTTTCTGAACTAACCTCTTGGCCTTGAAATCAACTTGCCTAGCAGATTCCCCTCAGAAGTCATTGTTTTGATTGACCTTTTTAAATGTTTTATTGAATGAAAACATGCTAACAAAGTGAGAAGTGTTTTACTGAGAATTTGCTGATTATGGAAACGTGTCTAAATCAATATATATATTTAATAAACTCATGTATGCGTGAACTGGAGTCCTAGTGAAAATACATTTTGATTTCCTGCCATATGATGGATATGAGTTCATTTACATGAAATGATTAAACATTGAAACTAAATATTTAAGTTTTAGAAATAAAATCAATGGTTACCTAAGACAAGAGGACAAGGGAGCATTCCGAGGTGATGCAAATATTATATATCTTGAATGAGGTTATGATCACCACGTGTTACATGGCATTTAAAAATGTTATACTTTATACAAATTATACTTCAATAAAGTGAATTAAATCGCATAGTAGTAATATTAGGGTGCAGAAAACTTTCTGGTCTAAATTGTTTAAGATAAATGGTAGCTAGAGTGATGGATGCTATGCTGTGTCCGAATTTGCAGGAAATTTTTAACTTTTACAATGATTTACAAATTTGCTAAAAAAAATACACATACACTACACTACAGTTGTTATAAGATAAAATGGTTTTGAAAAAGAAATAACCTACCTGTATACATTGACTTGTACATAGTAGACTTTTATGATGCATTTTAAAACATTTGTATTGTATTTTATTTGAAAATGTATATGTATTTTATAATATATATAAATACTTATTTTTAAGTCTCTCTCTCCTTTTTCGTACTCTTGCTTACCACTTCACTCTGCAGTTCCAGTCTCCTGTGCCTTTATTTCATCTGTCTTTCTCTACTCCCATTGTGTTCCACATTCATTCCTCTTTCTACAGATCTGAAGTTGTTTGATGAAATCCTTTTTACTCAATTTAATTTGAAGCAGGACCAGAAATCTCTGAGGAGCTAATTATCAGGTTTACACAAGATTGAAGTCAACAGAGCCATACACAAAAATAAAATATGAAGAAAATAGAATGTGTCTCGGCCATAATTACATCTTTTTCATTTCTCCTGACCTTTGCTCAATCAGACGCATCAGTTTTTCACATACCCCCTAGGATATAAAAATTGGCTAGACCCAAGAGAGGAACTCTGGCGATGAGCCCCTGCAGTAAACTCCAGAGACCTTCTCAGAAGCTGGCCTGCAAAAAGGCATTGTTACGCAAACCCACAGCAGTAGCCAAAGCCTTCTGTTGCGATTTCTTTTGGAGGCCATCTGGGAAGCCTTCCCTTCCTGCAGCTGCCTTGTAATGAAGGAAAACATTTGTTTGTGATCCTACATTTGAGAGTTCAGGAAAACAATCCTCCCATTCTGGCATATATCTTGTTCCCTCCGAGGAAAATAGGCAGGAGTGGGCCCTTTGGTTGATGGCGTAGTCATTGACTGAAGCTCATTGTAATGTTAATTGTATTTATGCATTGTCATAACAAACAATGTATTAAAAACGCCACCTGTCTAAAAAGGAATGTAATAAAAAACAAACGTCCTAACTTATACATTGAACAGAATAACTAAAATATTAGTACTAAATTCTTGAAACTAGATGTGTCAATGAACATGCTCAACTGCTACCCAAAGTGTTAAAGGCTTGAGTTGAACCCAGAGTTCCACACAAGAAAATGTCTACCATCTGCTTCTGAAAAATCAGCTACTGAAAACATTGTAGAACATAGATTAATTGTGATACACATTAGGTCTCGGTGAATCGAGGATGGTTAGATGGTAATTAGCATCAGTAATAGCATAATCTGTAAATAATCAAACTAATGTCAAACTAAATATAAAGAAATGCGAAGAAACTGTTCTGAAAACTCAGGATCTTATTTACTTAAGGAAAATGGGTGGGCTTTGTAGGAAATGGGGCTTTTACAGGTTTTCTTGTGTCCCGCATAATATTCCTTGACCTGATTGATGAAATATTAACAGAGGTATCAGCTTCCTAATAATTAGTTAAACTGTGTATGAGTTTTTTAGCCATTGCCACGACCTATATTTATTTTTTTATTTAATAAATAAAATTTTATTGAACGAACTTATTCCAAGACAGATATTTTCTGTACTTTATTTATAGTAAATGCTATGCTATATAAATGCAGTTAAAGGAGATAGAGGAAATCCATCTTATGTAGCATGATGTTTGAGGGAATTCTTCCCAGCTTGGCACCTGGAATGAAACATGATGGATGAAAAAGACCAGTCCCCTGAAGAATATAGACAGACACACAGGCCAGAGGACAGACCTGAAATTATGTATGCCTTTTTTGGGGGGTGGGGAGTGCTAGTCATTGTTTATCTTTTTATTCAGTCTTTTGTCTCCATTGTCATCGGTTTGCCTACCTAAGATAGGCAGGAGAAGCAAGCTTGAGAGGAAAGCAAAAGGACCCACGGTTCCAGAGGGACTTGGGGAGAGGAGGAGGCTGGGGAAGGGAGTGGTGAGCAAACAACGCCATAGACAGGGGAAAAACTAGGGAATTAAAATCAACAGCAAGGAGGAGATAGAGAAGCCAGTGGTGTTGCAGCAACAGCAATCTAGCTGAGAGGAATTACTGAGAGGCAGAAGAAGGGCCAGTGTGGTGGTGGGGCAGGAGGAAGATAAAAGGAAACAGAGCAAAGATCTAGGAGGCAAAGGTATGGATAGAGGTATAAACATAGGTTTGTATCTATGCAAATACATTAATTCATGAAAATAGAGGTATTGGTGTATGTACGTATATTTATATGGCAATACCTTGAGGTAGTGGACAGACTTTGGGCCTCTGCTCAAGCCCTGCCTCAACACAAGAACACTTTGTTCTAAAAACCTGGTACTCTGTGTTGCTCACCCTCCCAGAATGATCAATGAAGACAATATGGGTGCACAAGCAAATATGGTGAAGAAAGCTGATGGTGCCCAGCTATCAAAAGATATAGCATCTGGGGTCTTAAAGGATTGAAGTTAAACAAGTGGCCATCTAGCAGAGAAGCAGCAAGCCGACTTGTATGAAGCACCCCAGCCTGTGTGATCATGAGGTTGTGAGGGGATCAAGTAACAGGCATCAGAAGACCAAAAACAAACAAATAAACAAATAAGCAAAACCCATATTGTTGTGAACAAAGGAGCTCAGAGCAGAGACCCTAGATCCATCTGTAGACAATGGCACATACCCTCACAGAAGGGCACAAGGAAGGGATGAGTCAACCAGGGAACAGTATAGCACCTATGAAACACACAATATTCCTCTGGCTCCTTGAGACTTCCTCACCCCCCACTATCATGACCTCAGTCCTGCCTTTCACTGCGGGTTAGGCTGGAGCATATACACAGGTACAGATAAAGAGCTCATGGCACATAGAATCAAGATCAAATAATCCCCTCAGGAACAGAAATGGGAGTAGTGATAGGGCTAGGGCTAAGATGGAGATAGGAGGGGAGGACGAAGGAACCATCCTAATGATTGACACATTACCACATGCCCCCAAGGGGAGGAGCACCAGAAACCATGGGGGAAGGGAGACAGTGGTCAGTGTAAGATATGAAAAATAATAATAATTTGTAATTTATCCAGGGGTCATGAGGGTGGGAGAGGGGAAGGAAGGGAAAAAAGAGGAACTGATACCAAGGGCTGAAATAGGAAGTATATGTTTAGAAAATAATGATGGCAACATATGTACAAATATGCTGGATACAACTGATGTATGGATTGCTGTAAGAGCTATAAGAGCCCCCAAGAAAATAATCTTTAAAAAAAATAAATAAGCATATAGACAGGGGTGAAATGCGTGTGGGAAAACTGAAGCAGGTTATTAGAATCAACCATTGTAGCATGGTGAATTTGGAGAGAAACTGCTTTACAAGAAAGTTGGAGATGGACGCATAGGTGGTGATAAGCAGAAACTTTTAGATTATAATACAAAACTAACGTGTTACTTTATGTGAAATATAAAACTATTTAAGGGAAATAAGCAATACAGAACCATTTCTAATTGGCATTTGAATTCCTTTGGCGACTGTGTAGGAACTGTAGTAAAGTGAGCAATCATAGGGAAGAGGGGACAAGGTAAGTGGTCCTAGTTAGAGACACTACACCGAAGGTGGAGTGGGAGCCGTGAAGGTGTTGTTGTTAGGTGCCAACTCCTAGTGCCCCATTATCTAATACAACAAACTGCCACCTGGTCTTGCACGGTGCTCACAATAGTCGCTATATTTTTGTTGCATTGTTGCCATCTTTGTGTGAATCCAACTTGCTAAAGATGTACTCTTTTTCATGGACCCTCTGCTTTACCAAGTATGACATCCTTCTGCAAGAACTCATCCCTCCTGATAACATATGTAAAATAAGTGAGGCAAATGCTCGCTATCTTTAGTTCCAAGCAGCCTTATAGACAGCATCTACTCTAATGGTACCTTAGGAGTGGGATACTGGAGAAACAAATCAGAAACAAAACAAGATGGAGAATAGATGTTTGCTTGACCTCT
>NW_022105908.1:11846380-11849533 GCF_000313985.2 Echinops telfairi | reverse complement strand
TGGCCCTTGATAAATAATAAATTATTATTATTTATTTTTAATAATATTTTTTTAAAAGATGCCACAGGGTCCATGCCCACACCACCTTCCCAGATTTGTTCAAGATGGTCTGATGGGAGAAAGTGCAGCTGCAGCTATTTCTTGCCCTGCTGATCTGTAACAAGATAAACAAACCCAATTTGAAAACCACTACCCTGCAGTGTGAAATCTCTTCCTAGTGTGAAAGCCTTTCTACTAATTTAAATGTATATTGAGTGTCTGAGTGAGGCTCAGCAGGGTCAGTCAGAGTGTGATAATGACATACTTGTAGGCCATAATCTTCAGAGCCTGAGCTGCCTGCCTCTGCCTTTACCCTAGAGAATTCTTTCCACATACATTCTATACGTGGATCAGAATGTCTTGGACTCTAAGGTGCAGTGAACACCCCAACACCTTTACTTACACACAGCTTGCTTAAAGAAAACCTTGCTGAGATGTTTTAAAAAGGAAACCGAGAAGAGGAAAACAAGCAGGAAATTTCCCTACAAATATCGACTGGAACCTAAAGGGAATTGCATTTCCACTTACGAAGTAGAAAAAATTGGCCAGCTCTGTGGAAGCATAACAGGCGTTTTCCCCAGCTAGCACAGGGGAGGGGTGCAATGTGTTTATAAACACAGCATAAGATATCTGCATCTCACCGCTTCAGTCAGGTTGGGGCAAGCCTGGGTCTACCCTACAGTCTTTCTCCAGAGCACATTGTTATATAGAATTCTAAAGTGAACTGTCTCCCACCCCTTTGTCACGTTGTTGTATTGTGGTGACTAGCGTGGCTATATGGTGCTAGAAGCTATGATATCAGTACTTCTACTGCCACTGGAGTCACCCAGGGTGTACAGGTTCCAGCAGACTCTCCACGCTAAAACAGACAAGGAAGGAAAGACTGGTGATGTGCTTCTAACAATCAAAGGACACTATGGACATGTCAACAGGAGGGGTCACCTGCGAGAAGATGATATCATATCAAGTGAAGCAGAAAGCCAGAAAGGCGGAGAGAGCCTTCTGAAAATAGAGAGGCACGCTAGCCCCAACAATAAACTCGAAGGTGCTGTTGATTGTGAGGGTGACACAGGAGCACGTCCTCTTGAGCCCACCACGAATCATAATTGAGTCAATAACTTTGATCGATCTATCTATCTATCTATCTATCTATCTATCTATCTATCTACCTACCATCTATCTATCTACCTACCTACCTACCTACCTACCTACCTACCTACCTACCTACCTACTATCTATCTATTTAACTATCTATCTATCTATCATCTATCTAGCTATAACTCAATTTTTCATTGATATCATCTCTTCCGACAGAAATCACAAGCTCTCAGTCTTTGGGGCACCCCAGGATACTTTCTGGGCAGAAAACCACCTCTACCAATTTTAGGTGGCTTAGTGGGCTACTACTACTCATTGAGCTGCTAACCACAAGGGTGATGAGTGGTTGGAACCCTGCAGCTGCTACACAGGAAATGGTGAAGCTGTCTACTCCTGTAAAGATGTAAAGTCTTGGGAACCTGAAGGGGAAGTTCGACTCGATTCTATAGGGTCAATAGCCTCTTAACCAATATAGTATTATCCCAGCTGTCACTATCTCATCCTTGAACCGAGGGAAAGGAATGAAACCAAAATAGCGAAAATGGATCCTTCAGGAATTCAGGACACACTTGCTTCCTCTCTACTCACCACTTATTGGCAGTCTCTTCCTTCTTTCTCATTCCCACACCCTTGACATTTCTCTTCATACTACGCTGCTGTCGGAAACAAAGTCCCCCATGGATTAGGAAGAACCTACTGTGTCTGGTAGTATTTTCGGCACAGAGACTAGAACACTAAAGTGGACTAACACATCTCTATCTTCAATGAGCTTCTAATCTGACACGGAAGGCAGGCATGTGAATGAGATGGGTGAGAGAGGCACAAAGCCCAACTTGACTCAAATTTCAAAGCCTCGTTAAAGCAAGTTGTTCTTGAATTTGGATCTTTATTAAAAAATAAAAGTAATCAACCAACTACAACAACGTATTTTAGTTATTAAATCAGCAAGTCCCTGTGGGTGACAAAAGAATAAAATATAGTACATTATAATCAATCCCATGGGTATTTGATTAATGCTGAGTGTCAATTGTTTTCTATACATTCTATGCTATTCATAATAATATTATGTTTAATACCTAAATTTTGCTTTTCATCAATTTTTATAAAATACTGAGAGAAAGCATTTAAACTCTTCTACAAATTGCACAAGCACAAATGCATAAATATGTTGAAATTACTGATGAAGAAAAGGGCTGGAAAAGAATACCATTAATTATTAGGTGCTTGAAAGTCTGAATTTAAAACTTGAAGGGCAGTTTAAAGGTGCAGTGTGTGCAGGATAAATGTACTGAAAATACACAAGACCATCAAAATCCAACATGGCTTAATGCTTATGAGAAGAGATCATAACTCATTATTCTATTAATGCTAAACATAATCGTTCTGGAGCATACACTTAAAAAAATAAACTTTAGGACTATTTAGTTTCAAATGGAATCTTGATATAATTCTATGGATCATTTTGTCAAGGGTGTATATCTATCTTTACATTTTAAAAATCACAACTTTGTATTAAATGTTTCTCCACAATTTTGTTTTTACTTTAATATAAGTGCTGTGATTTTCTTTCATAATTTACTTATAGACTTACTATTAATGTTGAGAGTAATAGCATCTGCACTATTGAAATAATTTTATTTTTTTAATATCCACACTTTTTATTTCATATCATTGTATACATGAAAATACAATTCATTCCACATCAATGTGAACTGTTATTGAAAATAATGGGCAATTTTGTTTGTTCTTCATTTACATAACTATATGTATGGATGATCATCCTTTTTATAACTACAATGCTATTTAAAATAATGTTAAATATTTTTCAAAATCCCTTAGCACTGTATTAGTCTAGGTACTTTAGAGAAACAAATCCACAGCAACTCATGTATAAGAGAGTTTTATGTAAAGAAAGTGTGCATCACAAAAACATCTTAACCCAATACTGCCCAAGCCCACAAGTCCAACATTAACCCATTAACCCAACACCAGTCCACAAAGTCCTCCACCTCACAA
>NW_022105908.1:11838333-11845824 GCF_000313985.2 Echinops telfairi | reverse complement strand
CAAACACCCAATTACTAACCACCTAATTAAAGAAATAAAATATTATATTTGAAACTCACTCAAATGTCTTAATTTTTTGTTTCTTATTCTAGACTTTGTTCCTTCTCATTAAAAGTTTTTTTAAAAACACCAGAAAGTAAACAATAAACTAAGTAACCTGAAATTTTACCACCTAGTAATCAGTGCCTTTAACTATTGGCCACTTTGGGGGTTTTATTTGCCTAAATGCTGTGTGTTTATTGAATATAATCATACATTGATCCTATACATTGTGTTCATGAAATGCTTATGAATTCTATGAAGAAATATTACTAAATCATAATATTTTGCAAGCATCTCTGATTATTTCCTTATGTTAAGCTTTGGGTGATTAAAATAGTGAATTAAACATGACAAAAATTTCATAATAGTTCATTAATTATTTTTAAATATCTTTACAGAAATATGGACCTAACTTAGTGTGGCAGTTACATAACCTCCTGTCATCTTGAGGGGAATCTCTCCTGTCAATCAGGTCATAAGCAATGATGCCTCTGTGTGGCCTTCTCTAGAAGACTCTGGGAATGCCTGTCTTCCTCTCTGGAGGTGGGACACACTCTTGGAGCCATGCTTGTACTGCCATTGGACCCACAGGACTTTCCACCCACTGGCCTGTGATCTTCCTGCATTTGGCATCATCGCGTTTGCTGCGTGAGTCTGAGGAGGAATTCTTGGGCTAATATCAAACTTATGGAATTGATCTGGACTGGGCAGAGGTGTTTTATTGATGCATAATTACCTCTTCATAATTTCTTGTTGCCATTTCCCTTGGGGGCAAGTTGTATAAGAAAAAAACCACTTAAGATAATACAATGAAGACATGAGAATTGTAAAACAATTGACAAGATTAATATCTTGTAAGGATTATTTTATAACTTGATAAAAGCTGATGAAATGAGGAAATGACAAGGAGAGATCAATTGAGCTCCATCCTCAATAGCAAAAGCCATAATTCAAGAGATCTTTTCAGAGAGTATTCTATCTGCTAATTAGGAACCCAAGTGATCTCTCTATATACCCTTGCAATCAAATTGCTCTTCTACCCTTGGTGAAGAATGTCCATGAATTTTGTAAACTTTAATAAAGCTTGAAGCTTTATTATTTAATAGGTCTTTATCATTTGTAGGGTTTAATAAAGTGTTATCATTTAAAGAAATGGAAAAGCATCCTAGAGAGTTCAATAATTATTTTGATGCAGTGGATTTATAATTCGCTTTTGAAAGGGCTAAAGTTCCTTCCCGACTCCCCTATGAGAGTGTCAAACTATGTTACATTTCATGTTACAAGAAGGCTGGAAGCTCTGTCACCAGTATTTCCCATAACAACAGGATCATCCATGAAGGGCAGATTTCAGTGGAGAGCCCAAATCAAGATAGGCACACACACAAAAAACCCTGACTATTTCTTTTAAAATCTGGCAGAGGAAATGTTATGAATAGCCGTGAAACACAGTCTGATATACTGCCAGAAGATGACCCCCCCCAGATAGGAAGATACTCAAAATCTGACTGCGAGAGACTGCCTCGTCAAAATAGTCTTTGTGAGGAAGATGGAGTAAATCATTTGAGACCAACATTTTCTGATGTGGCACAGCTCAAGACGAGAACTAACAGCTGCAAACATCCATTAATAATCAGAATTTGCAAAGTATGAATTGTGAATCTAAGATCTATTTGAAGTCATCAAAAGTGAAATGAGACCCTGAAAGATCGATACTCCAGGCATTAGTGAGCTTAAGTATACTGCTATTGATCATTTTTAATCAGATAAGCATATGGCCTACTATAATGGAAACAGTGAATTAAAAGAGGAAGAATGTCACATTCGTCACCAAAAGGACATTCCAAGAGAAACCTGGTAGTAAAATGCTGTCTATGATTTGAAAATATCCATCTAGCTTTAAAGAAAACCAGGTAATGTGTTTATTATTCATATGTATACACTACTAATGCCAAGGAGGAAAAAATTGAATGTTTTTACAAAGCTATATAGTCTGAAATTTATCAAAATTTCAATCAAGATGCCTTGATCAATGCTGTTGACTGGTACACAAAGTTGGAAGGAAAAAAAGAATCAGAAAGCATAACCTAGGTGATTGGTTGGAGAGAACATGACTGAATTTTGCGAGCCCAAGTAGAGCCAGCATGCTCCTTGGAAGCAAGGATGTGAGACTTCCTCTCACTGACTTTGGATGTGTTATCAGGGAAGACCGGACCCTGGAAGAGGACATCATGCTTAGTAAAGCAGACAAGCAGTGAAAAAGAGGAAGAGCTCCATGATATAGATTGACACCGTGGTTGCAGCAGTGGGCTCAAAACCAGCAATTGTGAGGATGGTCCGGGACCAGGCAATTTTTCATTCTGTTGTACATGAGTCAAAACCAACTGGAGGTCGCCTCTCAACAACAAAAATGACCTATTTATTGGCAATATCTTTTTGCAATAACATAAAGAGTAACTATACACATGGAACTTGCCAGATAAACCAGTGGAATAAAATTGAGCCTATCTGTGAATCAGAATGAACAGATGGGCAGTGAGTTTGGTTTGGGATTTGGACATCTGTGGAAAGAGAAGAGTGATCCTCTCAATATCATCAGTTAGAATAAGGCGAGAGATGACCTGTGGAACAGATCATCAATTACTTAACGGCAAGTTCCAATTAAAGATGAATAAAGTTGAAACATAAAATTAAGCCCATGAAAACCAAAGTACTACCTGAGTATACTGGATTTGACTTGAGAAACTTCTCAAGTATAGATTTGGTACATTAAAGACCCATGAGAGAAAGCCACACGTGCTTTAAGATGACATCAAGGGCATCTTACATGAGTAAAGAAAAAGGTCATTCCAAAGACAAGGGAAAAAATACTAAAATGCGTGTCATAAATTACTCCGAAGCATTTCTTGATGATAAGGAAATATATAAAGTTAATGAGCTATACAGCATATTTCAATGGGGGCATATTGAAAAGACAAAGCAAAGCATTAATAATGACAGGTGTAAATATCTGGAGTCAAAAAACCAAAATGGAAAACCACACTTGACATTTCTCACCTCGATGATCTGAAGGGAAAAAATCAAGTATTGATCTTGAATTATATAATTACATATTTTAATAAAATTATATATATAAGAATTGTATAATTAATATATTTGGAAAAGCAGGTAGCATCAAATGAAGATGAAAAGTATCTACTAAATCGCTGTATCAAAAACAGCTTCCTCTTGAAGGACCTGATCAAGAACGGATGGCATCAAAAGAATGGAAGTCATTAGCAACAACCCCCTGAAACAAAACAAAACAAAAGGCCAGCAATCAAGGCCCCAAGACTTCACAGAATGCCAATGGAAATGTCTCAACAAACTGAGGCAGCTCTAGCACTTAATAGTCTACAAAAGAAATTTGGAAGTTACTTTGCTGACTACAAGAAATATCTTTTGGTGCCATTCCAAAGAAAGATGATCAACAGAAGATGGACAATGACTAATACTATCGCTGTTATCACATATATGATGTGACACTGAAAGTTTTGTTCAAGATAATTAAAAATAGTTGTTACTCTATCTTGACAGGGAGCTGCCAGAAATTCAAACCTGATTCAAAAGAGCATTTGGTACAAGGGATAAGACTGACAGAGTCCATGGCGCAGCCTGCTCACTGCGCCCTTCCCCCACCACCCTCACCTCCCAGGTCTCCCCGGGACCATGGTCCTGCTACTCTCTCCTGGGACATGCCTCCCGGGTCTATCCTATAGAGGTAGGCACACCAACTATGACATAGCCCAAACTGATTTTTAAAAATGAAAATAGTAAATGAATAAGAAAAACTAAAAAATAAAATAAAAAGAGAGAAGAAATATACTAAAATCCTGGGTCTGTTCGCTGGCCTTCAAGACTGTCCAGGAACTGCCCCTCCCGGCCTAGAGCGCCCCCTTGGGGGCTCTTCAGGGGCTTCTTAGCTCTGCCTTGCTCCAGCTGCTGAGGTTCAGACCACGCTGCCTCTCCACCATGTGACCCCAAAAATGTCCTCTGTCGCAGTCTGCTCCATCAGGGAACAGCGTGACATGTTCTCTTGTCGGTTGCCCAGTCCCCTCTGTGTCCTATTAGCTCCCCACAGGAACGTCATCCTCCGAGCTTGGTGTGCCAGCTTGGGGTCCAGTCCCACTCTCTCTTTCTCTTTCTCCCTCCCAGCCTGCCTCCCTGTGGGTGTGGCATGCTGGCCCCTCTCCCCAACCTGTAGGTTCAGTTCCGCTCTCCGCCACACCCACTTCCAGGGAGGGATCAGTTTAACTCTGGTTGGGGCCAGCCCTGTAGCTCTCTCTCTTCATGCATCTTTCGATGTGGCCACACTGTCCTCGTGGTTTGGTGCATCATGGTAGGGTCTGCATGCCCACTCCCAATTCTGTGGAGACAAAACCAGTACTCTTCGTCCTGGGTGGATTAGTGCCCTGCTCCCTCCATCAGCATTTCACTTTCAACCCCCATTTTTCTCCCTTGCCTCCTCCCTCCTTTTCCCATTACTGTGTTGGACCAAGATGTACCACCTTGGGTTTGGCCCAACCTCCTCCTAATTCCCTGTATCTCAGCCCAAATGTTATGACATGGGTGGCTTCTCTTCTATACCTACTGTGCTAATTACACTTACCTCAGGGGACTCATGCTGTACTTCTCTTTTTGTGATTGGCTGACCTCACTTCGCATAATTTCCTCCAACTCCTCCCATGAAAAGACGTGTCTCGTGTGTTCATCAGTGCTTTTTAGTGATGTATAGTACTCCATTGTGTGTATGTACCTGAGTTTACTGATCCACTCTTCTACAGATGGAAATTTAAATTGTTTGCAACTCTTTGCAATTATGAATTGCACTGTAATAAACATTGGAGCTCATACAACTGGTCGTGGTTTATGTCTTACCACTTCTGTGTATATACCCAGTAGAGGGATAGCCGGGTCATAAGGTAGCTCAATTTCCATCTTGTTTAAGTATCACCAGATCGCTTTCCACAGTGACTGTACATATCTAAAAGACCACCAGCAATGCAGGAGAGTACCCATCTCGCCACATCCCCTCCAACATTTGTTGCGCTCTGATTTTTCTGATTTAGGCTAGCCTCAAAGGTGTTAGATGATATCAGGGGAACAACTGGGGTGTTGGAGTCAATAAAAAGGAGGAGATAGGGATCTGAGGCAGGTGAGGGGGGTATCGGAACAACAGCAAACTAGCTAAGAGGAGGTACCAATAAGGGGAACGTGACAGTGGGGCAGAAGGAAGGTAAAAGGAAACAGAGGAAGGACCTAGGAAGCAAAGCAATGGATAGAGGTATAAACATAATGGTGTACATATGTAAATGCATTAATCTACAAAAATAGAGGTATTAGCCCATGTACATATATTTATATGGCAATGCACTGAGGTAGGGGATGGACTTCGGGCCACTGCTCATATGCGCTCCCACAATCCAAGAACATTTCACTCTAACCAATCAGCAGTCTGAGATGTTCACCCTCCCAACACAATTGCTGAAGACGAAACAGGTGCATAAGCAAATGTGATGAAGAGGGCGGATGGTGCCCGGCTATTAAAAGATACAGCGTCTGGGGTCTTAAAGGCTTGAAGTTACACAAGCCACCATTCATCAGTGAAGCAACAAATCCACATGGAAGAAACACACCACCAGTGCAATCATGAGGAGTCATAGGGACCGGGTAATAGGCATCAGCAGACACATAACAAACAAAAATATTTTGTTGAGAATGAGGGAGGCTGGAGCAGAGATTCAAAGCCCAACTGTACACAGTGGAACAATCTCCCCACAGAGGGCCCACAAGGAGGGGATGAGTCACCAGGGTACAGTAAAGCATCGATGAAACACGCTATATTCCTCTGGCTCCTTGAGGCTTCCCCTCCCACCACCCCCACCCCCACTACCATGACCCCAGTGCTGCGTCTCAATTCAGACTAGACCGGAACATGTACACAGGTATAAAAAGGGATGGGAGCTCACGATACACAGATTCCAAGAGTGGGAATGGTGATGCTAGAAGGATAGGGGGGGAAAGGGGAGAGGAAAGAGAAAAGGGGAACCAATTTCAACGATCGACACATAATCATACACCCCTCAACAGGGGAAGAACAACAGAAAACATGGGGGAAGGGAGCAGCAGTCGGTATGAGAGATGAAAATTATAACAATGTACATTTATCGAGGGGCTATGGGGGTGGGGCAGGGAGTGGGGAGAAAAAAAAGAGAGAGCTGGTACCGAGAGCTCATTAGAACGTAAATGTCTAGAAGAGAATGAGGGCAGCATATGTACAAACATGCCTGATTCAATTGATGGATGGATTGTGGTAAGAGTTGTATGAGCCCCCAATAAAATTATTTAACAAAAAAATAAATAAATTAATTTTTTTAAAAGACTGACAAAGTCAAAAGTATATTGGCTGAAAGCAGAGAATACCAGAAAGATTTTTACTTCTGCTTTATTTACTACGCAAAATCATTCAACTCTGTGGATAATGACAAACAATGGATAACATTTTGAAGACGCATGTGGAACCTGCTCGTACACAAAAGATAGTTGTTCAAATAGAACAAGAAGATATGGAATATAAATAAGTCGCTTGTGTTCTTTCGTTATACTTATTAATTTGGTATGCTTGGTAAACAATTAGAAACACTGGGGTATATTAAAAAGAATGTGGCATCAGGATCAGAGGAAAACTCATTAACAACAATGCAGATAACAAAACCTGAGATATGCAGAAAACAAAAACTTGCTTGCTCAAAGAGGTCTTGAAGCACTTGCTGATGAAGATCAAGGATTGCAGCCTTCAGTATGGCTTATAACTCAATGTACAATATGAGTCCACTGAGATAAGCTCAAAAAATCCAAAAGGGGCATAGGGAAGAAGCCACCTTATACATACATTCCTCAGGTGAGGTTCAGGTAGTATGGCAGGGGCCAAACTAAACTCAGGGATACATATGGTAGCCCAATAAAAATGAGGGGGGAAACAAGACATGGGTAGCTGGGGGAACAGGGCACTAACTCACCCAAGGGGAAGGTGTTGATTGTGTCTCCACAGGGAAAGACGGACCGGACTTCAACCCAGTGCTCCAAGACAAGAATGCAACTCACTTACATGAAGCAGGGAACCAATGGAGAAGCCTGAGGGGCCGCCCCCTTGTCCCCCCGAAGAATTAACTTCAGAGGACCGTACTGACACACAGCTCAAGGAGAGGGACTTGTCTGATCAGAGCACACAGGAGTCACATGGGGGGAGGGAATTAAAAAGAGTGAAGCACATCCTGGCCCACCAAGCCCGGAGGACAATATTTCTGCTCAGAGCAGCCAATGCACAGACGACCACAGGGCCAGCCCCACCACGAGACACAACATTCCTCACTGACCCATAGCACCACAAGGGACAACACTAGAGACACATGG
>NW_022105908.1:11834835-11836768 GCF_000313985.2 Echinops telfairi | reverse complement strand
AAATGTTTTGAGACTGATGAAGGAAACAAATGTACAAAAGTGCTTAATACAATGGATGTATGTGTGGATTGTGATAAGAGTTGTACAAGCCCCCAATAAAAGGATTTAATTTAAAAAAAGAAAGAAAGAAAACCAAAACCCAAAGCCTGACAAATGGACCAAAAGACAAAATCATGAAATTGTCAAGAATATTATTTTACTTGGATCCATAATCAATACTTATGGAAGCAGGAGTCACTAAATTAAATGACACATTACATAGGGTAAATATGCACAAGAACTCATAAGAGTATTAAAGAGATGTCACTTTGATGACTAAGGTGTGCCTGAGCCATGTCATGCTATTTTTCGATCACTTCATATGCATGGGAAAGCTGACATGGGATAAGAAAGCTTGAAGAAGAATTGACACATTTTGTTTATGGTGCTGACAAACAATTTGGAAATATTGACCGTTTCCTTTTGAAACTGTCAGAACATCAAATAAATCTATCTTGTCCAAAGTACAACCAGAATGCTTCTTGGAAGCAAAGATGGCAAGTCTTTGTCTAAAATATTTTGGACATGTTGTCAGGAGAGACTAATCCCCAGAGAAGGATACCATGCTTGGTAAAGTGGAAAGTCAGCTGAAGAGAGGAAAATGGATTGACCTAGTAGCTGCAAATATGGACTAAAACATAATTGTGAGGATGACAAAGATCCTGGCCGCGTTTTGTGTGGTTGTACACAGTATCATAAGGAGTTTGAACTGAACCATGGCACTTAACAATAACAATAACGCCTGACCCTAATCTCTTTACATCAGATCACATTGTGGGGAATGATTCTGTTATTACACAAGTGCTGCATTAGATCATCATTTAACAATAAACTTCTGAGACTGGTGGTTTAGCCAAGATGATACATCTTTTTTTTTTTGGAGGGGAGGACACAATTCTATCCACGACAGACATGTTATCTGAAAGGACCAGTGTCCAGAGAAGGACATCATTGTTTGCAAAGTTGAGATGCAGTGAGAAAGGGGACTGTGCTCAGTGAGCCAGTGTAAAACAGTAGCTGCAATAATGGGCTCAAACATAAGAAAGATTATGAAATAGTATGGAACTTGGCCGTGTTTTGTTTATTGCATATATGTCACTGCATGTCAGAGGTGACTCAAAGACATCTAACATGAGGAGCTGCTGCCAAGGGCTTGAGTGGAGAGCGGATGTTTTGAGAATGCTGAGGGCATTGAATGGACAAATGTGCTTTACACAATTGATGCATGTATGGATTGTGATAAGAGTTGTAGGAGCCCCTATTAAAATGATTAAAAAAAACACATCTAACAAAATGTTGCTCCAATTAAGGATGGAAAGCATTCTTCAGAAAGAATTAGAAAGGAACATAATCATTCACCACTGCAGTAGTATACAGATTGTTAGGTTTTCCCTGAACGTTTTACAGTACCAAATTAAAACTTTCATATGCTGTTACTTGTGATCATAGTCCTGGAAATCTACAGTATACTTGTATCTACAGTAATACTTATGTAGACACACAGTTATGAGGTCAGGGTTAAGCATAGTATTATTTATAATAATTAAAATATTTATAATGCTGAAAATGTGATAAAAATTAATTCCTATCCCAAACCCCACCTATCACTCCCCTAGGAAAAAATAAAACAACCCTGCCTCTTAGCAGCCCAATACATAGCCCACTGTGCCACGGGGGCGCCAAATGTCCATCACAGATGACAAGTGATTGATAGCATATTAATCCTCTGCTGGTCTTCATCCTTGTCTTTTTAGTGAAAGGTGGAGAGACCCTCTGTTCTTCTGGAAATGGCCACTGATTTTTGCCAGTCTATGACAGAAGCTGATACGTAACTGGGCATGTGGAAGTTGTTGAAATAAAAGCATTTTGTCATATACATATTTATTACAGTACT
>NW_022105908.1:11832362-11833741 GCF_000313985.2 Echinops telfairi | reverse complement strand
ATGGCAGCTATTGCTTATGAGCTAAAGTCAGCAGCATGGAGCTACTTCCCTCCCTACATTGGTACATAAAAGAAAGGCCGGGGTCCTAAGTTAACTTGCCAGGGACAGCATACCAAAACACTTGTTTAAACATCGGATAGCTTGATTTAAGGCTATGCCTTGTTTTTCCCGGTCATGCAAAGGCAATTTTATTGTTTAACCGTTCTGTACCTCAGTTCCTCATTAATGAAGTGGTCTGACAATGTTCTAAACTCATAATATTGCATTGAAGTTTGGATAGAAGTAATGGATGAAATAGACCGGCATGGACAATACACTAATAAACTGCACATGTACAAACATTGGTTATCAGAGTTATTAAAAGGGAGTTTGCTTTCTAAGCACCAAACAGAATCACGAAACATCCCTGTAATTTTTCCCTGCTGGCAAGTATGGAATCTAATACAGACAGCAATGCCTTGGATTCCTGTCTTAGTGATAAATGTCAAAATGTTATTATCAAATATCTCACCATTAATTCTTTCCTGCATATCTGTACATCCTTTAATTGAAAAAAGCTAACCTAAGGCTCTGAAGTCCTTTGTGATAAAAGCTTGTTATATTTCACCTATGTAACGTTTCTCTTAAAAAAAAACAAACAACCTTTTGTTGTTTTTCTGGAAAAGCTTATGGAACAAAATATTTTTCCATTCAACAATTCATACACATTTTGAATCTTGAGTTGATTGCCATCCTCACAATGTCTTCCCATGTCTTCCTCACATTCATTTTCTGTCCTTTTCTTCTCTCTTCCTGCATCCGGAGCCATATCTTTGGACAAATGCTTCCCGCTGGTCTCTTATAATGGATTATTCTAAGGCGTGCATAATGCTCTGGTGTTATTCAAATTCTAGGCCTGTCTATATTCTAGTTGAAGGCTATGCCATCAGGGCTAAATTAAGTTCTAAACTTGAGGGGTGTGTATGGGCCATAGTCTCAGGGGTTCTACGAATCTCTAGGAGGCCAATAACCCTGTTCCTTTTTATGATTTTGAGTTTTGATTCACACTTTCCTCCCACTCTCTCTAGACTCTCCTCCTGTAGTCTCTTTCACAGCGGTCAGAGTGTTGTCAGGGCAGTTCTTTGCCTAGTTTTCATTTCAGGGATATGCTTGCTTCCTAAAATGAGCTTGGTAGTATGTTGTCCTTTTCTATATTTTGGAATCATTTGTGTAGAATTGGTGTTAATTCTTATCTAAATGCTTGGCAGAATTCCCTAGTAGAACCATCTGATTCTAGACTTTTGGTGGTTCCGTTTTTTAATAACCTGATCAATTTCTTCTGGTGTTATAAGTCTGTTAAGGTTTTCTATATAAATCTGTGTTTATTTAGGTAGTTATTT
>NW_022105908.1:11831284-11832262 GCF_000313985.2 Echinops telfairi | reverse complement strand
TGACCTTCTCTGGCTTCCCTATTGCCAAGAAGCCTGCGATGTGTCCCATGCTACATCCTTCTTTATTCTGACCCCAGCCATTTCTATGGTGCCTCTGGTCTAGACTTTCTCCACTTCAGACAGAGATCTGGAGCATGCTCTTCTGATGCCCCTGGGCTTTTTCTCTACTGTTGCTGCTTCAAAGCTGGCTCATCCTCAGGGTGGGGGTGAAGGACCTGTGGTAAAGAAGACTGAGCCAATCCCCTGCAATTAGTATTTTACGTGCCTTATTTGCAACAGAAAATTACACTTGAGGAAGCTCAAGTGTGTGCTCACTGCCTTTGTAATCAGATACATCTGAAAACAAATTCAATTTCCCAGAATTGCTTTATTTATGCCAAGCCCGTTTTTTCTTCTTGCTGTCACCTGATGTAAATTATTGTGGTATCTTTTCCCTTACATACACTAGATTTTGAAATTATACTTGTTAAATAGATGCATGCGTACATACATAAATCAATTTATAAGAGAATTAATGAGTGAGTGAAACTCAAAACATTAAAAGCTATTTTTTTAACTTAATTAAAAATTAATCATTTAGCTCAGAGCAGTGGCTGCCTGATTCTGTACTCTATAGGTGACAATTATTCTGTACTCTATAGGTGACCATTCTTCCTTCTTTTTTTTTTTTTCTTCTTTCACTGTTATAATTTTGCACCTAATCCTAAATTATTAACTAAGTATAAAATGAACACGAGAAGACTGCTGGCTTCTGAGTTTTCAATTAAGCTACTGTAAGAGGCACTGGAAAAGTGAACGCTCGCTCACTTTGATACTTAGAAGCAATTTCTCCTGAGCATGGGGGGGGCGCGGGGGCGGGTGGTAAGAAAGGCAATTGGGCAGTTTCACTATCACAGCCTTGTAACATAGTTCTTGTTAAGAACACAGACTACATTTAGAAATATCTGGTATAACTGCGGGCCCCACTTGTAAGCACTA
>NW_022105908.1:11821810-11830721 GCF_000313985.2 Echinops telfairi | reverse complement strand
GAGCTTCCTCTTCCTTCTTATCTTTTTGATACAGTCACAATCCTCCTCTCAAGCTTTCAGGGCCCCTACTTTCTCAAAATTAGGTCTTTGAAAGCTGAAGAGTCAATCCACAGGTCAATAAGTCAGCCTTTCCTCTATGTTTGACACATTGACTTTGTAACGTCATGATTTTACTAGAAAACACATAAAACGGAACGAAATCATTCTACTTCTCTTGCCTTGCTTTATCTTCCTCTTACTTTTCCTTCCCTTCTCTTCTTCTTTCTCAGGAAAAGCTTGCTACACAGAATGTCCAGCATATTCCAACTGCCCTTCTCTTCCTCCCTCCTGCTTTCCTCAATGTCTTCCCCTTTCTCTTCTTCACTCTCTCTTCCTTTGCTCTTCCTATCCCTCCTCTCTACCTCACTCTCTCACTCTCTCTCCCCTAATTTTGAAATTGGCTTCCCAGCACCCAACAACAAATCCCCTTATATATTTTAAATTCTTCCATAATTTCTGTACGTGTGAACTTGCTCGCCTTGCTTTTCTACCATTCACGGGATTGTGGTCATTCAACGACTTGCATCTCCCGACAAAGTTGCTCAGCTCTCAAGGGGAAGTCACTGGCAAAGTACTGCTGCCTGAGAGAAGAACATTGAATAAATCTCCAACTCTTCAACTCTTCTTGCTTTCAGGTGTAGAGACCAAGAGCTACAATAAAATGACGTATTAAATATCTTTTGGGGCACATACTAGAGTCTTGGATGGTGTAAACAGTTCACACTACCCACTATCATGCTAACTGTAAGGCTGGAGGTAGAGTCCATTTAGAGATGTCTTGGAAAGAAAAACGGTGATTTACTGATAAAAAATAACTATTAAAAGCCCTGAAGATCAGTTTTACTTTGATTTACTTGGGAATCTAGCTGACAGCCTCTGATTAGTGTCACAAATTGTGAAAACTGACAGATATATTTATTTTACCATCTTTGTACTATGATCTCATTTTATATATGACAAAATTAAGGCTTCAGAGATGCCTCATAAAAAAGAGGCAGATCACATACTCAGAAAGACTGGATTAAATCCACATCTAAAGCCATATCCTTCTAGGATGCCTTTTGTTTTCTTTTGAAGACAAACCATTGTCTAAGGAACACATACAAAGAAATGTTTCACTTCCTTCCTCTGCCCCCCACCTCCAAATACTTTTCCTAAAATGCTGTCATTAATTTCAGAGGTTATGATAAAGTATCTAATCTGGTTTCCTTAAGTTAAAATATGGGCACTTTAAAAAAATTAAATCCATTTTGACTTTGCTTGGTTAAATATAGACGTTGGGGCACAGGGACAGAGATAGTATTACCACTTATCAAAAGCATCACCTCACACGGGTTTTGCAACAAGTTTTGAAAAACACTAACATTTTCCACTGTAGAGATTCCATTCCACAGAGAAAGATATATTGTTTGCACAAAGAATTTTTTAATACTTTACTTGGTCTACTGGATAAAAAAATTACTCTTGGGGCTTTCCCTTGACATTCCTACTTGACAGGTCAATGACATGATTTTTGATGCTTCTAAATCTCTCTTCCAGCTCAAAACTCTCTCCTGAAGGTTCAATCTTATATTCAGCTGGACATCACCTTGATATCCTTCAGACTCCGGAAATTTAACTGGTTTAGAGCTATACTCATGTCTTCCCTTCTCACACACATGCTGCTTCTGTATTTCCTATTTCATTGAAAGATATAATGTCTATTCAGTTGTCCAAATACGAAATCTAAGCTTAATTCTCCAATTTTCCTTCCTAACTCACAATTTCTCAATCATTAGTAATCACATGCTTTAGAGTCTACCAGAGCATTCTGCAAGGCCTGTTTCAAAGGATTATCCTATACCTATGCACAGATGGACAGAAAAAGTCCTTTAATCACCTACAATCTTGCATCAAATTATCCATTTCCTCTGTTAAATTTTTCTTGGTAACCAGTTGAGTGCTTTTGATTCTCAGTCTAAAGAAAACTCATGATTATAAAGCATTGAAGAGAGGGGAATGCATTTAAAAAATACTTTTATTGGGGGTCGTAGTGGTGTGTCTCATGGTGCTTGGAACATCTCAGGTCGTGTGTTGTATTTCCTTTTGCAACTGGAGTGCTGCTGAGGGCATGTGGGTGTACTCTCCTTGCTGGAGAGCACCATAGATAACAGGCGGAATTACCCTAATCAGCGAGATTACCGTGGAGTTTGGGCAGATGTTCCTGCAGCAGCATGTAGCACCACCGACGGTGGGAAGGAGTTTTCCTAGTCACTTGCAAGGCCTTGGAGTGTAGGCTGGAGTTCCCACAGGCCTTTAAAGGGGAGATCCTCTAGCCACTTGGGCATGGAGGAGGACGGTTGTGATTTCCCTAGCTGCATGTAAAGCCAATAACTGCAGGCAAAAGATCCCCAACTGGGCTAAAGGAGAAAGACAAGAGCAATAATAAAAAACAAACTAGCACATACAAAATGCAAAGACAAAGCAAACGTATAAACAGTCAAATAAAGAAAACAAGAAAAAAGGAAAACAATCTGCTGAGACTGTGTTGGGAAAGAGAGAATAGATAGAAGAAGGGGAAAAAAGAAGAAGAAAAGAAAGAAAAAAGAGCAGAAAAAAATAAAGAAGGAGACAGCTGAGCCCTGTGCCATGCTGTGTGTAGCACTGCCTAGTGCCATGTGCAGCACTGTCACAGGGGTCAGGCTGGGGCTCTCCCCACTGGTTGGGTGGAGTTGCCCTAGGCAGAAGCTAGGGAGCTGGAAACCATCAGTGGCATGTGGAAGGAAAGAGAGGGATAGGAGAGAAACAGCAAAAGTAGAATACAAAAGAGAGAGAGAAGAAAGAAAGAAAAAGAAAAGAAAGAGAAAGAAGGGGAAAAACACAACTGTGCTCACTAAGATTGACTGGTGGGAGAGAAGAAAAAATGTAAAGAGTAAAGAGATAGCTAATCCCTGATCACCTGAACGTGGGGCCCGAGGGGTTTAAACCCTGCCCCAAGGTGACAGGTTGGTGTGCCCTTTTAGCACAGCATCCCACCAGTGCTGGGCGGAATTGCCCTAGTTGTCAAGATCACCTTAGAAGTCAGACTGAAGTTTCTTCAGCAGTGTGGAGTGTTGTAGAGGGGTGTCACTGCAGCCTCGTGTGGTGTGAAGCTCTCCCACAGAGGGCAGGCTGGAGTTCCCCCTGCTATTTTGGTGGCCTTAGGCAGAGGGTAGTGGTCCGGAAGCCAGCGGTGGCATATGAAAGGGAAAAGAGGGAGAAATGAGGAAAAAGAAGAAAAAAGAAAGAAAAAGAGAAAAGAAAAATAAACAGAATAAAACTGGGCCATTAAGACTGACTGCAGTGGGAAAGACAGAAGGGAGAGAAGAAAAGAGAAGAAAAAGAGAAGTAAGTAAGGAGATACTGAGGCTTGATCGCCTGACCTTGTGGTTGAAGGAGTTCCAATTCCTGCCTCAAGGTAGTAGGGGTGGTGTGCCCGCTTGGTATAGGGTCCCACAGATGCTGGGCGGAATTACCCTCGAAGGCAAGATCACAGCAGAGGGCAGGCAGCGCTTCCCACAGCATTGTTGAGTGCTGGATTTCACTGGTATAGCTGCCTTGTGCAGTATGCAGCACTGGAGCAGGGTGGGGTGGTGGGGTGTTCCCTCAGCTCCATGTAGTGCCCCAGGACATGCAGGACCGCCTCATCTGTGTGTAGGATCACTTAGAGCGGAGCTGGGCTTGTTGTCTTAGCTTGCTCCAGGATTGCTGATGTCCTACTAGCTGGGAGGGGATTTTGTTGTTGTTGTTTTGTTTTTCACCTGGCCAGCTGGTATTGAATTAAGTTATTCTGAAACTGAGGCTTGCTCTAAGGGGTCTTTGTTTTGTTGATCGCCTCTGGGCTCTGTAGCTAACTTCTGACCTTCCTTAGCATGGGCTTCCTTATTATGCTAATGTATGTTAAAGGACTGGTTCACTAGTTGCCTTCCAGTTAAACCATGAGCTTGGGATTTGCAGTGTTTCTAAGAAAATATTTTTTCTCTCTTTTATATTGGGCTTATGGAGTGCCCTGATTTGGGCTGTCACGCTGACCTGCAAAGGAGGAGATCCAGCTTGTCAGAGAGGTGGTTTTCTTCTTGGCCAACTGGAACTGAATTCGCCCCCTGGACTATGACTATCCACTTATTTTCTGCCACATTGAGACCTGACTCAGATAAATGTTCTTACTTCTTTCTCAATTGCTCCAGATCTACGGCTACCCACCGACCCCAACCCCCTGGGCTATGAACTCAAGGTAACTAACAGTACGGAGAGCTCTGTTGTGGGGTCCTGTGACTAGCTTTCAGAGGTTCTCCTCATGTCTGGGATTATGTCCCCTTTAGGGCATCAGCCTGGGGAAATCGCTACTCACTGCCAATCTAGGGCACAGGTAGCTGCTCAGCTGGATCCCGTAAACCCAGCATGCCTAACCTAGAGCAATTTAGTGCATTCTTGGTTCACTTTATGAGTGAAAAAAAATTGTTTTAAAAGGGGGTTCAGGACAGACCCTAGTGCCCTGATTTAATTTCAGGACTCTGCCTCCCAGTCTCCTTCATCTGACCTCCCAGTTTTCTGGTCTGGCAGCAGGAGCTCCAGGTGGGTGAATCTAACTAGACGCCATCTTCTTCTGCATGGGAATGCATTCTTTAACTTGAGGACTTTACAAATTTTCCTTTCCTAATGATTTTTGTTTTTGTAATGTTAATATTTTAAAAAAGATAAGCGGGCAATATTATACCATTTCTACCTAAGCTAAGGTTTGGATAGATATTTCTTCACACACGATCCTTGTTTATTACTTTTCAGGTAAACAATTATAAAGCATATACTGAAGCTATTTTAAAGTGTCAACAAATGTATTGACATTACAACATATTTGAATTTGTTCATCAGCCACAAGGACATATCCTGCTTCTCTTAGCTATAATACTCAGCAACCCACAAAGTAACAATATCACAATGTTGATTCTTAAGTTTTAAAATATAATCAATCTGTGTTTGCCAAAGTGCTCTCTAGCACCAAGATGCCAAGACTTTATCTCACATACTTGGGGCATATTGTCAAGAGAGACAATTCCCTGGATAAGGACCCCCTGCTTGATAAATTTAAGGGGCAGCAAAAGAGAGGTAGGTCCTCAGTGAGACAGATTGACACAGTGGCTGAAACAATGGGCTCAGATATGCGACCAATTATGAGGAAGACACAGGACTGGGCAGTGTTTAATTATGTTGTCCATAAGGTGGCTATGGGTTGGCACTCCCTCGATGGTACTTAACAACAGGTTAAAGAATAGAATTCTGGTAGGAATACGAGTGTAAGTCAAAAGCATTACTAACGGGTTCTCAGTTTACACACGCATTGGTTCATTCCAAACCAATATGTCCTTAAACATATATCTGCAATCACAGAATACCTGTAGATGAATTCCATAATACACTTCTCTTAATCTCAGTAGTGTGCCTTTCAAATACTGTTTAATCAACCTGTGGCTTCAAAGTGAATACACTGGGTCCCTTAAATTCAAGGGAAAGAGATCATATCAAAAGATTATGACAACTGATTGTTTGGATCCCAAAGGAATAAACTTGATGAATTTTTCAAAGGACACAAAATAAGCACAGGAGCTTATTAGGAAGGAGTGTGTGTGTGTGTTTGTTTTTTCAATTGAAAAGTGGATTGGAGGAAAAGTATGACCCTCCAAAAAGAAGGGCCACCATCAGAGTACTTGTGAGATCCATGCCTGAAATGGTAGAAAGAACAGAGGCTTCAGAGGGCCCAGCAGCGAGGCCATGAAACAGAGACAAGCAGAAGCACCTAGACCAGAGGTTCTCAACCTGTGGGTTGTGACCCCTTTGGGGGTCGAATCACCCTTTCACTGGCATTACCCAATTCATAACAGTAGCAAAATTACAGTTATGAAGTAGAAATGAAAATAATTTTGTAGTTGGGGGTCACCACAACAAGAGGAACTATATTAAACGGTCGTGGTGTTAGGAAGGTTGAGAACCACTGAGTCCTAAGCTATTACATAGTTTGGTAGTTACATAATCTTGTGTCAACTTGAGGATATTAATAGTGAAGGGGTGGAGTTTAGCGTGACAATCCGGTCTCAGTCTGATGATGCCTCCTTGTGGACATGGGTTTCTCATGAGAATTCTGGGAATTTCCTGTCTTCCACTCTGGAGGCGGGACACACTCTCTCTCTGCTACACATTGCTGTTGACAAGCCACATGGAGCCACACTATGGCAACCAAAGCCTTGGAGATTGACATTGGATCCATAAGGCTTTGCACCCACCAGGCTATGATCTTCCTACATTTTGCATCATTACATGTGACTGTGTGGGTTGGAAGAGTGATTTATGGACTAGGATCAGAATTTTGGGCTAATATTGGACTTATGGACTTGATCTGGACTGGCCTGGGATGTTCTCTTAATATTTAATTATTCTTTGATATAAAGCTCTTTTTTTATACATAATATATGAGTGTCCCTGGATTTGTTTCTCTAGTCAACCCGGACTATCAAAGGTAGTGCTGAGTTTACTGGCCCATCAAACAAGGTAGAGGTCAATGAACCATATGACCGGGAGGCTGAGGACTGGAGGGAATTCTGTTTTCAAGCACTACTAAGAAAAAGTACCGAGACAAAAGAAAAATATGCTTAACATTTTTGTGACCTGCTAGCTTCCTTAATAACCCCCACAATCATGAGTATTTTCTGTGAGTTCTGTGTATCCATTGCAATGAATTCTTGAACTCAGCAGAGAAGTAGAAAACTAGAAAGTGCTGTGGGGGTGGGGGTGTTGGTGTCAGAATAACATACAGAAGGATGGAGGGTGGAGGTATGTTTGACCTCTGCCTTGTGACAATCAACCTTATGCTGGTGTAGAGTTGGATTCTCCTTCTCCTTTGGGTAGCCAGAAGTCCGATGTATGGTACAGCTATACCATACCATTTCCATAGTGACTCTATATGTCAAAGTAGAATTGTCGCATAGGGATTCCTAGACAGTAATCTGCATAAGAGCCGATCACCATGTCTTTTCTCCCATATGGAGAGAGAAGAAGCCCAGCATAAGCAAAGAACTCCTGCAAAAGAAAAACAAAGTAGGTGGTTGTGTCAGTCTGGTTACTTTAGAGAAACAAATCCACAGAAACTCATGTGTAAGAGAGAACTTTATATAATGGTCAAGTGCGCATCAAGAAAACATCCCAACCCAGTGCTGCCCAAGCCCACAAGTCCAACATTAACCCATTAACCCATGTGTTCAATACCAATCCACAAAGTCCTCTTCCATCTCACAAAACAGACACAGTGATGCCGACTACAGGAAGAAAGCCGATTCAGTGAATGTGTAAGCATCTCAGCACTGGCAGGGGTCTCCACACAGCTGCTCCAGCACCCAGGGCTGCATCCAGGTAGGTCCATGTGGCTTCTTCTTGGGGATGTCTTGCAGGAAGTCAGCCTTGCCAGTTGAAGCAGGAACTGCTAAGGCAGCTGCACACTGGTACGACCATCAGAAAGCAAGAGACCCGAGAACTTGAAAGGCAAGGCTCACCAAGCCATTTATCCCTCTGCCCTTCAATTAATCCCACATGTGTTTATCAGCCAGGTTGGCACAATAAACTAACTAAGTCAGTGGTCTTACACTACCTGACCTCAAAACAAGCACAGTTGTCGAAGTATCCTGGTACTGGTATAATGAATGATAGCCACATACGAGGAGAAAGACAGAAAAGCCACACCTAAAAACTTTAATACACTCATTCACTGTCCCTGTGTGTTTTTGAGACTGTAACACTTTATGGGAGTAGAGAGCTCAGTCTTTCTCCTATGTGACAGCTGGCGGGTTTGAACAGTTGACCTTGCTGTTAGCAGCCGATCATGACCACTATACCACCACAAAATTCAATTTCTCTCCTATATCATACAACTATAATGAAAAACAAGAACAATTTTCACTAGCACACACAAAAAGAAATGGAATAGGAATCAGTGTATGTGTACTTCTAAATATATTTATATATAATCTATGTGAGGAAAACACAACTTGGTTTAAAAATATCATACATTGATTAGATCCCACATTCTTGGGAAAGAAAATTTAATATTATTAATATGCTAGTTATTCACACCTTGAACTATAGATCCAAAGCAATGCAAATGAAACTCCTAGCATGGAATTTTGTGAATATTAACAAATTAAATTTTATATGGAAAGACAAAAACAAAACAAAAAAACATCCAAAAAAAACCCAACAACCTCAACAGACTAAACTACACAATACTGAAGAAGAAAATCTTCCAATTGATGTCATGTGATTTTAATGAGGAAAATTGTTTTCGTTAAAATGAGGTAGTCAGTTGGAAATGAATTAAATAGGAACAATATTTGAAAATTATAGGATAAATTTGATAAATTTTAATAAAATATTTAAATGGAATCCAACAACATTTTTGCTTTAAAACTTTGCAAAACCTGTGTAGGGAGAAAACATAGATTTTTAAAAATAGCTTAGAGAGACAAAAGCTTTCAATGTTTAATAGTACAAAGCCTGGAAGCCATAAAATATCAATCATTTGAGAACAAGAAGATTTAAAATGTCTGTAGGAAATAAAACACAATATGTAAAGCTAAAAAATGAACTTAAACATTGTAAAAGATACCCAATGTAGGTTACAAAGCTTTAATTGATGTTTTTATGAAGATACCTATAAATTAATGGTATCAATAGAATGTTATTAGAAAAATAGATATCAATGATTCAAGAAATAAAATTGTTCAAATCTCACTAATAAGAAAAATAATCCAAACTTTAAATTTCCATAAGACATCACTTTTCTATTTTTTAGTCAGAGACGAAAGCATCT
>NW_022105908.1:11812912-11821279 GCF_000313985.2 Echinops telfairi | reverse complement strand
TCATCAGGCCTTTTCTTCCACTTTCTACTGGGTGGCTTTGAACTTTGAACATTTAGGTTAGTAGTTGAACACACTTTGTGAACTTCTGCGCGTGGGAAGAGTTTTCTTGTTGATTCAGAATGCATAACATAGTATAGGAGGGATATCCTAGAAACGGAGATTATCCTTGGTGTCTGAGAATATGCTCTCTCATATTACCCAGGTCCATTCAAAATTGGTTCTTTCTGATTGTTGTATGAGGCCTCTCAATAATTAAACACCCATCATTTTTTCTGATGATAATCCAGAAGGATGGCAGTTTAAAAGCATTTCACCATTTCTCAAGTTCTCTCTGACCTCTGACCTAAGAACAAATTCTCTTTCAATAATCCAAGGTATTATCTGGGAATGCGGTAGGTAATGCTTGACATCCGATCACACGATACAAGGAAGATTCCCGGCCCTTTGCTTAATTCAGACCGTGCAGATCCAGTTTTCTAAGTGAGAATGGTGAAAAGGCCATTGCTCTTGTTCATACTAAGAGCAACAAAGGAGCAAGTGAGAGGGTTTGTCTGAATGGTGAAAAGCTCATGCTGTAGGAAAGTTGACCAAGACAAAAAGCTCCCTGGAGTGATCAGGTCAGAGTGAATCCATACGCAACCTCATGTGATTCTGGGGTCCGTTTTTGGCTGCATGCTGGCTGATGAGCAACAATTAAAACTCAGTTTGGGTTCAGCAGTCTTCTGATGCCCTCACAGCCAGGAATTTATTTCTGTTTACTTCTATAAACGATTGAATCGTGCAGAGTAATACATCGTCCTTCCCTTTGACTAAAAAGTTAGTGTTGTTCTATTTGGCAAACCCATATATAGGAAGAGTCAAGGCCATTAGCTTGGAACAATGGTTTAAAACTAAGAATTAGCTCTAAATTATAGTAGGCAATGAAGCCTATGGGTAAAGACTTTCACAGCGATTCTTTCCTCTGCATCCTTCTTTCCTCCCTTATAAAGAATTATATAAGCCATTATGATCTCTTACCTAGAATATTACCTGCTTTCTTTTCTTCTCTATACCACTTGGCTTGCCTTCTTCCATTCTATTCTAAACAGTACATATAGACGTGTTTTTCTGAAAAACAAAACAATAGATTTGATCAGGCTACTTGCACACTTAATACCTATCTTCGCCTTCTATTGGTTCAGCAGCTCATAAAAGGTTTTACATTGCCTGGCATATCAAAACACAGACTTGGGTCTCAATGAAGGCTCCATAGATGAGCAGCGGTTCTCACTAAGAGAACAAAGGAAAAGGTAAGCACAGTGGTGGAAGTACATTCCGAATTTCACAGATGTTCACACAATTTGGAGCATTTGCTCAGCCAGAAGAATAAGATGGGGAAAGGGAAGATATTCAGATTCTCAATATGTGCTTTATCTTCTTTGTTGCCTGCCCCCAAATAACTTGTGGCTTTAGTCGGGATATTAAGGCTCGTACTAGAAAACATCTTGTGGTTACACCTGGTAAATATGCTGAGGGAATTCATTAGGAACTCTACTTGCTGTAGAAGTCAAAATAGGAAAGGCGGCAGGGATTGGATCCTAATCTTGGTGAAGAGGGGTATGCAGAGGCTGAGAAAGGCATTCTAATGCATGCAAGTCAGGAATAGAGATGTTTGGATGTCTATTTGTCTCTAGTCAGATCGTTTGTCTCTAGTGTGATGCAGATGAGGAAGCAGTGAGCAGGGAGGCTGGAACACTCAGGTGGTCAGCCTACTGGCCAGTAAGAATTTGTAGTGAGATTTCTTTTTCTTTTTCAGGATTGGAAGAAGGTTTATTTACAACGTGCAGTATGTAGATGACACAAACTTCCAGGAGGCCTTGAAGCATTTACTGATGAAGATCAAGGACTACAGCTTTCGGTATGGATTGCAGCTAAATGTACAATAAACAAATATGCTCACAACTGTACCAACAAACTGCACGATAAGAACGTTGCCAAAGACTTCATTTTGCTTGGATCCACAATCAATGCTCATTGAAGCAGTAGGCAAGAACACAAACCACATATTATATTGGGCAAATCTGGTGCACAAGATTTCTTTCAAATGTTGAAGATCAAGAATTCACTTTGAGGACTAGGACCACACCATCTACCCAAGTTGTGGCATTTTCAATCACCTCCCATGCATGGGAGAGCTCAATATTGAATAAGGAAGACCAAAGAAAAATCAATACATTTGAACTATAGTGTTGGCGAAGGAGACTGAAAGGACAATGGATTGAGAGAAGAATAGAAAAATCCGTCACTTGCAAAAAGTACAGTCAGAATGCTCCTTAAGGAAAGGATGTTGAAAATGCATCTCACATGTCCTGGACATGTTATCAGGAGAGATCAATCCCTGGGAAAGGACAGCATGTTTGGTAAAGGAAAGGGGTAGTGAAACAGAGGACGAAGTGTCAGATTTCTTTACGGCAATCATTAAGGTCCATCTCTGCAAAGCCCCAGCCCTGCCTGGTTTTTCTTTGGGGGCTGTTCTCCCTACCTGCGAGTCATTCAGACTCACCTATAACTCTGTCTTTATGTCCTGTATTAGTCTGGGTACTTTGGAGAAACAAATCCACAGCAACTCATGTATAAGAGAGAGTTTTATGTAAAGAAAAGGTGCATCACGAAAACATCCCAACCCAATGCTGCCCAAGCCCCAAGTCCAACATTAACCCATTAACCCAACACCAGTCCACAAAGTCCTCCACCTCACAAAACAGAGGCAATGATGCCGACTGCAGGAGGAAAGCTGAGTCCGTGAACGTGTAAGCATCTCAGCACTGGCAAGGGTCTCCACACGGCTGCTCCAGCACCCAGGGCTGCATCGGGATAGATCCATGAGGCTTCTCCTTGGGGATGTCTTGGAGGAAATCCATCTTGCAAGCTGAAGCAGGGAACTGCTAAGGCAGCTGCACCCGAAGCAACCATCACAAAACAAGAGACCCGAGAACTAGAAAGGCGAGGCTTCACCACCCATTTATCCCTCCGCCTTTCAACCAGCACCACATGTGATTATCGGCCAGGCTGGCACAATTAACTAACTCATGTCCCTACTTCCAACTCTGAAACATCAGACTACAATCCGCTTTTCTACAAAGGAAAATCGGATCCCCAAATCCAGTTTTCATGCTGTTGTATATTTCCTTAAGCCTGGACCTTTGTCCAAGCAAAAGAAAAAAGAATAAACATTCAAACCTACAGGCAGATCAGTATTTTAATTGTTTTCTCCACTCATAGATATGTGACCTTGAGCAAATTTCATAGTCTGTACGACATCTGTGAAATGATGATTCAATTCTTATCTTAATGTCTAAGAATATGGCCCTTAGCTACTTCTAGGAGTGTTAGTTGTTTTCCCACTGTGGTCTACAGGCCTAATCAGGTCAAATCTTGGACCTTAACTTCCTACTCTCTTCTGTCCTCAGTAAGGGTAGCTTAATGAAATCTCAACTGTGATCATTATGAACTCTCCTGACTTTTTGCTCAGAGGCCAGCAGCCAGTATTGCAAAGCAAGGCTTAAAGGCTTCATTTGAAATTTAAACTAGACTCACTGGGGAGGCTAAAAGCTAAGGATTTGACCTGTTCTGGCATTTGAGCTTATTCACATTAGAACTGCCTGTGTAACAAGTGGAGAGGAAAAAGAGATGGCTCAAAGTAGTCAAGCCTGGAAGGAAAGTAATTGCAAATGTATGAAATCAAAATAGGTGTATGAAGTGGGAGACAGCAAAGCTTGCCTCAGTCTTCCAGGACAAAGTCCCTGACTCAATGCCCCCGTGCTGGAAAAGCACAAAGGGGCATAGGTCAAGGAAGTACAACAATTTCTGAGCACACAGTTGGAGTATGCAATCCTGGTCTCTGGCTTGATTTTGGCTGAGTTGTTATTTAGAGACTCAATTGTATGATGCGCTGTGGTACCAAGTACCCATATGCATCCGATTAAAGTCTTTGCTCCTGCTATTTTCAGGATGGAGACAACAGAGGTCCACCTGCTTCACAGAGAAGCTGCTGAGCCCTTTAGCTCATCCTCTTATGTGGTAGAAGGACATGGGACTACCTGAGTTACAAGTGATAACACTCCCTCCGACCAAGATTTGCTTAACTACCTTTGAGTCCACATCATTGCATAGACTCACAATAAGAGTTTAATAAGTCTAATCATCCCATTCCAGAGATAAGAAAACTGAGACCCAGAGAAACTGTAGTTTATCAAGAAAACTAATAAAAAAAATAACTGGGAGAGAACACAGTTCTCCTAATTCTCAGCATGTTATTCTCTGTGCTTTATCCAAAACCATTGGGCAATAACATGCATAGGACTATTTTCCTGAAAGTGGTGAGTGGCAGGATATCATATAGTTATTTTTGAAATTGCTCTTATATTTAAACATTTTAATGATCAGCTGGTATTGTAATCTTTGTAGGTTAACTTCAGTAGAGGTAATAAATAATAACGGGCATAAGAAGGGCCTCGATATTAATTGGAGAAATAAGTATAGAACTATGTGGTACAGAAATGCCTTAATACAGAAAAAAGTTGAAGAGGAAGCACTAGTATAATTAAATATTTTAAGAGAAATACACTTTAACTTTAATCTATTAAAAATGTTTTTTGTTAAATCTCTAATCTTTGGTCCATGCTATTTTCAAAATACCAATAATTAAGGGCCCTTGTAGGTCTATTTTGATTAACAGGCAATTGTCAGCAATGAAAATTCTGTTATCAATTACATTGGCAAGATAATTTTGAACATATTAATTTTAAGTACATGAAGATACTCTGACTTGTCTACAGTTATCTTTACCCAATGTCCATTTTTTATGGCCAAAGGAACACAAATGTGGAGCTTTGAATATGCTTCAGCATAAAGCACTTCAGGAATGAAAACGCCCAGATAGCTTCAGAGCAGAGTGAGACTATGGGGGTCAGGCGACCAGAGCAAATCACAGTATTGTTATTCCAGTACTCCTTGATTCTTTATTCCTTCCCATTAAGTATCTGTGTGTCTGTCTTGTCCATCTACTACTTGTTTAGCTACCTGTCTACCTATATATAGACTATAGATTTAGACTCTTTATCTCAGTATCTAGCAAGAAGCAATAGGCATAAAAGGAACAAATGGCCAACTTCCAGGGGACCATAGGAAGATAGTCCAAATACCTAGCACCCATACTTGCTATGAATTTAGTATAGAGGATATATTTAAACCGTTGTTTGACTGCTGCTTTGCTTAGTAATAAAATGCTTTCATGAGACAAGATGGAAATTTTAGACCGATTTTAGCATACATTTGGCATAGTCAGTTACATAATACAAAAGCCCTGTCATAGATTCAAGCTCTGTCTTATCAGTATGGTCTTATACTTCCATCTTCACCTCCACCATTATGAAAAGGAAATAGCTGATCTATACGGACTTAGCTTTTCCAAGGGGTTAATTCTATACTTGAAGATGGTTCACTCCACAATGAACCAGACAGATGGGGCAGGACTGGCATTTTATTCAGGTTTGAGTCTAATAATGCGTTAGGGGCAATCCAACAAAAGTTAGTTCACCAATTTTGTTTTGTTTTATCATTGGGGGAAAAAATGAATATTGTTTAAAAATATGAAAATTTTAGCTATTGGTTGTATCATTTAATCCAAGTGTTCCCTCTTCAAGGTGCTAGGCAAAAACTCTATGTGTATACGTACATAGTTGCTCCTGAGTAGAATCTGACTCATGGTGACCCCATTTGTGTTAAGCATAGAATTGTGCTCTCTACGTCTACTAGAAAGAAGTACATCAGCATGCATTTCTTCCAAAGCACCCTCAGTGGACTCCAACCCCCAAACATTCAGATACCAACTGAGCATGTCAACCATTTGTATGAACAAAGGACTCCTCTGGGAATATAGTGACAAACAAATAGTCATGAATCCCACACACAAACAAAACAAAGCAAACAACAACAAAACAGTAATGTATCTGCAGATACATATATAAATGCCAAATATATTAAGAAACATAAAAGAGCAGAGTGTCTAGTCAAATCATTTAATATTTCTTCTTGAGACCTAGTCCAGCACAACCTCTCTGCAGAAATGCCATTCCTTAGAGCTATGCAGCAGAATTACAAACTGAAGAATAAGAAGGAGAGCATTCTGTTCAGATAATACCATGGGAAAATTTGCAGGACTGACGTATAATAGGTCTAGCTAAGGTGCAGGAAGAATTTCAGTGGGGTTGGAATATCAAGGAAGAATAAAAAGGAGTCTGAAATGAGATAAAATTAAATGAAGGTCATTGACCGAAATGTCTTTTAGTCCTCCCGAGGATTGAACTTCCATGCTGAGTGCAATGGGTATGTCATGAAGGCTTTTACTATGAGAATACAATTAATTTTGTTTTAAAACACCAGTGCATTCTTTTTTGGACTGTTGTGGTATTCAGGATAGAAAATGAAAGGCAAGTGAGAAAAATATAAAGGCAACTAAGAAATAAATGATGGTAGCATGGACTAGAAAGTCTGCCGGAGAGATGTCTTAGGAAGAAGGACCCCTGATAGCACAACAGTCAAGTAGTTGGCTGCTGTTGGGGGAGAAAGACCCAACAATCCATTTCAGGAAAGATTGCATCCTAGAAAGCCACCTGGGGCAGTCCACTCTGTTATAGAGAATTGTCATGGGCCAGAATTGATTCAGTGACACCTGACAACAATCGCAGAACATGATTCATAAAAGAACCTAGCTCAACAATGCTATGTAGCATTATGCTTTTAAAATGCCGAGGACCCTTCTGGCATGTAAACATACGACAATCACCTAGTAGCTCTCCTACTATGACTATGAGCACTGTTGCTAGGAATTGTTTGCTTTCTGTTTTGAGGAGTGGTGTTGCCCAGCAATGGGGACGAGTGGTTTACTAGGATGTATTGTACTTGGTTGGTTTTGTTTTTAATACTTGTATTGTCATATACTTCACATATCACAGGAAGAAATGCTGTGCAATCATCACCACAATTGATTTCAGAACATTTTATTCTTGTACTCATGGTTGTTAGCTCCCCATTTCACTGTGCCTGCCCCTGCCCTGTCCCTAGGCAATTATCAATCCAGCCACTGTCTCTACAGATCTACTTATTCTGGATTTCCTTCACCAAAAATAACACAAAACACAGACAGGAAGAAAGCAAACAAACCCAACAACAGCAATGAATAGACAAAACATAGTAAATCTTCAATCAAAAAGAAGACAGCAAATATCGAAAACTTGAACAACTTTACATGGGTCAAAGGAGAGAGATCAAATGATAAGGCATTATACTTTAAACTAAATTTATCTGCCATAATTGACTTTACAATGCTCCCTGTCTGATAGCAAGGATATTCACATTAATCCACTATGGTCAGAGGGGATTCACCATAGGCTTACTCCATGTTGGGACCCCACAAATGGATTTTGGGCTTCCACTGTCATTTATAGCCACCTGCAAACCAGGTATTTACAATTTAAGTTCTACTATCATTGCCTTCTTCTGACTGGATTTTATCATTCATAATCCTTGGATCACATAGGATGGAATACATCTTCCCTGTGGACTTAGTTGAGAACTCATTTAGATGGTTGCTTGTTTGAAGATACACTTTTAAGACTTAAGATGCTCTTCTTTCTGATAGCAGGTCACCAACTGTTTTCTTCATACTTGGCTATAACACCCATATTTCCTGTGATCCCTTTGAGCCAAGCCATGCTATAAGAACTAATTGTTCTTTGATCATGGCTAGAATTAAGTGTGAGCTCCAAATCCATTTATATGGCTTATATATGTCTCTGGCTCACTTTAGAGTTAGCATTTGCTGATAGAGAGCATCACATATCATCCTTGTGGGGCATCAGGTAATTCTAGTGATAATGTCATTAATTATTAGCCAATGATATAGAGTTTAAAACACTGTTGCAAAAGTGAGATTATAGAAATACAAGCCAGCTTCAGACAGCAATACATAAATTATTGACTTGGACAAATTAAACTCTTATTTGGCTGGACACTATTTGCACAAACAATGGGGGTTGTTGGTAAGGCAAATCTTTCTCTCTTTAAAAAAGAATTTTATCGGAGGCTTGTATAACTCATCACTATCTATACATCCATCCATTGTGTTAAGCACATTTGTACATTTGTTGCAATCATCATTCTCAAAACATTTGCTTTCCACTTGAGACCTTGGTATCAGCTCCTCATCCCCCACCACCCCCCACCCCCGCTCCCTTCCCCACCCTCCCTTACTCTCATGATCCCAATTCTACCTTACAAATCTGAATAGACCAGAGGCTGTACACTGGTACAGATAGGAACTGGAAA
>NW_022105908.1:11804601-11810478 GCF_000313985.2 Echinops telfairi | reverse complement strand
CCCCAGAACTGTCAGTCCCGTTGTTTTCTCCTCCAGATTGTTCATCCAGCCTGTCCTATCCAGACAGACCTGCGGAGACAACAACATGCACAAAAACAGGACAGAACAAAACCAAGCAACAATGTACAACAAAACAGCAACAATATCAAGCCACTGATGAAGAACAAATTAAAATATACCAAGAAAGAAAGAAAAGCTTGTGTTTTCCAGTAAGTTTACAGAAACAAACTGCCACAGCCTTCTCCCATTATACATCTCATGAGTTTGAACCGCTGACTTTTCACTGATGCGTAACCACTGCAGAACCAGGGCTTCTTTGCCATATTTATAAGCACTGATAAAAAGATCAGAACATTGTCTTAATTTATGGATAAATAAATCGAGTTTGCTTAGCTCATGGCTATGATAGTTAAACTTCATTGGCAGGCTATGACCTGATTATATGTGCAGCTTACATAGGTAAGAAGAAAATACTCAATGAAAATATTCTGTGAATTTTTATGATGTTGACATGCAAATACAACGCCGCGTATGATATGTTATTTACATTTTACTATAAAGTTCCATTGGCATTTTACTACCTAAAAACAGAAATGCTGGCAGCCTAGGGGCTACACTTGGGGCTACTACCCCCAATGTCTGCAGTTGAACCCACCAGAGGCTGCTCAGGAGAAGGGTGAGGCTGTCTGCTCCTGTAAAGACTTACAGCCTCTGAAACCCACCAAGGCAACTCTATTCTATGTAATAGCATCACTCTGAGTCAGAGTCCGTTTAATGGCAACTCTTTATTTATTTATAGTGATTAAAGTGATTAAAACACAAAGAAAAGATCACACAGGCACTAGGCAGCTAGAAAAGTGTCTTGGGGGCTGGGGGCTGCGCGGGTCACATCTGACTTCCTCTGCCCTCACTTAGAGGACCAAAGGGTAACACAATACACCTGATCTAATTCCCCTGAGGCAGAGCTGATCTCTGCCTCCACCCTATACGCACCAGCACTTTATTCTGGCACCAACTGTAAAAAGGGTGTGGGGTCCTTCCTGAGCTCCTCTCACTTCATGAGTTGAAAGAGGGGAGCATCACCAGCCTAAGACCTTTTCCTGTGAGGAATCAGAGGTCTCCTCCCTCAAGGTTTCTTTCTTTTGAGACCAACCATTCCTTCCACAGCATCCTACTCTGTTGGGTTTGATCATTTTTTTTCAATGGGGACACACACGTCAACATCATCATTAGGGGGTATCTAGGGAGCCCTAGTGATAACATGTTTGGCTGCTCATCGTAAGGTCAGCAGTTTGAAATCACCTCTGCTCCAAGGAGGAAAGACAGGGCTTTCCACTCTGGTAAAGTGACAGTCCCAGAAATGCACAGCAGTTCGACCCTGTTCTATTGGGTGTATATAAGAATTAATGGAAATATCGCCACTCTCACCACTGGTCCTGAAGGGATACCGGGAGGGTGGAGGGAAGGTGGGTTGGAAAGGGGGAACTGATTACAAGGATCTACATAAACCTTCTCCCTGGGGGATGGACAACAGAAAAGTGGGTGAAGGGAGATGTCCGACAGTGTAAGATATGACAAAATAATAATTTATAAATTATCAAGGGTTCATGAGGGAGGGGGGAAAGGGGAAGGATGGGGGGGAAATGAGGAGCTGATGCCAGGGACTTAAGTGGAGAGCAAATCTTTTGAGAATGATGAGGGCAATGAATGTACAAGTGTGCTTGATACAATGGATGGGTGGATGGATTGTGATAAGAGTTGTACGAGCCCCAAATAAAATGATTAAAATGATTAAGAAAAAGAATTAATGGAGGTGAGGGAGAGATTCGGTGTTGATTAGAGAAGTTAACAGGTACATTTCAGGATGAGAAACTACACCTCTTCCCAACCGTGCCTGCATGTTCACCACTCTTTGGTCCTCGGTCTTTCAGGCAAGAAACCTGATGGCCTCTGCCCTCCTTAGAAAAGTGTTACAAATCTTCTTTAGGTCCGAGAAAGCCCGAAGAGGATCCCACTCTGAAAGCCAGCCTCTTGCCAGGAATCACTCAGCTTTACTCATTCCCGGGGCTGGGAAGTACATTGTTCTGTGTTGTGGTCTTAGCCCTAGTGCTATTGCCTTTACTGCCACCACAGCGTCTCCATCAGGAATCGTGGGGTCCAAAGGATGGGCTCTTCTTTCTTAATCGGAGTCAATTCTTCTTCCTTGCTTCAGAGATAGTTCATTTTCTACCCAGTGGAATGGCAAAACTGACCAATCCCCACTCGAAAGTCCCATCTTTTCCTGTGCCTACATAGTCACCTGGAGGGTGTTACAAAGACTGTGGCGAGAAGACACTATTTAAATAATTGACTGCACTTATTCAAACGTAGTTTGCTTTGTTTGCAAGGTGATACCATTCTAATTACTGACAGGGACAATGTATCGCGGTTGGGTTTTTTGAGAGTGGGTGTGGGAGGGAGGAGTGGGGAGGGGGGCGAACCCTTAAACTGATCAAACTTGATTGAGAAACTGAAAGCACAGATGCTTTGAAATGTAGCTGATGTGATATTGCATTTGAACTACTGGATGTAAAAGTCACTGGTAAAATGCATTGCAGATGGCAATGAATTTCCCCTAGGCCCTGCTCCTTTCAACAGGAGAGCAGTGATAGAGATGCTACTGCAAGACTGAACCAGGAAATGGCAGCATTCATCGTAACTTGCCCTCTGCTGGCCAACTCCATGTTTGTCCTTGTTAAACGAGGAGGCTATTCAAAGATGCAAATTAAGTGCTTGAGCACTTTTTAGTTTTGTGACTTTATTACTCTGAGATGGTTGGGAGTTTTAATTTTGTGCAGCCTACCTGCTGTTTCTTTATTAAAATCTTAGTTCTGATTAATCAAAAAATGCTCTTGGTAGTCAGCTCACATCCATCCTATAAAGTAGGATAAATTCTCTCTGAATTTAGTGAGGGGTTTATCTTTTAAAGATGCACGTTGATTTACATGTGTCCTCACAAGTCTGGCAGTGAATTAAAATATGATAGAAAATGGAAAAGGTTCATGGCTCTCTGAATGTGATAATAAATAAGGGATTTCATTGCTCAGTACTGTGTGTAATATGCATGTCTCATCTCACCTAGTGGGCAATTTGAGTTCACTCTGTTGATAACACCCATAGTAAACTTGCTTTGGATTTGTATAGCCTCATAATATTGTCAAAATTCTCTAAAATTCAATCAGCTGCACTAAAGTATGTTGGATATTTGAAGCAACTGAAATGAGACCAACCTTACCATAATCACAGATTTTTGTCCACTGGCAACACCCAGAGAGTTGATGTTGGTGGAGCACTGGAACAGCAGGGAGTGGCATGCCATTTTCCATAGTGGTTGCACCATTTTATAGTCCCGCCAAAAGTGTCAGTGGTTTACTCTCCACAACATTGCAAGCGTGGATTGTTTCTATTCTTCTGAAATGTGCTACTAATGAAGTGATGAGATGTTATCCCATTGTTTTGATTTGCATCTCTCGAATGGCTAATTGGCATCACTGTTAGATCTCTCATTAGAGAACTATACCTCAGTCTTGGCTCCAAGCGAGAAAGAATTCACACCAAAGCCTGGTTTGTGTTCCAAGTGAGTTTTATAAGAGTTAGAAGAAGTTACAGGTTTACACAGGCAACCGCAGGGCCCCTCACCCCATATAGCCTCCCTAGAAGCTGCTCAAAAAGTCACACGGTCAGCTCTGGGCTCCTGCCTTTTTCAATTATTCTGCGGGGAGGCATGATGGATGACCCTGGTCGACCCCATTGGCTGAATTGAATTTACCTGGCCTAGGTGGGCCAATCCAGGTGCAGCGCCCACCCAGGTGTACCTTCTCTTCCTGGCAGGAAGCCTGAACCTCTGAGAAAGCACAGTGTACCACTCCTTCATGGACCGGTAACTTGGACCTCTGAGCATGAGCAATGGACACCCAAGTCCCTAAGCTAAACTACCTAACAATCACCTTTTTTTAATTAAATATTTTTATTGGAGGCTCTTGTAGCTCTCATCACAATCCATACATTCATCCATTGTGTCAAGCACATTTGTACATATGTTGCCATCATCATTTTCAAAGCTTTCTGTATGAGCCCTTGATATCAGCTCCTTGTTTTTCCCTTCCCTCTCCCACCCTCCCTCCCTCATGAACCCTTGATAAATTATAAATTATTATTTTCATATCTTACGTTGCCTGCTGTCTCCCTTCACCCACTTTTCTATTGTTTGCCCCTTTGAAAGGGGGTTACATGTGATCCTTGTGATAGATTCCCCCTTTCTCCCCCCATTTTCCCCTTACCCTCCTGGTATCTGTATTCTCATTATTAGTCCTGAGGGGTTTATCTGTCCTGGATTCCCTGTGTTGTGCGGGCTCTTATCTGTAGCAGTGTGCATGTTGTAGTCTAGTCAGATTGGTAAGTTAGAATTGAGGTCATGATAGTGGGGGGGGGGAAGCATGAAAGAACTAGAGGAAAGTTGTATGTTTCATCGGTGACATACTGCACTCTGACTGGCTCTTCTCTTCCTTGTGACCCTTCTGTAAGGGGATGACCATGATCATGTTTTTTATGTTTGTTGGGCACCTGACTGTCTTCTTTGGTGAAGTGTCTGTCCATAATACCTGCTTATTATTTAATTAGTTTATTTGTCTTTTTCTTTGTAGGTGTGGAAGTTTCTTATAAATTTGAGATTAGACAATTGGGGTTTTTTTTGTTTTGTTTTGTTTCATTTTATTTTTTTTAGCAATTTGTAGGTACTCCTTTTTTGGTGAAGTGTTTTTGTTTGCATACATGTTTAATGTTTAAGCATTCCCAACCACCTTGTTGAGGGGGCCCTTGGGGCATAGTGGTTACAAATTGGATGCTAAGTGCAAAATCAGCAATTCAAAGCCACCAGCTGTTCCTTGGGAGAACATCGGGACTTCCACTCCCATAGAGTTACAAGCTTGTAGACACCAAGGCCAGTTCTACTCTGTCCTATATGGCTGTCATGAGTCAGCATCAGCTTCATGGCTATGGTTGCTTGAGTCATCTGGTTTGCTTTTTTATTTACATTTGGTGTATACAGGTGTCATGTATTAGAACACCTAAGTTTTCCTCCATTTTTTCTTCGATGTTCCTTATAACTTATTGGTAAGATAATGTCAAATAAAACTCCTTTTCAAATGTCTGCACCAAATACAAAAGCTCTCAGTAACAGCAAGGGTGACCTCATAAGACAGGGTAGAACTACCCATGTGAGTTTCCAAAACTGTACTTCTTTACTAGAGTAGAAAGCCCTCTCCACTAAAGCTCGTGATGCAGAAATTGAAAATTCTACTGATAACTTCAGTCTGGAATTGATCACACATGCACTCAAGCTGCATTGATAATTATTGGTGATTGGAATGCAAAAGTTGGAAACAAAGAGGAAGAGATAGTAGTTTGAAATATGGACTTGGTAGTAGAAATGAAGCTTCCCATTGAATAATAGAATTTTGCAAGACCAGTGACCTTTTCATCACAAATACCCTTGTACAACAAGAGGTGATTATACAATCACACTTCTTCAGATGGAATAAACAAAATTGACTATATTTGTGAGAAGGGTTGATGGAAAAGTTCAATATCAGCAGCTAAAACCAGGTCAGGGTTTGACGGTGGAACAGACTATCCATTGATCATAGGAAAGCTCATGTTTAAGTTGAAAATAAAGACAAATGCACAGAACCCAAATATGACATTTGAGAATATCTCAAGATCGCTAGTAAACACTCGTGGCAGAAGACCTGGTGAGCAATGGGATGACATCAAGAACATCGAGCATGAAGAAAACAAAGGCACTTGAAGGCTTGAAAGTCAACAAGCAGCCATCTAGCC
>NW_022105908.1:11795282-11803875 GCF_000313985.2 Echinops telfairi | reverse complement strand
GAATTGTATGAGCCCCAATAAATTGATTAAAAAAAATAAAGAAAACAAAGGGTCATTATAAAAACAGGAAAGAAAGAGAAGACCAATGTGGATGTCAAAAGAGACCATGGGGTAACCAGTCCCTCACAACTATCATGGGTTCAGTAGGCGCGACTGTGCAGTTATGATATACACTGATTATAGTAAAGTCATAAAGAATAGGACAGATAGGAGAGAGAGTAAAATAAAGAAGTCAGACATATTTTATGGTCGCATGCTCACCTCAGCTCCTCTTGGTGGTCCACGGGATGGTGAGAGATGAGAGGGCGGGAGAGAGCTGCAATTTATTTCTAACCAAAGCTTATATATCTTTGGGGGCATGCAAGCCTCCTGACTACAGACAATGATCTACCTCATAGGAAGGGGTGGTAGCATAGGCAATACAAGCAATGTGTGTGTGTGTGTGTGTGTGTGTGTGACCTAGGGGTGTATGCACAACAGTAACAGGAGGGAATAGAGGTACATATGTGGCAAGATGGGCGGACTCAATACAGTAACCTAACCTTAGTCATCCTTGAGTGGCCCTGACCTTGTGTTTGGGCTCTCATTCAAGTGAACAATCACTATCCTTATTACAAGGGAGTGGGCCCTACGTAGGGTGGGTCAGACTATACAGTCTAGTTGTCTAGATGGCTTATAACCCTTAGGGAGAATAACCTCTGACCTGCTTTCCTTGACCTCCTACTGTGCAATCATTTACCATCTTGGGTTTGGCATATATTTGGGGGAGTCAACTTGGGAGAAATCTTTCTGTATCCGACAAGAGACCCTGAAATTAGCTCTTAATCTTAGAGTTGCTAAGGCAAATGAAAGAAATGATCAAGTTAAAAAACCAAACAGAAATTCCAAAGGGCAGCTCAAGAAGACCTACTAAGATATTATAATGAAATGTGAAAAGAATTAGAGTTAGAAAACCCAAGGGGAAGAACATGCTCAGCATATTTTATCACCTATGGCCATGGTTCTCAATCTTCCAATTGCCACAACTGTTTCCTACAGCTCCTCATGTTGTGGTGACCCCCGACCATAAAATTATTTTTATTGCTACTTCATAACTGTAATTTTTCTACTTCTATGAATCTGGCAACCCTGGTGAAAGGTTCGTTCAACCCTTAAAGGGGTTGTGATCCACAGGTTGAGAACCGCTGCTCTAAGTAGTTGTGTCTCCTGAAAACATATCCAAACTATGTAAGAGAAAACCTTGACATCCTTGCTTCTAAGGAGCACCCTGGTCCTCCAAGACACAGCTGTTTGTCCTTTTGGTCTTTGTTGGTATTTTCAATATTCTTCTCCAGTACACAATTCAAATACATAAATTCTTCTGAAATCTTCCTTCTTCAATGTCGAACTTACACTTGCATTTGAGGCAACTGAAGATACCAGGCCTTGAATCAGGAGCAACTCAGTCCTCAAAGTAACATCTTTACTTTTCAGTACAGTTCTTGTGCAGCAGATTTACCTGATGCAACACCTCTTTTGATCTCTTGGCTGCTGCTTTGATGAGCATTGATTTGGATACAAACAACACGAAATCCTTGATAACTTCAATCTTTTCTCCATTTTTTATGTTGTTACCTACTGGTCAAGTGGTGAGGACTTTGATATTCTTTACAGTCAGTTGTAATCCATAGATAAGGCTGCAATCCTTGATCTTCATCAGCAAGTGCTTCAAGTCCTCCTCACTTCCAGCAAGCAAGGTTATGCCATCTATTTATCAGAGGTTATTAATAAGCCTTCCTCCAGTCCTGAAATCGCATTCTTCTTTATATAAGCCAGTTTCTCTGATGATTTTCTGAGGATACAAACTGAATAAATATGCTGTAAGGTTGCAGCCTTAATGCACACATTTCCTGATTTTAAACCATGCAGTATTCACTTGTTCTATTCACACACTGCTTCTTGGCCCATGTACAAGTTCCACAGGAGCACAATGAAGTGTTCCCAAATTCCTATTGTTCTCAAAGATATTCATAGTTTTTTCATGAACCATGCACTGGAATATCTTGATGTCGTCAACACACAAGTAAACATCTTTAAGGTATTCTTGCTTTCCGCCAAGGTCTATCTGACATCGGCAATGAGAGTCCATGTTGCACCTCCTCTTCTGAATCCAGCCGGAACCTCTGACAGCTCCGTGTAAATGTACTGCTGCATCCATTGTTAGATGACCTTCCACAACGTTTTACTTGCCTGTGATATCAGTGATCTTGTTCTACAGTTTGAACATTCTATTGGGTCACTTCTCTTTGGAATGGGTACAAATATGGAACTCTTCCAGTCAGTTGGCCAAGTGGCTGTCCTCCCAATTTCCACGTGTTGTCAAGTAAATGCGTCCAGTGCTCCGCTTGTTGAAACACTTCAATTGCTATTCCATAAAATCCTGGAGCCTTGTTTTTGGCTCATATTTTCAGTGCAAAATGAACTTTTTCCTTCAGCCTCATTCGTTCTTGCTTTTAAGCTTGCTGCCTCCTGAAGTGGTGGAATAACAACTCGCTCTTTTTGGAGTGACTACTATGCTCTTTCCATCTTCTTTGGATGCTGTCTGCAGGATTCAATATTTTGCCCATAAAATCTTTTCAATATTGTAACTCAAGGCTTGAAGTCTTCTTGAGTTCTTTCAGCTTAAGATATCCTGAGTGTATTCTTCCTTATTCGTTTTTTAACTCTAGGCCTTTGCCCATTTCATTATAATATTTGGCGTTGTCTTCTTGAGCTGCCCTTTGAACTTTTACATTCGGCTCTTTGACATCGTCTTTTCTTCCATTTCCATTAACTACTCTACAATGAAGAGCAAATTTCAGTGTCTCTTCTGACATCCACTTTGATTCTCTATTTTCTGTCTTTTTAATGACCTCTTGCTTTCTTCGTGAATGATGTTCTTAATGTTCTCCCACAGCTCATCAGATCTGATCATTAGTGTTCAACGCATAAACTCTGTTCCTGAGATGTTCTCAAAATTCCAGTGGGATAGATTCAATGTCCTATTTTGGCTACCATGGACTTGTTTTAATTTTCTTCAGCTTTAATCTGAACTGACATATGAGCAATTGATGGTCTGTGCTGCAGACCTTCCCTAGTCTGGTTTTAGCAGCTGCTATTAATCTTCTCCATTGTGTCTTCCTACAGATGTAGTTAAATTTATCTTTGTATATTCCATCTGGGAAAGTCCATTTATGCTGTTGAAAAAAGGCATTTACTAAGAATTAGCTGTTGGTCTTGTAAAATTCTATTATACATTTCCACTTTAATTTCTCACAAATTCCATATTTTCCAACAACTGCTCTTTACTCTTTGTTTCCAACGTTTGCATTCCAATCATCAATAATTATCAATGCAACTTGATTGCATATGTGATCAAATTCCAAGATGTCATCGGTTGAATTCTTCAATTCCTTCATCACTAGTTCTTGTGCTTGGTGCTTAAATTTGAATAATATCTGTATTGATCTGATTTCCTTGAAAGTAGGTAGTTATAAATACTATCACAAATAAAATTGTACTACATGATGGATTTTGCAATATCCATTTTGACACTGAATGCCACATCATTCCCCTGGATTGAGCTTTTCCGGGCATAGTAAATCATATGATTTTCTAATTCACAGTGGCCAATATTAGTCCATTTCACCTCTCTTATACCTAGGATATCGGTTTTATGCATTTCATTTCATTTCTGACGCCTTCCAATTTTCCTAGAATCATACTTCTCACATTCCAAGTCCTGGTTTTTAGCAGGTTTTTGCAACTGTTTCTTTAATTTAATTTGTGTCCCATCAGCAAATGAAGATTCCGAAGGCTTCACTCCCACAGACATTACCTGACTAACATCACCACGGCCGACTCCACTTGAAGAAAGCAGCTCTTCTTCAGGCCTGTTGTGAATATCCTCCAACGCAAAGGGCCCGTCCTTCTGACCACATTCTGCTTCTATTCATTTGGCCTTCAGTATTGATATTGGTTTGAAGTTTTGCATAAGGTTTGCAGTGGCTTGTTCCTCTGGTGGGAAAGCGAAACTTTCTTCGTTGTCTATTTTTAGTCTAGAAGCTCCACTGAAACTTGTTCACTTTGGGTGATCTTGCTGGCATTTGAAATACCAGTGATATAATTTCCAGTCTCACGGCAACACACAAACCACCACAGGATGGCAAACTGAGAGACAAGTGGTGATTTCCATATATCCTCGGTATTTAGTTTTCCCGTCTCTTTCAAGAATAATGGTGACATCTGTATAAGGTGTGAATTTTATCTGGAAAAGCCACTTGATCCAGCAATTCCACTCTTGTGGGTATTGCATGCTATCACGTTGTTTCCACCTCACAGCAACCTTCTGTGTGTCAAAATGAAACACTGCCTGGTCCTCCACCACCTTCACCTTAATCCTTAAAGTGACATCTGTGTTGTTGTTGTTGTTGTTGTTAACACTTTAAAGAGATTATTTCCTAGCTGCTTTACCCATGGGTATTGATGGTTGATGCGAGTAAAATGAAATTCTTGACGGTTTCAATCTTTTCTTTGTTGTCATGATGTTGCTTGTTATCCTGGTTTTGAGGATTTTGCTCTCTTTACGTTGAGTTACAATCCATCCTGAAGGCTGTCATCGTTGACCTTCATTATCATGTACTTTGAGTCCTCTCCGCTTTGAGTAGACAAGATTGCGTCACATGTATATCAGATATAGTCAGATTAAGAAATAAATCTTAAATCCTACAGAAATAAGAATCATGACACCAATAAGCATCGACACAACCAGGTTGATCACAGCACTATTTTCATTAGGAAAAAAAAAACCTTGATGCCACCTCAATGCCCATCAATGAGTGAATGGACAGACAAACGATGACACATATGCACAGGGGGATACTCTACAGTGCTCACCTCCTTAGACTGTGGCTGAACCTGTGGTACGCTATTCTAAGTGAAGTTAGCCAATCCCAACGTGCAAATACTGTATGATATTACCACTATAAAAACGTTTACACAGAAAAGAAACAGTCTTTGAAGTTTGCCAGGGGTGAGAGGGCCAAAGGGGGTAAATCACTAACTAAAGGATGGACACATTAACTTGGCTGAAAGGGACCATCACACAAAAAGATCAAGGAAAGTAGCACTCTAGGAGGAGCCCAAGGTAAGAGAAAACTAAGTTAAATACTATTGCATCACAACCATGCAATGGCAGCATCATAATCACTTGTGATTGAGTATATAGCTAGACACACAAGTTTATATGGTGTCAGAGGTGAATGGGACTATAGTCATGAATAGGTGCAGGTTTGACAAAGGGTATTTCTACACGTGTATTTATATGTACTGCACACATCTATACATGGTAGAGTAGCATATACTGGAAACTAAGTTATGAAAACTTCTTAGCCATAACCAAATGCCTGATAGACCAAGCTCTGGGTCCATCTAATCAGAATTATAGTCTCAGGGACAGTTTTTGTATGACCATTTAAATTGCAATGTTGGTCTCTCCCAGTCCAAAACAAATGAATGAGGACAGTCAAAGACTCATGGAAACATTTCGTTTATAATACTAATGGACCACGTGAATACCACCTTCCATGATCCTGGACTCTACGACCAGATTTAAATGGTGTGCAGCTATTACCACTGACCATTCTGAAAAGGAGTCAAAATTCCTAGAAAGAATAGAAGAAAAAAAGAGTAGGAGGAAAACTCAAAATTATAAATATATATATATATATATAGTAGGCTTACTGGGTTGGTAGAGATTGGGTCCAACCCGCAGGAAACTCTAGCACTTAGTCACCCACACCCCAAGCCTGGAACTGAACTTATCACATGCTTAACTGTCATTCATCTGATAGGCCTATAAAGAGGACAACACACCAGGAAGATAGAACAATAAATCATAATAGATCAAAATGAAGCATTGCCCCAGGGATAAAGCACAGAGGGCCGATGGGGGAAAACGTTAAGGGGAAGCCATCAGTACAGGGAGGAAGTAGAAAGCATGCTCTTGTTCAGTGAGCTTGCAATCAATGTCACAAAACAAGATGAATTGTTTGCTGTAAAATCAATTTTCTCCATTAACTTTCACCCAAATTACCTTAAAAAGATTAGAAGAACAAGAAAAGAACAGAACTATAGAGGTGAACTTCGAATACATGCCACAACCCAGATGGAGCTTGAAGACTTTGTGAAGAAGCACTAGGTAGGGAGATGGGGTGTTAGACTACTAGAAATACAATTCTGTACAATAGAGACAAATGGGGAAAACGTCTAAAGGGAATATAAATGGGATTCCATGGTATTTACATATATATCCAAAGTACATTTCAGGTTTTATTTTACCATCAAATACTATTTAGTACATACTCAGAAGGAAATGATACTTGCTATAGATTTGACATACCAATTTAATATGCAGGTCTCTTGAATGGCAACTTCTAATATTCCCCACAAAAAGAATAGTATTATTTCAGACATACACATAATGGAATGTAATTTAGTATCTAGAACTCTGAAGACAGCCGAGGTCAAAAGACAGATCCTATTAACATTGATATAAAGAATTTCATTATGAAGCAACCTCCACTGCCAAGGGGCCAGGAGACTCTCTCCTTAGGAAATATCCTACTGTAATTACAGAAAAGAGCAAGACAGAGGAGAGTAACGTTGCACTGTACCCATATTTCTATCTGCCATATTACTCTGTCTGAGTACAGATCTTTACCTCTCTGAGTCTCAGGATCTAAAATGGGTCTAACACCTATGGAACTGGATACGTTTGAGGATCACACAACATATATAAAGCATCACACAAGACTGATCGAAGTTTCTTCTTCTCTGATTAAACTCCGTTGGCTCTCATATGTGCCTTCTATGACTTATGTCATTCCTTTGCTCACCCACTCCCCAATGTGTCGCCTCTGGTATACAATACATAGATCCCACAATCTCTCTAATACAACAAAGACTGGCAGGGATGGTTTCAAATGTCACCTGGTTTCTGCTGTCTTGCATACCTATTTTCTGTTTTTCCACATTCCTGTAAGAATTATCAAAGCCCCCACATACTTTAATCCTCTGAAACTGTCTTACTCAGATTCTTACTCAGATCCTTCACAAACTTCTTTTGATAAGTTTGTAATCACTACCCATAATGCACCAGTATGGATCTGCTGCCCATTGTGCTTTCAAAATGGGTGGGCTGCATTGCGATGCTCTCTCTCACTCTGAACCTTTCCCATCTAGATCACCACATGCCTGACCCATGCTCAGCGAAAGCACATCCCTGACTCTAATCCAGAACACACTCTGTATGTTCGAATGGCCCAAGCCAGCCTGTTTGGGATCCTACCTCTTGTCTGTCCTCCCAAGTTCTAAACAAGTTTTAATCTTGTGCTTCTTGGGCCAGAGGAGAGGTCTTAGGCCAGTTGCTATAAACAGAGTGGATAGATGTGTTTTCTGCACCCACAGATTCAAGTAATGTAAGGGGGCATTGAGGATAGGAAAGGGCAAACCACCAGCTGTCTTTCTTTCTTCATCCTTTCTTTTGAAGTTACCATAGAATTCTAAGGAATCTGGGAACACTCTATTGATACTTTATCTTCCACATTATCATGAAAATGCATTTTCTAAAAGTTGGAGATATAAAATATATTCTATTTATCACTTTGTTAGTTAGAGTTAAATCTTTAGATATTTAGACCTGTGTGGTCTGTGAATTTGTACTCTAGCTCCAGGACCCATGAGTATAAGGGTAAGGCTTGTTTTCAGTTCTCCACAAACAGATTTCACTGTGGTTTTATCCCAAAGTTTATCAGGTACAGTAGATTCCAAAGGTGATTTTTTTGGTGATTGAGAATCTCTTTTGTTGTGTGTGTTTTCTCTAATGTAGGTATAGGGAACATGAGTGTGAACCAAGAATTTGGAGAACGATTGTGATGACGAACCATGAAATTCCAAGTTGTGTGAGTGCATCCCAGAGCAGTCTTACAGAGAGAAAGTAGAAAACAAAAAGCAACAAGCGTATTGAAGTTATAGATGGGTTATGTGCGATCATCCCAGCATGGGATCTCAAGGTTGGATGTTTGTATGCAGACGGATGCTGCTGTAAGTTTGTGACTTTGGAGATTGTGGTCAAGGGAGTAGATGGCTGACATGGAGCTGAAGAAAATAACATTACTGACAGCGCTCCAAGCACCACGCATTTTTATTTTAGATCAGGAGTCTGCGCCTGCATATTCAATGTACCCTGTATGAGGATAACAGGATCGAACGGAAACTAGTGAAGAGTATAATCATTTCTACAAAAGTGGGAAGAAGAATTCAAGGGTATGGCAGTAGTAATCGATCATTGTTTAAAGTGGAAAGCAATTCAGCCAGAGATACGAGACACGAATGAGCCAAAGTGGTTATAAAACAAGAGGAATTCTTTAGAAGGAATATATGAGAATTACAACTCATCTTCTTCAAATATTCTGCTTTTACATTCCTAAAAGGAATGGTGGTGTAGTGGCTATACTTTGAACTGCTAACTACAATGCCAGCCTTTTGAAACCACAGACATCTCAGAGGGAGGAAG
>NW_022105908.1:11785372-11794125 GCF_000313985.2 Echinops telfairi | reverse complement strand
ACCATCACAAAACAAGAGACCCGAGAACTAGAAAGGCAAGGCTCACTACCCATTTATCCCTCCGCCTTTCAATTAGCCCCACATGTGATTATCGGCCAGGCTGGCACAATTAACTAACTCACCTCCTTTGCAGGACCTACCCCAATGAAAGAGAATGTCTTTTTGTGTGATTGTGTGTAACATTGAATGCAGATTGTGGTAGTTAGGTGTAAATGTGAGGACATAAAAAGTGTAGGAGGAGGATCCAACCTGCGAATCAGGTCACTACCTGATGCTGTCTCCTTGGGAGTGAGCCCTTCTTATAAGGAGCACCCTAGGCACTGCTCACTCTCTCTGCCATGTTGCTTTCCTCCCTGATAGGTCCCTGTCACTGACCCTGAGAGCTGCTGAAGTCCTACCATGTTCCCACTCACCTTGTATTTACATGAATCTGCATTTCCTGACTGTGATCTTCCTGAATTCTACACCATTGCGTGAGTCTGAAGAATGACTTATGGACTAGTATTGGACTTATAGACTTGAGTTGGAATAGGCTGGAACAGTTTCTTGATATGTAATTACTTCTTGATATAAAGCTCTGAGGTAGTTAGTTTATTGTGCCAACCTGACCGATAAACACATGTGGGATTAATGGAAGGGCGGAGAGATAAATGGCTCGGCGAGCCTTGCCCTTTTTGTCTTTTGCTCTTTGATCATCAGACCAGTGTGTGGTTGGCTGCCTTGCTTGTTCTTTGCTTCAATTTGCAAGCTACACTACCTGTAGGACACCTTACACGTGGACTGTGTCCCTGTAATTTGAGGTTCCTTCAAGACCTGCTTCACCACACCATTGGAACTTACATCTCTTGAGCTGGGGACTTTTAGACCCTGTCATCTGGCTCACTGTTGGTGACCTGCCTTGCTATTTGCTGCCTGTGCCTGTATAGCCTGAATTGCTTTACATAGGACTACCCAGAGGCCCTTAAGACTTGAAGGGCTGCACTGAGCCATTTGTATTGCTTTATACTTTAATTAACTGTTTATTTCTTATGTTATCTATCTGTATAAATATATCTATAAATATTAGCATTCTGGTTTTGTTTCTCTAGAGAACCCTGTCTAAGACAATCTCTTTCTTATACGAATAATATGACACTGGGTATGATTCTCTAGACAGCCTGGCCCAACACAGAGATGACTAAAAGAAAGGTGAGAACACCACCAAGTTGCATGAAAATGTACTTAACTGGGCTAGCCCAGGCATTTTTCTAATGCAGTCCCTTTTTGTTATGATGGCATGAATCATAATGAAGGTAGATGTGGGAGAAAGAGCTATGTTTTCAATTCCTGTGCTACGTCTTCAAATAATTATATGACCTAACTAAACATACACTTCTCAAATTAAGATGAGTCTGGAATGAGCACCCTACAAACGGTTGCTAAGTTCCGTTGACATAATTGGGAGAATAACATTTTAAGAAGTGCAGCCTGATGTATAAATATAACCCATAGCCAACAAGTTGATCCCGATTCATATTGCCCCTATAGGACACAATAGAACTGCCTATCAGGTTTCTGAGACTTTACATCTTTAGGACAGGAGACAACCTCATCTTTCTGCTCAGAGAGGCTGGTAGGAGGAGGACTGTTGACCTTGTGGTTACCTATTTGAATAAGCTCATACTGAAATGACAAGGTATGTGGGAAATCAGAGACAGCAGCACATTTTCAAAGAGGCTGGCAGTCAGTGTTTAGCCTTCCCTCCATCTTGCCTGCCTAACGTCTTTGGTTTTATTGATAACTTCTTAATAGCCAAATTATAGAGAATCTAATTATGTCTTTAATTACTTCAGACTTAACACAGCCAAATCATCTGCATCCACTCATAATTACCATATGCCTCCTATGGAATGCCTCTAACGCGTCATGATGCCTTCGGTACAGGGGTATAAATGAAGCCCGGAGATGGTATCTTCCAAAATGGCTTTTCTTTACAGACGTTTTAGATGCTGGGGCTTTCTAAGAATAATTAAATAGAAAGAACCTGTTCAGCATTACTAAGTCACAAAAACGTGGATTTCATCTAAATGGTCCATGAAGCTGTATCAAATTAAATGTTCTCTTGTGTAAAATCTTGGTTAGAGGAGACATTATGTGAATATTCGCATAGCAACTATTCCTAGTCAGGTGTAAACAGTATTCCCTTGCCTATGTTAGGGAACTATTATAAATTTCATTTTACTCTCCACACACCCTCAGGTGTTCCCATCCACCCCTCCTACATGCATGTGCCTGGAAGAGTTAGGTCTGAACTAGCTCAAATATTGAAATATTTGGAGAAGGGGGGAAAATGGTATTATCATAGGAAGCACTTGTTAGCATCTGCTTCCTCACTACTGATGGGCAGGTAAAGTTCTCAATTATTTTTCTATTGGACTGGTATTCACCTCCTGAATACTTTCATGGCAGACGTGTATTTTCAATGGTACTTTCTCAATGGGATAAAGGGTCTCCTCGGCATTCTACTGAAAACCAAATGGTTAGAGTCAAGATAAGAAGTGAAGTCAAACCTATTTTCTGCGGGAATTTCATAGGTGCTAGCAAATCTGTTTGTCAATATTGGCTTTGAGTAGCTATATAACCCTTCTTATTTTTAATATGGAGTAATGATATCTGCATTACAGGGTTTTTATGAGGAATCGATGGGCCCGCATAAAAAGACATACACATTCAACCAAGGAGAAGATGAGGTGCTCAGGTTATGTTGATTTTAGCTGTTTAACTATACATGTCCTCTGAGTGATCTGCTGCAGGTATGATAACTGGAAGAGGCCAATTGCCCTTTTTTTGATTTTTAAATAAAGGGCTTATTGGGAAAATATCTTATTTTGGGAGGCCTAAGAACATGTGAAAAATGCATAGTAGATAAAACACAGGTGTTATAGAATTGTTTACATAACAATAAGGAAAACAGAAATTCAGGATTTGGTAAATTCAACAAGACACTGAACTGAATTAGTCAGAGTCAATATGTTGAGAAAATTTTAAAGTGGAGGACACGGTTCTACTTCAAGATAGTTAGAAACATAACAAGCAAATGTAATTTGTGAGCCTTGACTCACCCTTGTATTAAAAGATATGCATGAGAGCAATGGGGAATGATTGATTATGTGAATAACCTGATAATATAATGATATATCATCATATGATACAAATCATACTATATATCAGCATAGTTTAGGGTTTATACAGGTCTTGTAATTATGGCTGAAAATTAGTTTCAAATTCTTCAGCAGGAATACACAAAATAACTTCTCCCATAACAAAACCATTAAACACACAAAAAGAGTGGATGCAAATAAAGGAAGCAGAAAACATAAATATCGGAAAATAAAAACAGGAGTTGATCATGTTTTAGGTTTATTCACTTATTTTTTTCAGTTCTTCTCTAAGTTTTGGATTTTTCATAAAGACAAATTGAGACTATCTTCGAATTATCTGATCGCTGTTTGAAGTTGGTTTCACAGTTCCTTCACTGTGTTTTCTGGGGCAAATGACGTCACCAGTTATACATCTGCAAAGTGGAAAGAATAATAATGCCTTTCTAAAAAGATTATTCTAAATATCAGTGATCTAACCCATGGGCAGTTTTACCTCAGTGATCTCTTGCACAGAATGGAGAAAGGGTGTCATATGGTCTAACCTGGAACGGAGACATGAACATACTGCATTTTTAAAGCCACAAGTTCCCTTTCCCTTCTACTCTGTCATTCCTAAATGAGAAGCCATTATGACAGCCAACACAGACAATACATTCTTGATACATTAAGTCCAGAAAATCAATTCTGACTCATAGCGATCCTATGTTCAATAATACACAGCATTACCTTGTCCTGAATGATCGCCCCAGTCATTCATATGTTTGAACCCTCTGTGAAACCACAAGTCAATCCATCGGATTAAGGCCCTTCCTCTGCTTGCTCCAACGCTCTTCTTTACTAAGCGTGATGTTCTTCTGTAAGGACTGGCCCTTCCTCATAAAATGTCTAAAGTATATGAGACTACGTTTCGATATCTGCACTTCTTAGTTGTATTCGGTTATACTTCTTCCATGAAAAATGTGTTCACTCTTCTTTCAGTCCATGTGATATTTAATATTCTTAGAGGTTTCCTTTTCACATTTCATGGCTTAGCTCTGTTTTACAATAGCTTTCAAAGCGTAACCTTTACTTCATAACTTTGAAGAGGTCTTTTACAGGAAATTTGCCCAATGTAATATCTTGTGTTATTTATTGACTACTGTTTCTATAGTTGTTGGCTGTGGATACAAGTAAAATATAATTCTTTACAACTTTGATCTTTTCTTCATTCATTGTGATATTGCTTATTGGTCCAGTTGTGAGGATTTTTCTTTCTCTTATGTTGAGTTGTATTCCATTTTAAAGGTTGTAGTCTTTGATCTTCAAAATGAAGTTCTTCAAGTTTTCTTTGCTTTCAGCAAGCAAAGTTGTGTTAATTGAATATTGGAAGTTGTTAATAAGCTTTTCTCCAAACTTGATTCCTCATTCTTCCTCCTAAGGCTCAGATTTTGGTGGAAGGATACCACCTTGATATTTACCATTTAAAAAAACAATTAAACCATGTATTATTTCCATTGTTTCGTTCAAACAACTGTCTCTTGGTGTATATATAGGTTTTGCCAGGGGACAATGAAATGTTCTGGAATTCCTAGTCTTCAATAGTATCCAAAATTTATTATAATCCACATAGTAAAATACATTTGAATATTCAATAAAACACAGGCAAAGATATTTCTGGTATTCTCTGCTTTCATCCAAGACTTGACTGGCATTGACAATAATATTCTCTTCCGCATCCTCTTCTGATCTTGCTGGAATTTTTGACAGTCCACTGCAAACGTCCTGTTTTTTGCAACCATTTCTCAATTATTTTCAGAAAAATGTTACTTACATGTGTTATCATTAGTATTATTCAATGCTTTATGCCTTTTTTCTACAGCAGAATTTCTGTCCCTGTATTTTGGTCACTTTATTGAGCGACTGTGTCCTGTTTTCTTGTGAAATTTGAAGTATTTTATTGTCTCTGAGACATTGTGCACACTACCACCTAGGGGTAGGCATGGACAGGCATTGCTTCCCATGATTGCATAGCTCCTCCATGAGAATAAAAAAAAAAAAGTGGGTGTGAAAGGTCGGGCGGGGGAGGGAGTGAAAAGCTGTGTGTGGAGAGGGAAGGTGGTGGAGTGAAATGAGAGAGAGAGAAAAGCAAAATACTGGCAAAAAAGCTAACTGCATCAGAATAGCAATATATGCTCTGAGGGGACATATACTTCTCACCCAAGAGGGGCCTCTGAAGATGCTACTAATCAAATAAGTGACACAGTATAGATTAGACTCCATGGGTGTGGGGTGAGTTAAAAGAAGAGGAAGAAAAAAGTTTTTTAAGGAAAAGAACCAAAAGGGTGAGAAGGAGAGAACTAAGAAAATTTTAAGAAAGTCAGGCAAGCAGTAAGGATTTGGCTTGAGTAGCTTCTGGGTGTTTGGAGGTGAAAGGAACGTGCCTTGAGGCTTTGCAAGGTAAGAGAGGAGATCACACTCCTCTGGCCATGGTCATCTTCATGGGCACTGCTGCAGTCCTGGGAGAGTGGAGCCAATTATCTAGTCCCTACTCTGAGTAGAAGACTGCCTGCCACCAGCCTATGCAACCACGAGGTGTCGAAGGGATCAGGTATAAGGCATCATCAGAACAAAAAATCTTACCATAGTGAATGATGGGGGGAGTGCGGAGTGGAGATCCAAAGCCCATTAGTAGGCCACTGGAGATCCCCTTGCAGAGAGGTCTCGGGGAGGAGATGAGCCAGTCAGAGTGCGATGTAACAATGATGAAAAATACAACTTTCCTCTAGTTCTTAAATGTTTTCTCCCCACTCCCACTACAATGACTTGAATTCGATCTTGTAAGTCTGGCTAGACCAGAGGATGTACACTGGTACAGATAGGAACTGAAAATACAGGGAATCCAGGACGGATGAGCCCTATAGGACCAGTGGTGTGAGTGGCAAAACAGGGAGGGTAAAGGGAGAATGGGTAGGAAAGAGGGAACCGATTACATGGAACTGTTTGTGATCTCCTCCCTGGGGGACAGACAACCGAAAAGTGGGTGAAGGGAGACATCAGACAGGGCAAGATATGACAAAATACCCATTTATAAACTATCAAGGGCTCATGTGGGAGGGGGGAGCGGGGAGGGAGGGGAAAAATGAGGACCTAATGTCGGGGGTTTAAATGGAGAGAAAATGTTTTGAGAAACGATGTACAAATGCGCTTTACACAACTGATGTGTGTATGGATTGGGATAACAGTTGTATGAGCCCCTAATAAAATGTTAAAAAAAAAAAAAGAATACTGCCTGCAATAATTTAAAATGATCATGTTTTCCCAATTGTCAGTTTACTACTCCTTTTCCTTTGCTTTTGTTTAATCTCTCCCTTTCCTTAGTGTTTTATCTATTTCTTTAACTTTTACTTTGAAGCCCCGAGTGTCAGGCTAGCTGTCCATATCTGTTTCACTTGACTTCTTTCAAGTCTCATTGTACTGGGTCTGGATAGCATATCTGCCTAGTTTATCACATTGGTTCTGTTTTCAAATATGTCTGAAAATACGGAATATAATAGAAAATCTATGATAGACATTTGAAAAAGTATGTAGTTTCAGATGAGCAGTGTTTTAAGTATTTTACATATATTACCTAATCCAATAAACTATATTATTAGAGATGATAATTCTGCTATTACCAAATTACAGAATTAATTTGACAAAATATTAACATTTTCCAAAGTCATAGGTAATGAACAATAGCCTTTAATCCTTGGTCTGTCAAAATTCAAAAACCATATTTCCATGATAGTTTCAGGCCCGAAAGAAAATTATTGGAAAAGGCCAAGTTCAATAATAGGAAGGTTCAATAAGAGCAAAAAACATGATGGAAGGGCCCCAGAGGTAAATTCTACCACGTGCGCAATCTCATAATTATGGTGATCATTGTGTGCATGCATGGATAGACAGACAATCTACATGGATGTGGGAGAGAAAGTGGGGGTATACTCATTAATATACATATATTTCCAGGCTATTTCTACATATGTATTTCCCTATGATTTTCCAACATATTTATTTCCCTATGCCATGAATGTGATGGAACATATTGGGGGCATAGTTATAAAAATATCCTGCCCATTATCAAATACTTTCAGCTAATGTGTCACTGGGTTCTGGGGCTTAGTACTATCATCTCAGGGGATACCAATGTCAATTTACATAATGGTCCACAAAGGTTAAAAAGTCAAATAAAATGATTGTGCCTTGAGGAAATCTGTAGCAATCAGTTTTCTCCTGCTGCTACAACAATCACTGCAAAGTTAATGGTTTGAAACAACACAGATTTATTTTTTACAGCTCTGTAGCTCCGAAGAACAACATGAAACTCACTGAGTTCAAATTAAAATATTGGAAATGTGATGTTTCTTTCTGCAGGTTTTATGGCAGAAATAATTTCCTTGCTAATTTCAGCTTCCAGAGGACACCATATTCTTTAGCTTGTGTTCTCCTTTCTCTGTCTTTAAATCAATTAATTAGAGAAACAGAACTGTCTGAATAAAGGAGCCAAACGATTGGAGGAATGCTTATTAGCAAACTTTGATATGTAGATCACATAACCTACCATGCTGAACGTCAGGAGGACTTAAAACTCCTGCTGATGAAGATCAGGGATTATAGCTTTTAGTATGCATTATGACTCAATGTAACGAAAACCAATATCCTCACAACTGGACCAAGCATCATGATAAATGCAGAACAGATCGGAGCAGTCAAAGATGTTGTCTTGCTTGGTTCCACAATCAATCCTCATGAAAGAAATCAAGAGTTCAAAGAACACATCGCATTGGGTAAATCTGCTGCATCAGACCTCTTTAAAGTGTTGAAAACCAAGGAGATTACATTGAGGACTAAAGTGTGGCTGGCCCACGTCATGGTATTTTAAATTGTCTCATGTGCAAGTGAAACTTGGACATTGAATAAGGAAGATCAAAGAAGATTCGATGCATTTGAATTACAGTGTTGGCAAAGAAGGTTGACAGGACTGTGGACTGTCAAAAGAACAAACATATCTGGTTTGGAAGACATAAAGCCAGAAGGCTCCTCAGAAGTGCGGGTGATGAGACTTTGTCTCACATACTTTGGACATGTTAATAAGAGAAACCAGTCCCTGAAAAAAAGGACAGTATGCTTGGTAAAATAGAAGGTTGCCACTGTCAAATGGTAGTTATATTATAGTTATTAAAAATGAAAATTAAGTAGCAGAGTGTAGTCTTCAACTTCCCTTCCTTTGTTTTCCTTCATGCATTATAATTGGTTAGATGGCCCCAACATTAGGAGGAGGCATGGATGGATAGGTACTCATAGTCTTTTCTTGGAAAGTCCCCATTTGGGCCTTCCATTTGGGGCTAAAAAACATAGCATCTCCTTAAATACATGTTGATTAATATTTTTCAAATTTTTATTTACAGTAGATCTCATTTTCAAGTAAAACCTGAAGACTAAATACACAAAATCTAAGAACATGATACTTCAAATTTATGGCAGGGTGAGTTCCAATCTACCACTCTAAAGTCCAAACCACACCCACAGCCATAGAATAATTCTGACTCATAGCATCCCTATAGGACAGCGTAGAACTGCCTTCTGTGAGTTTCT
>NW_022105908.1:11773241-11785189 GCF_000313985.2 Echinops telfairi | reverse complement strand
CAACACATGCAATGATGCCAAATGCAGAATTGTCACAGGCCAGTGGGTGGAAAATCTTGTGGATCCAGTGGCCATGGAAACATCTTAGCACTGGCGTGGGTCTCCATATGGCTTCTCCAGCTCCAGGGCTCTGGCTTCCATCAGCATAGCTCTATGTGGTGTGTCAACAAGAATGTCTTCCAGGGAGTAACTTGTATGTGCTGCCTCCAGTGAGCTATTTATCTCCAAATGAGGTCATCAAGCTGTGACCTGATTGACAGGCTAAGCTCTACCCCTTCACACTTTTTTTTAATTAAATGCTTTTATTGGGGGATCTTACCTCTCATCACAATCCATACATTCACCCAGTGTATCAAACATATTTGCACATATGCTGCCATCATCATTTTCAAAGCATTCTCTTCCTACTTGAGCCCCTGATATCAGCTCCCCATTTTCCCCCTCCTGCACTCCCCTGCCCGCTCTCCCTTACAAACACTTGATAAGTTATAGATTATTATTTTCCTTTTAAAATATTTTGGGGGGCTCTTAAATCTCTTATCACAATCCATACATTCATGCACCCTCCCTCACAAACCCTTGAAAAGTTACAGATAATTATTTCCATATCTTACATCAGCTGCCGTCTCCAATCACAGACTTTTCTGTTATTCATCCCCCTGGGAGGGAGTTCTAGTTTGGTACTTGTGATTGATGCTCCCTTTCTCCCCCCACCATACCCTAATCCTACTGGTATCTCTACTCTGTGTTGGCCCTGAGGGGTTTATCTATCCTGTATTCCTGTCTTGCGGGCTCTTATCTGTAATAGTGTGCATGCTCTGGTCTAATCCAATTTGTAAGGTGGAATTGAGCTCATGATAGTGGAGGGAAGGAAGCACCAAAGAACTAGACGAAAATTGTGTGTTTCATCATTGCTATACTGCTCCCTAACTTCTGAGGGGATGTACCTTTGTCGACAGGTGGCCACTGGGTCTCCACTTCATGCCCTACTCCCACACCATTCACCTTGGGTATGGTTTTATTCTGGGTCTTAGATGCCTGATACTTGATCCCATCAACACCTCATAATCACACAGGCAGGTGGGTTTCTTCCATGTGGACTTTGTTGCTTCTCAGCTAGATGGCCGCTTGTTTTCTTCAAGCCTTTAAGACCCCGGATGCTATATCTTTTGATAGACGGGATCCATCAGCGTTCTTCGCCACATTTACATATGCACCCATTTTGTCTTCAGCAATCATGTCGGGAAGGTGAGCATCACAGAATGCGGATTTTTAGAACAAAGTGGTCTTACGTTAAGTGTTCTTACTATATTGAGTCTTCCAATCCACGAGCATGGGCTATTCTTCCATTTGTTGAGGTCACTCTTGATTTCTTGTAATAGTGTTCTGTAGTTTTCCTTGTACAAATCTTTTGGTTTTTTTAGTCAGATACATTCCTAGATATTTCCATTTGTGCTTGCCTTTTGTAAAGGATACTACCTTTTAAATTGCCTCTTCTGTGAACTTGTCTGATGTTTATATCAGTCTAATAGACTTTTGTTTGTTGATCTTGTATCCTGCCACATTGCCATATTCCTCTATCACTTCCAACTCTCCACTTGTGGAGTTTGGGGGATTTTCGAAATATAAAATCATACTGTCTGCAAATAATGATAGTTTCGCCTCTTCCTTCCCCAGATGAATACCTTTGATGTCTTTTCTTTGTTTTAGATTGTTAGCCAGGACCTCCAGTATGATGTCAAATAGGAGTGGGGACAAGAGGCATCCTTGTCTGGTCCCCTTTTTCAGTGGCATTGTTTTCATCTTTTCTCCATTGACTACCACGTGTGCTGTTTGTTTTTCATACATAGCTTAGATAATATTGAGGACTTTTCCTTCTGTTCCTATCTTCTTGAGTGTCATAAACAGGAATGGGTGTTGGATGTTGTCAAATGTTTTTTTCTGCATCTATCAATATTGTCTTGTGGTTCTTATACATTTTCCTGTCAATGTGACAAATAATACTAATAGTCTTTCATATGTTGAACCATCTATGCATCCCTGGTATGAATCCAACTTGGACATGGTGAATTATTTTTTTCATATCATTTTGTATTCTATTGGCCAGTATTTTGTTCAATTTTTGCATTGATGTTCATTAGGGTTGTTGGTTTTGGGATCTTTGCCCACTTTAGTCATCAGAGTTATACTAGCTTCATAGGAAGAGTTTGGGAGTTTTTCATTTTTTTCTATGTTCTGGAAGAGTGTGTAGGATTGGTGTCAGATCTTCCCTGAATACTTGGTTGAATTTTCCTGTGAAGCCGTCTGGCCCGGAGGGATGTTTTTTTGTTGGTAATCCTTTGATAACCTTGTCTATTTCTTCTATTGCTATGGGTCTGTTGAGATTCTTGACGTCCATCTGGGATAACCTAGGGAGAGATTGCTTTTCCAAGTATTTGTCCATGTCCTCCAAGTTGTTGAATTTATTAGAGCAAAGGCCTTCATAATACTTTGTAATTATCCTTTTGATTTCATTAGGGTTGAAGGTAATGTCCCCTGTTTCATCCCTCATCCTTGCTATTGAAATTTGTCCCTTCCTTTCTTTGGTTAGGTTTGCCAGCAGTCTATCAATTTTGTTAATCCTGTCAAAGAATCAACGTTTAGCTGCATTAATTTTTCCCATAGTTTTCTTGTCTCAACTTGTTTCTGTCTGAAAGCTTGAGATGTGTTTCCTTTAGGCAGCAGAACAATAGGTTATGTTTTCTGAGCCAGTCTGTTAGCCTCTGCCTTTTAATGCCTGAGTTCAGTCCATTGATACTCAGTGCTATTACATTCATTAGTGGACTGTGATGTCATCTTGTACCTTTTGTTTTGGGTGTTTTCCTACTTGCCTATCTTATCAGTTTGTGGTGTGTGTGTGTGTGTGTGTGTGTGTTTCATTCTTGCCTTCTTTCCACTATTGAGCTAATGCTATCTTGGGGGCTGTTTTCTCTTTGTTGCCCTTTGTGTGGAGTTGTTCTATGTGACAGTCTCTTATTTGTGATTGGTGAGTGCTGACCTTCTGCCCATACTGGGTCAGCAAGGATCTTTTGTAGGGCTGGGTTTCTTTTATGTGTTCTTTGAGTTTTTCCTTATCTGGAAAGACTTACTTCTCCATCTATCTTAATGGATAATTTGACCGGGTATAGTATTCTTGAGTTCGCATTATAGTTCCTTCAATTTTTGGAATATATTACTCCATTTGCCTCCTCTTTTTTCATTGTATCCGCTGATAAGTCTGAACATATTTTTATTTGGGCACATTTAAGAGTGTCTACTTGTTTTTCCCTAGCTGCTCTTATGATTTTCTTTTTTTCCTCATAGTTGGATAATTTAACTATTATGTGTCTTGGTGACTTCTTGGGATTCAGTCTGGCTGGTGTTCTTCTGGCCTCCTGAATGTTTGCCTGATTTTCATTTATTAAGCTGGGAAATTTTCCTCTAAGAATTCCATTGCTCCTTTCACTGTTGACTTCTTTGTTGTATCTTGTACCGGTATCCCAATTATTCTAATATTGTTCCTATTTATAGCATCAGACATGGCTTTCACATTTTCTTCAGCTTCTCTGATTGTCTTATTTGACAATTTCCCATTTGTTGAGGTCTGCTTGGTTATCTTCTAGGTCACTGGTGTGATTCTCTGCCTCCTCAAGTCTGTTAGCAAAGTCTGTTTATTTGCTACTGGATTTTGCCATTTCATCCCTTAGGTCTTGTATTTCCATTTATCTCCTCTATAATTTTCATCCTTTTTCTTTGTTGCTTCCCTCAACAAGCAGCATTCTGAAAATTTCTTTCTGTGGCAGGTCAATGCCTGCTTCTTCTATGCACATCATTAGTTTCATAACTTCTTCTGGCATTATCTTCTGTTTCTTCTGCTTTTTCATTGAGGCTGTTGGGGGCTGGTTGCTGTTTACATGTTGTTTTAGAGGAGCCCAGCACCATCTTCCAGAGTCAAAGAGCACTGGGCTCTCTCTTGGGGGACTTGTATGAGTGCTTCTATGAACTGCCTTTAGGTAACTGCACTGGGGGTCAGGCTATTGCTATATCTTCCTGTGGTTTCAATCTTACCCTATCCAACCAGTATTCCATTATTTGGAATGTGAGTTTGATAGTCCTCTCATGGGACATTGGTCGGGTGGTTGTGGGCCCACGAGGATAGTGTTTCACTGGCTGATCTCTCAGTTAGCCATAGTTGGGTGTCTCACAGGGTTTGGAATGTCTTGTGTGGCATGTGGTGTTTCCCTCTGCAACTGGAGTGCGGTGGAGGGCATTTGGATGTACCCTCCTTGGTGTAGAGCACCGTAGGTGGCAATTGGAATTACCCTAGTCGGAGAGCTTGCTGTGGAGGTTGGGTGGATGTTCCTGCAGCAGCAAGGAGCACCACAGACAGTGGGCAGGCATTTCCCCAGTCACTTGTAGGCACTTTGGGTGTTGGTGAAGTTCCCCAAACCATTTGAAGGGGAGATCCCCCAGCCGCTTGGGCTATGGTGGAGGACTGTTGTGATTTCCCCAGCACCATGTAAAGCCAACAAGTGCAGGCAGAAGCTCCCACAACTGGGCCATCAGAATTTCCCTATGTGGAGGGGAGTGTCCTGGAAGCCAGTAGTGGCTTTGAAAAGAAAGAGAGGGACAAGAGAAGAAAAAGAGGGAAAGGAGAAAATAAAAACAAGAGCAAAAATGAAAAACAAACTAACCCTATGACGCCTGAATTTATAATTTCAGGGGAAAAATTTTGTTTTTATTCTTTACTTTCATAGTTATCAATATATAGTAATATATACATTTAATTAAATGTTACAAAAACATCATGCTCAGTGTTATAGGGCTAACACACACACACACACACACACACAAAATGCAAAGACAGAACAAAGTAATAACAAGGAGTCTAAAAAAGAAAACAACAAAGTAAGGAAAAACTGAATCTTCTGAGACCGTGGCAGGAAAGAGAGATCCAATAGAAAAGGGAAAAGATGAAAAATTGAAAGAAGAAGGAAAGAAAGAAAAAAAGAGTAGAGAAAAAAAATAGAGAGCTGAGCCCCGTGCTGTGCTGTGTGTAGAATTGCCTTGTGACATGTGCAGCACTGTCACAGGAACCAGGCTGTAGCTCTCCCCAGTGGGTGGTCAGGGATGTCCTAGGCAGAGGGTAGGGGGCTAGAAACCAGCAGTGACATATGGAAGGAAAGACAGGGAGAGGAGAGAAACAGAAAAGAATAAAAATACATAGAGAGAGAAAAAACAAAAGAAAAAAGGGAGAGAGAAGAAATAAAGAAAAAGAGAAAGAGAAAGAAGGGAAAATCACAACCGTGCTTGCTAATATTGACTGTGGTGGGAAAGAGAAAAGAAAGAGAGAAGAAAAAATTAAAAAGTAAGGAGATAGCTGATCCCTAATTACCTGAACGGGAGGCTAGAGGGGTTTAGACTCTGCTCCAAGGTGGCAGATTGGTGTGACCTTTTAGTGCAGGGTCCTATCAGTACTGGGAGGAATTGCCCTCGTTGGCATGATCACCATACCGCCAGCTTATGGTTTCCTCTTCAATGTGGAGCACTGTAGAGGACTGTTACAGCTGCCTGTGTGGTGTACAGCACTCCCACAAAGGCAGGCTGGAGTTCCCTTGCTATTAGGGTATAGTTGCCATAGGTGGAGGGTAGTGGCCCGGAAGCCAGCAGTGGCATATGAAAGGGAAGAGAGGGAGAGAAGAGGAAAAAGAAGAAGCAAGAAAAAGAGAAAAACAAAACAAAACTGGGCCCATTGAGACCGACTGCGGTGGAGAAGACAGAAGGGAGAGAGCATAAAGAAAGAAAAAGAATAGTACGTAAGGAGATAACTGAGGCTTGATCGCCTGAGCATGGGGCTGGAGGAATTCCAACCCTGCCTCAACATAGTGGGGTGGTGTGCCCACAGATGCTGGGCGGAATTCCCCTTGAAGGCAAGATAACAGCAGAGGCCAGGCAATGGTTCCCACAGCAGTGTTGAGTCCTGGAGATCACTGGTACAGCTGCCTTGTGCTGTATGCAGCACTGCAGTGCGGGCTTGGGACTCTCTCAGCCCCATGTAGGGTCCCAGGACAGGCAGGGGGTCCCCCAGTCACATGGAAGACAGGCAGGACCTCCCCAGTTGCATGTAGGATCACTGAGGGTGGACAGTAGCTCCCCCCCTTTGGGCTTGTGGGGTTGTTTTAGCTTGTGTCAAGACCCCTGATACCTTAATAGCTCAGAGGTTTTTTGTTTTTTCCCCTGGACAGCTGGAATTGAATTAAATTTCTCTGAAACTGAGGCTTGCTCCAGGGGGTCTTTGTTATGTTGAAAGACTGGGCTCTGTAGCTAACTTCTGGCATAAGTTAGTTAGCACAGGCTCCCTTATTATGCTAATATGTGTTAAAGGATTTCTTCTACTAGTTGTCTTTGAGTTAAACAATGAGCCTGGGGATTTGCAGTTTTTACAAAGAAAATATTTTTTCTCTCTTTTTATATATTGGGCTTATGGGGTACCCTGATTTTGGGTCTGTCATGCTGACCCCCAGAGGAGGAGATCTAGCTTATCAGAGACATTGTTTTCTTCTAGGGCAACTGGAACTGAATTTGCTCCCTGGACTATGTCAGGTAAATTTCCTTTTGTCTTTTCAATGGCTCCAAATCTATGGCTTCCCAATGAGCTGGACCCCAAGGCTATGAGTTCAAGGGAGCTATCAGCACAGGGATCTCTGGTGTGGGGGTCCTGTAACTAGCTTCAGATGTTCTTCTCGTCTGGGATTATGTCCGCTTTGGAGCATCAGCCTGCAGAAATCGCTACTCACTGCTGAACTAGGATGCCGGTAGCTGCTTGGCTGGAGTGCACGAGCCCAGCACACCAAGCTAGAGCAATTTAATGCATTCTCAGTTCGCTTTTTGAGTGAAAATTAAAATTAAAAAAAACGGGGTTCAGGCCAGATCTTAGTACCCTGATTCTAAGTTCAGGACTCCGCCTCCCAGTCTCCTTCACCTAAATCCCAATTTTCTGGTCTTTCAGCATGAACTCTGGGCGGGTAAATCTAACTGCCTAGTGGGGCTCATCTTCCATTTCCAGATTATTTTCCTATCTTACATCGTCCTCCAATGCCCCTCACCCACTTTTCCATTGTTCGTCCCTTTCTCCCCCCACCCTCCCCTAATCCTCCTGTTATCTCTACTCTCATTGTTGGCCGTGGGGGATTTATCTATCCTGGATTCCCTGTGTTTCAGGCTCTTATCTGTAGCAGTGTGCCATGTTCTGGTCTAATCTGATTTGTAAGGTAGAATTGAGGTCATGATAGTGGGGGAAGGAAACACCAAAGGTCTAGAGGAAAGTTGTGTGTTTCATCAGTGCTATATTGCACCCTGACTTGCTGATTTCTTTGCTGTGACCCCCCCTGTATGGAGATGTACAATTGTCTACAGATGGCCATTTGGTCTCCATTCCATGCCACCATCACCCCATTAACCTTGGGTATGATTTTGTTCTGGGTCTTAGATGCCTGGTAACTAATCCCATCAACACCTCATAATCACACAGGCTGGTGTGGTTCTTCCATGTGGGCTTTGTTGCTTCTAAGCTAGATGGCTGCTTGTTTATCTTCAAGCCTTTAAGATTCCATATGCTATATCTTTTGATAGTCCGACACCATCAGCTTTCTTCACCACATTTACATATGCACCCATTTTTCTTCAGCGATCATGGCGGGTATGTGAGCATCTCAGAATGCCAGGCTATTAGAACAAAGTGTTCTTGTGTTAAGGGAGTACTTGAGTCGAGGTCCAATGTCCATCTGCAACCTTAATTCTTAACTTGCAGATATAAGTACATCGATCTATTCCCCTCTAGTTATATATAAATATATTTACATATGTACATGCCTGTATTTAGACCTCTATAAATGTCCTTTGCCTCCTGGTTCTTTCATCTATTTCCTTTTACTTTCCTCTTGTCCCACCATCATGTTCGGCCTTCATTCCGGTTTAGTAATTCCTCACTACTACATTACCCTTGATTGAGCCCCAGTAGGCATCCTACACATTTCTCTCCATTGATTTTAGTTCATTTGTAGTTCCCGTGCCCAAGAGTTGGTTCCCCACCCCCACTCCTTTCTCCCACCTCCTCTTTTCCCGTATCCCCCCAGAACCATTGAGCCCGTTCTTTCCTCCCCGATTTATTTAACCTGCCTATCTTATCTAGATAGACATGCAGATACATTCATAAGTGCAAAATCCCGGCAAACCAAATAAAACAACAAAGGAAGTCAAGACCAACAAAACAATAACAACAACAAAAACAAAGCCACTGACAAAAATGGAAAGGTCTATAATAGCTCAGGATCTGTTTGTTGATCTTTATGAGTGTTTTCCAGTTGAGTCTGATGGGGTGCCACGCTGTGCCTCCAAAGTCTGTTTTTGGTATTCCCAGGGATTTCATCACCTTGCTCCCCTTGCTGCTCTGTTGCATGCCCATCATGTTTCGCCCCAGTGTGATGTGGTCAGATGTGCACAAGTCCCACACTGTGTCTCCAGTATTGTCTCCCAGTGTTATGTTTTAGTGAGGGACGTCGTGTATCGTGGTGGAGCCTGCCCTACGGTCCTCTCTGTGTGTTGTCTGCTCCTAGAAGGAATATCACCCTTGGGGCTTGGTGGGCAAGGATGTCCTCCCCTCCCTTTCCATCCCTTTTAATTTCTCCCCTGTGCTCTAATCTGATGCACCCCTCTCCACAAGCTGTAGCCCCAGTGCTGTCCTCTGAAGTGCATTCTTGTGAATGGGGGGGGGGGGCACATAGTTGGGGTTGGGCCCAGCCACACAGACCTCGCTATTGGTTCCCTGGTATGTGCTAGTATGTTGTATTCATGTCTTGGTGCATCAAGTTGAAGCCTGGTTTCTCTCTCCCTCTCCTGTAGAGATGTAAGCAATACCCTCCTCATGGGTGGGTTAGTGCCCTGCTCCCCACCCCCACCCATGACTTTTTTTCTGCTCTCTTTATTTGCCCCTCTTAACACTCCCTTCTTTCTCCTGGATAGCAGCTGATAGTTTTGAACAATGTAATCACTATACCACCAGACCTAAAATGATGTGGTGGAGTCAGAGCTCATCCCACCTCAGGAAATGAGAGATAATCAAGATCCTCATCAGACCAAGATTGAATCCTAAGAAGTGAAAGTCGGCTGCCTCATTCCATAGAACAAGCATACGTCCTCTCTCCAATTTTTTTTTAAACCAATTCTGATGTCAGTCACCCTTCCAAAACATACTATTTTTCTACTGGATTTGGTAATTTGTTGCAGTACCTACATAAAATTCATAGACCATGCTCAGAGTGTGGGGCTTATTAGAGAAGTACTAGGCTATACATTGGAATATGGATCAGAAAGGATGCAGGTAGGGTTTCTTCTCTGCAGTGCAAGGTAGTGCTCTGCTTTTAGCAAAGCTCCTCCTAGTCCCCTTAGGACAGGATCCTCTTTGGTCTGGCCAATGTTCTGCTTGGGCAAATGTTACAAAGTTCTTTCACTCTGCTGATAAGTGAACAGAGGCACCTCATTCCACTATGAAGCCTTCAGTCTGAAGGTTCTCAGGTCTCTTGCGCCAAGAGTCTACAAGTCTAACTACTAAGTGCCCAGAGGCACTCCACTGCACTAAGAAATCTTTCCAAAGGTTCCCAGTAATTTCATTCCAAAACCTAAAATGTCCATTGCAGCTGTCTCCTTCTACCTGTGACAGACAGCCAATTTTGCTGTATTACAACAGTCTCCTAGTTCCTGTCATCTCATGCCGTTCTTCTAGCACTGCTGCTGCCATTTCTGTGCTGTGCGTCTCACTGTCTCAGCCTGTCCCCAATATTGTAGCCTTCTCCATTTCTGGGTCAAGGATATTCTCAGCCTAGGAGCCTTGGGTCCAAAAGATGCCCTGCCCTTCTGATATTTCTTCTCAATCTTAGGGAGGTCCCCTTCTTGCCTTTGGTATTGCTTTGGTTTAAATCTAGTGAGTTGACCAAATTAACCAATGCCCTCTTAAGGGTTCCATAACCTTATTTGCATAATCTCATCCCTTCAAAACTTCCAATCATCATAATTGCATTATTAATTGAATTATTATTAAATAGGTTTCATCTCCTTGGTGCACTATAAGCAGCTAATTTGCATAAGCCCACTCCATCATTTTGTGGGAGCCGTAGGAAATTCGTTACAATAACGATACTACATAATTCACAAAGCCACATATTCAAAACCTGTTTGTTGGGCAGCTGCAAAAACTCTTTGCAGGGAATCTCTGTAAGAGTGTGGAAATTAAGATACTAAGTTAGAAAATGACTTGTCCAAGTTCTTCCAGTTGTTAAATATCTTAGATAGAATTCCAGGCTTTCTTCTTTGTATTATATGTTTTAGATTTTCGTGTACATTGCAAAGCTGCAAAATCTTCCAGACATCTAGAAGAAATATGAGCCCTAGAAAGTGTAGTAGTACCTTTGACAACAGTTCTACAATCTTGTATGACTGTTGGTCTTTTGGGTATTGTGTAGCTGGATCTATTGACAGCATCTTAATATGAACAGAAGATGTCAGCAATAGAGAAAGTTAGCCAACTTAAGATGGAATTATTTTCTCTTCAGATCAGCTGCTAGTTGTGAGGTGCTTCAGTTTGCTTTGTTTGCTTTAATTGCAGAATATAGATGCTTATAGCCTCCTTTTTGGAAATCAATATTCATTAACAAACCTTAGAAAATAATCAGTGCTTTACCCAGAAAAAAAAATGTACCCATATATACTTTATTTGGGATATGTTAGAGGTATCCTTTAGTATTCCAAGTATCCAATTACAGCATCCCTCAACTTTACTTTAAATGTCCTTAATCTAAAGTAAGGGACACCTATTTTTCAACAATGATGTCTCCTAATGCTATTTAAACCATTATTTTATTAATAACAATTTAATTTAAAGAATGTTTCATTCGTATATATTATTAGCCAGAATGTTCCTTAGAGGCAAGAATGATGAGATTAGTCTCATATTTTTTGGACATGCTATCAGGCAAGACCATCCCTAGAGAAGGAAATCATGTTCAGTAAAGTGCAGGGGCAGCCTTGCCCCTTGACAAGTTGGATTGACCCAGTGGCTGCAACAATGGGCTCAAATAAAAGAACAGTTGTGAGGATTGTACAGGACTGGAAGTGTTTTGTTCTGTTGTACATAAGGTCACTGTGGGGTATAACTGACTCGACCACACATAACAACAACCATAACATGTTGTTAGCTAAGAAAATGACCTTAACAATAGGAATCCCCTACTTGCCTAAGACATATTTGCATCAGAGTTTCCAGCCTCAGCAATAATCAAGGCACTACAGTCTGACATATATTAACAGGTGGCTAGAGGGCCAATGAAACCAAAGGAAACCTTCAATAAGATTCATTAACACAAAAAATCACTACAGTGCATGTTAACATACAAATCATTATGATTATGTCTCATGTCTAGGCAACATTCATCCCATTATAAGGCCACCTAGAGTTGGAATGGAGTTGACATCACTTGCCTAAGAATTCATTGTAATGTAGGAACAGACTCATTGGTGTAAAATTTGGAGTATAGCCTCCAGTAACCATCAAATGGAAGCAAAAGTTACATTCAAGCCAGTATTAGACCCAACATCATAAAAGAAAATGTTTATGATATCCTAATTTCCTTTATCTTTGAAGATGCTCCAATATGTGATTGGGCTGAGCTGCAGCAAGTCAGAGTCTCGCTTCCCTGCACGTCCCTGGAGGTCAGCAGCAGACGGTGCCAGATAAGATAACTGGTGAGAACAGATGCTCCGGGTTTAAAGAAAGCTGCAAGGAGTAGACAAGCAATTATCACAGAGTGTCCAGACCCCATATGCTAATTGCCACATATTCCACAGCCCCTTTAAAAATCTGTGCCCTCCGCTGCTGA
>NW_022105908.1:11770488-11772331 GCF_000313985.2 Echinops telfairi | reverse complement strand
TGGGAAAAAGGATGGCTTATGAGCAGAGGCCTGAATTATCTGGAAAACAGCCTACTCCGGTCCTGTGACAAAGTTAATAAGATGTGCACCATATGCTGCTGTGGCATGCTTATGCCCTGGGTCCCAAGAGTGCTGTAAGAGGATAATGGCACTGACCACTCAGATAAAGATGGCCCCGAAATCAAGGTTGTGTTTGCAGTCCTCCATTTCTCTAGAGAAACATCCCTGTGGCTAACCAGGCTGTCTGACCTCAAAGCTCCTTGTAATTTGTGAAACAAATGATTCATTTGTTCTGTAAAGCAGGCCTGAGGTCTGTGGATCAATGGAACACCTTATTAGAATGCAAAACAGTCACTGGGCACCCTTCATTCCAAGACATGTTGTGACTCTGATGGCCAATATCTGTGGCTGAATGACAAGTGATAAAGTCTCTCAAGTAAAGCAAATGGAGTGGAAATGGGAAAATCTAAATTTGGATAGACAAATTGTCCACTAGCTCTTTTGTACTGAACATATCCAAGCATGTCCCAGCTGACCACAAAGATTCTGCCTAGTGAAGTCAGCCCAACATAAAATATGGTTTCCCACGGGACATATTAGACCCTGTAATAGAGGAGACTCATCTGTCTGTTTTCCATATTGTGGTGGTTTGACTATTCTTATGAAGCTGAGAGTGGTAGCAGCAATATTTCAAATACCTACCGGGTCTTCTATAGTAGACAAATTTCAGCAGAACTTCCAGAATAACACAGGCTAGAAGAATGACATGATTGTTTACTTCTTAACATAGCCAATGAACACTTTAAGAATCATAGTAGAATGATGTCTAGAGTAGGGCTGCATGATGAGATCAACCCCCCTGGGTTGCAAGGCACGTAGAATACATTGTCATCAACAATTGGCTTGAACCTACCAAGGATCAAGGAACTAACTGGTGATGTTCTCCAACATGGATGGGAGTTAACTCCATGCAGCTAACAACAACAATGGAAGAGAAGGTTTAATACAAGTAGAATTCAACTCAATACGGTACTCTATGGGACAACAAATTGATGTTTTTATGAGATATCCATTTTATGATATAGTAGTTACCATAAAGTGGTAGTTTTTGTTAGGGTAGGTCTAGAAATCTAATACTCTGAAAACCAAGCTCATCAAGTTGATTCCAACCCATAACATACCTATAGAAGTTTCCAAGACTATAAACTTTACTGTAACATACAACCTCATCTTTCTCCTGTGGAGTGGTTGCCAGTTTTGAAACTCTGACCTGTCATTAGCTCAATGCCTAACCCATGGAGTCACCAAAGATCCTAAATTGATATCCTAGAAGGATTCAATAACACACCACGATTTTAATGAAGTCAAGTTCCAAGTGTGGTTAGACCATTTCCAATTAGGTTCACATTCTGCTTTGTTCTGTTTGGTGCCCTTGAGTTACTTCTGGATCATAGTGACAATATATATGACAGTACCAAACACTTCCCAGTCCCTCGGCATCTTCACAATGGTTTCTATATTTGAGTCCACTGTTGAAGACACTGAGTCGGTCCATCTCATTGATGACCTTCCTCTTTTCGATGATTCTATACGAGGTGAAATTATGCATGAGGTTTTCAGAAGTGGAGAGCCAAGTCCTTCTTCATTATGTTTTTTAGTTTGGAAGCTCTGTGGAAACCTGTTCACTTTGGGTAACCCTGCTGGCATTCAAAATACCAGTGATATAGCTTCCAGCACCATGGCATCACACAAGCCACCACAGTACTGAAAACTGACGGACAGGTGGTGCATAGTTTTAAAACATTGTCAGATACTGAAGATCGCTGCATGGAAACAGAAAATT
>NW_022105908.1:11764937-11769100 GCF_000313985.2 Echinops telfairi | reverse complement strand
AAGGGTCATGAGGGGGGGAGTGAGAAGGGAGAGGGAAATGAGGAGCTGATATCAAGGGCTCAAGTAGAAAGCAAATGTTTTGAGAAGGATGATGGCAACAAATGTGCAAATATGCTTGACACAATGGATGTATGTATGGGTAGTGATAAGAATTGTATGAGCCCCCAATAAAATGATTTTTTTTTAAAAAGAAAGAAAGAAAAATATGGACTTGATGGTAGAAGTGAAGCTGGAGATGCAAGATCAAATCATGCAAGACCAATGATCTGTACACAGAAAATAACTTTTTCCAATAACACAAAAAGTGATTATATGTGTACTTCTCCAGATGGAATACACAAAAATCAAACTGATCATATCTACGGGAAGAGGTACTGGAGAAGCTCAATATCAGCAGCTAAAACCAGGCCAGGTGCTGACTGGAACAGTCCATCAATTGCTAATATGTAAGTTTGGGTTAAAGCTTAAGAAATATTTTAAAGTCCACAAGAGTCAAAATACGAACTTGAGTCTATCCCACCCCAAATTTGAGAACATATCAATAAAAGATTTGACACATTGAACACTAATGACAGAAGCGCTGGTGAGCTGTGGGAGGACATTAGAAACATCATCCATAAAGAAAGCAAAAGGTCATTAAAAAGATGGAAAAGATCAAAGTGGATGTCAGAAGGGACACTGAAGCTTGCCCTTAACCATAGAGGAACTAAAACAAATAGAAGAAATCATGAAGTCAAAGAACTGCATAAACAAAGTCAAAGGGCAGCTCTAGAAAACAAATACAAATATTATAATGAAAGGTGCAAAGACCTAGAATTGGAAAAACAAAAGAGAAGGACTTGCTCAGCATATCTTAAAATGAAAGAACTCAAGAAAAAAGTCAAGTCTTGAGTTGCACTATTGAGAAATTCTATAGGCAAAACACTGAATGATACAGGAAGCATCCAAAAACAATGGAAAGAATACACAGTGTATCAGAAAGAACTGATTGATGTTGAACCTTTTGAAGCAGTATCATATGATGAAGAACCAACGAGTCTAAAGGAAGAAGTTTAAGCTGCACTGAAAGCATCATCCAAAAGCCAGGCTTCAGGAATTGATGGAATACCAACTGAAATGTTTAAAATGTTGATCAAACACTGGAAATATTCCCTCATCTGTGTCAGGAAATTTGGAATACAGTTACTTGGTCAACTGACTGGAAGAGATCTATATTTGTACTCACTCCAAAGAAAGGTGACCGAATAGACTGCTCAAAATAATTATAGAACAATACTATTGATACCACATGCAAGTAAAATTTTGCTGAACATCATCCAACAATGCTTACAGCAGTACATTGACAGGAAGCTACCAGAGATTCATGCTGGATCCCAAAGAGGACATGGAATAAGGGACATCATTGCTGATGTCAAAAGGATATTGTTTCAAGGCAGAGAATACCAGAAAGATGTTTACTGTGTTTTATCGACTATGCCAAGAAATATGACTGTGTGGACCATAGCAAACTCTGGATAACCTTGAAAAAAATGAGAAATCTAGAATAAGTCACTGTGCACCTGTGGAACTTGTCCATGGATCAAGAGGCAATTATGGGAACAGAACAAGGGAATATTGCATGGTTTAAAATCAGGAAAGATGTGTGACAGGATTGTGTCCTCTCACCATACTTATTTTTTCTGTATGCTGAGTAAATATTCAGAGAAGCTGGTTTCTATGAATAAAAATATGGCATCAGGATTAATAACAACCTTCAATAGGCAGATGATACAACTTTGCTTGCTGAAAGTGAGGACAAAAGGCAATGACCTTGTTGATGACCAAGAATTGCTGTCTTCAATACAGATTACAACTCAATATAAAGAAGAGGGAATAAAAATCTCACAACTGGACCAATAGGTAACACCATGATCAATAGAGAAAAGTTTGAAGCTGTGAAGGCTTTTGTCTTGTTTGGATCTACAATTAATGCTCACAGACATAGCAGTCACAAGATCAAAAGACACGTTGCATTAGGCAAATCTGCTACACAAGAACTCTTTAGAGTATTGAAAAGCAAGGATGTTGCTTCAAAGACTAAGGTGTGTCTCACCTAAGCCATGGTATTTTCAACTGCCTCATATGTAGATGAAAGTTAGACCTTGAATAAGGAAAACTGAAGAAAAACTGATGCATTTGAATTGTAGTGCTGAAGAAGAATACTGAAGGTACGAAGGACGGCTAAAAGGACCAACTGGTCTGTTTCAGACGGGCAGCTGGAGAGCTCCTTGAGGCAAGGATGGCAAGACCTCATCTTGCATATTTTGGACATGTTGTCAGGAGAGACGAGTCCCTGGAGAAGGGCATCATGTTTGGTAAAGTAGAGGGGCAGAAAAAGAGAGTAAGGCCCTCAAGGGACTGTATTGACATCGTGGCTGCAATAATGGGCACAGACATTAGAAAAAATTAGACTAGCACAGGCAGGGGCAATGTTTTGTACTGTTGTCCCTAAAGTTGCTATGGCTCACAACTGACTCAATGACACTTAACAACAACATCATAAAGCATGGCATTCATTTCCAGGACTCCTCCTATGTGAAAAATATGCCCTTGTGAGGTGATGTCTCCAGATCATCAAATTTAAGAAATATTTGGTTGCACTTCATCCAGACTAGGTTTGTCTGTTCTTCTGCAGTACATATCATACGTAATAGTCTTTCCCAGCCTTATAATTCAAAAGCATCAATTACTTTTGTTCATTCCTCCTAATTCAATGTTTAGCTTTCATATGTAGTCCAGGCAATTTAAAATAGCATGACGTGAGTCACGAGCATCTAAGTCTTCAAAATGGCATCAAAATGACATTGTTTCTTAATACTTTAAAAAGATCTTTTGACACTGACCTGACAAATGTGATACATACTTTGATTTCCTGACTGCTGCTGCAGTGAGCATTGATTGTGGAACAAGTGAAATATAATCCTTGAAGAATTTTGTAATTTTCTCTGTTCGTCCTGAGATTGCTTATTTGACCCAGTTTTCAGTACTTTTCTTTAGGCTGCGCAGTAATTCAGATGGAAGGCTACAGTCATTCATCTTCATCAGTAAGTGGTTCAAATCTTCTTCACTTTCAACAGCAAGGTTGTGGATGATCCCTCCTCCATTCATAATCTCACATTCCTCTTTATATATTTCATCCCCGCTGCACACTATTCCTGCCGTTGTACCCTGAGATATTTTCTTTGTTATGTGTTCAAACAACCATCTCTTGGTTTTGTTTATAGGTTATGCATGAACCTAATCAAGTGTCTGAAGCCCATTCTTTAAATATTCACCATATTTGGTTACAATCCAAAGAGTTGAACGTCTTTACATAGCCAATATAACACAGGTTGAAATATTTCTTATATTCTGTTTTCAGCCAAGATCCAATGATATCATTTGCTCTGTGTCATCTTCTGAACCTGGTTTAAATTTCTAGAAGTTCCAGGTCATTTTATTAGAATGTGTTTCACCCTTACATCAAGTCTTTGTTACTTCATGAGTAAGAATTTGGTGAGCCAGGCATCTCACTTCCCTTACACCAGCGTCCTAGAAGCAGAATTACATTTAGTTCTTTGCGTCTTCAATTAACAGAAGAATATACTGCCTGACTTTACAAATACAATAGTTGTTCTTGACATAAACATATTTGTTATATTGGCCTTGGGGTAAACTTTGTATATAGGGTGCTTGATATAGAGTCAGAACTTCAACCAGCTTTCAAGAGAGGAGTGTAAGCTTATTATATGTCTACCTGCTAAAAAGTGATATTTGGGTGGCAGCACTTGGTTCAAAACATGCTTGTGTTTTATATAATCCACTTGAGCTTGTGAGGGAACCATATCTATAATCTCCACTTCCAAGTTTTGGAGGATACAAGTATTTGCTAAATAATTAAATATAAATGGACATTTGACTTCAACCAGTTATCACAAGATGACTTCATGGAGGAAGTGATGTCTCTGTTGGTCGTTAAGGCTATCTAGTTAGGTTAAAGCTGTTGAACATTTAAAAATAATTGAAGAAGTAAGAATCAATTATTTCCACAAACCTGCTATATGGGACTGTGAAAAGAAGACTTGTTTAAAAGCAAAATGCATAGTATTGAAATACCAAATCCCTCAATACTTCACTTTTTTTTT
>NW_022105908.1:11760956-11764341 GCF_000313985.2 Echinops telfairi | reverse complement strand
GGGCAGTTTACCCTGCTATACAGAACTGCTATATTTTGGTATTCAAATCAATGGCAATGAGTTTGGTTTATTGGTTATGAACCAAAAGTTAACTGGCATATACCAATGTGCTCTTAAGGGAAAATTGAAGCCTTTTCTGCACTTTAAAAGTGAAGGAAAGGGGGAAAAATAAAGCAAAGACCCAAGTAAAATTTTCTGAGTCATTCCGGACCTTGGTCCATGCGTCATCGAGGGCTAACAATGTATATACAATATTTAAAGCATACAGTCTTGTTAAAACGACAAAGAAAGCATTAAGTGGTATAATATCACTTTATATCTGATCCTTTTCAGCTTTATTCTCTCAAATAAAATAGTGGTAAATTGTCAACAGTAGTAAGATAGTTTCTAAGGTTAGGTACATTATAAAATGAGCAATACTATTTCAGGGAAACAGCAGGATGTTGTATGGTGGCTGTTATCATTAATATTCCTAAGGACAAAATTCAAGGTGAATCAATGAACTGTACCAGCAACAGTGGCAGCTGGTGTGAAGGAAAGCATACATTTGCTTTGATTGAGGGAGTTTTCATTGACGAGCTCATATGTGAGTTCAGTTTGTTTTTGTTTTTAAGTAAGCATTAAAAAGGAGCTCTAGTTTCAGATAAATTGTATGTGAAGAGGCATAGAGATTGACAAATCGTTGAAGGATTTAACTAGTTGGAATAATTGAATTGAGGGTAAAGGTAGTGGGACATTAGTCTACCATAAAAGTAAATTGAAATAGTGGTTCAACTATTGTGTATTTTCCTTTCGTATAGGAGCTCTGGGCTCCATCTGTGGGCAATGTACCTCAAGCACAGCCACTACCTATCTCAGAGTGGAGACTTGCCTGTTGCCTCTGAGGCTAATAAACAGGTTTCAGCAGAACTTGCAGATTAAGATGGACTAGGTAGAATGGTCACAGATGAAGAAGATGGAATTTTATTCTTTAGGTGATAGGGATTCTTTAAGTAGGGGGTGATATAAATTGTATGCTCTTTAAGAAAGCTGGATCCCCCTAATGCGTCTCTGAGAAAAATGGCCACCAAAGTACCTTACAGCCTTTTCAAACAGCATGTCAGCAACTGAATGGCTGAATGTAAGCACAGCGCCAGCAGTAAATGAGGTGGCTCAACTAGGGCACTTTCTCTTGGAACTGCCAGCTGGCTCCAAATCCTTTCCCCCCACTCTACCCATGTGGTTTCTCTGCCAACACAGGTCTCACAGTAGGACTACTATGCACCATATTGTGAGGAACAAAACTAGTCTGCTCTAAATCACTGTTGTGGAATAGACATGACCTTCACTCATAACATCTGTTTTGGAAAGCAAGCCTCAGAGTTTTAAATTTATATTTTAAGAATAATCTTGAGTAAAGAGCTTGGCACAAAAAGAGTAGTGGATAGCCTACATAAAAATGAAACTCTGGTCAAGCTCAGAATTCTGGAGCGGAGGCTGAAATTAATCAAAGGGAGACACATATTTGAAAGGAAGCACTCTGAGCTCTCAAAATGAGTTCGCTGGTGTAATAGTTTGGTTCTGGGTTACCTTGCTTGCACCTACTTGAGGATATGTGTGGAGTCGAAGCTCCATCATAGCACAGACCTCTCCTTGGCACTGTGGGCTATTTGATACCTATAAGGGATGCTGTGGGGAACTGGTTATTTCCCTGCTCCTTCTTCCTCCTATCCTGGACCTGCATCTAGTTTCTTGGTTTGCTGACCTGGGACCAGTTGGCAGGCTGCCAGTGCATCTATTGATTTTGGATCCTTCCAATCCTCCCTCTATCAGCCTGCGGTCTTCCTGCTGCCTGGTTTATGGCTCCAACAGCAAGAGTCAGGAAGCTTTCCTGTTAGCACCTGACACAGAGATGAGTTGCACTGGAGTCCCCAGCCCTGTGGCTGTATGTGCCTCTTTCTTGATATACGTGTCTTTATGTTGCTTATCTAGAAAACCCAGTCTAACACATTTGGACTTTCTTGATACGTAGCTGCCTTGTTGGTGACAGAGATACACGCTCTCAGAAATGTTACTGGATGATAGAGAATTCTGTCAGTTAACTATGTAAACACAGTCAATCCTGTTTCTTGAGAAAAATCTGATTTTTCATATAATTGGAAAATTCCATCGTATCCATTGCCAAAGAAACATTATGAACGTTGTATAGCTGTATGAAAAGCAACTAATTTTTTAAAAACAATAAATGTCGGGCAGGGCAAGATATGACAAAATACCCATTTATAAACTATCAAGGACTCACGCGGGAGGGGGGAGCGGGGAGGGAGGGGAAAAATGAGGACCTAATGTCGGGGGTTTAAGTGGAGAGAAAATGTTTTGCGAAACGATGTACAAATGCGCTTTACACAATTGATGTGTGTATGGATTGGGATAACAGTTGTATGAGCCCCTAATAAAATGTTTTAAAACAAAACAAAAAAAACAATAAACAATTTAAAGTCAGAGGGAAAACAGAAAGAAAGAAATGTTCCCTTTCTCCGCCTACTTGAACAGGGGTGGAAGCTGGAGCTTTTCTTGAGGATGAAAGCATTGGCTCGCTACCTGAATCATGGAGAGGAATGGAATGGGATGAGATCATACAAGATCTCAGAATAAGTTCTTCTACGCTTCTCTTTCTTTACCCAAAGTTATGAATTCATGAGAAGTCAATACATTTTAAATGAAGTCGCATCTTTGGTAGTAAAAATCAATCTTGATGCTGAAAATATCAGGATAATAATGGAAGGTTAATAAGGGAGATTTCTCAATCCAAAGATCGAACGTTTAGGTTCACCCAGATGAACCTCAGAAGAAAATTTGTTGAACCTACTTGTGAAACTCCAGCCATTGACAACCGCATGGGACACATTTTTATTATGACATCCATGTGATCCCCATGTGTCAACTGGATCGGTAACTGGTTTAACTAATGATAAGAAGGAAATATCTAAGGTCCATGGTGATAAGAAAAGAACAATTATACCCCACATTGCTATTAGTCAATATAGGACTAATAGACTAGGGGAGTGATGATTGGCATGCATGAAAGGATTCAGTTCTTAGTTGGGCCAGATCTTACAAGGATTTCAGCTAAGTAGCCTTTCACCTACATCTTGTGGAGAGCTGAGGTTTAAAAGCTGTTCTGGGGTGTTCTATCCTACCAGATATATGACTACACAGTATACTGATGGATACCACAAAGTAAACTGCAAATTATGTTTGATCTAGCCAAATATAAAGCAAAGTCTTAATTTTATTTTAATAATTTTAATAATTGAGACTGGCTCCATTTGAGACTATATGAGGGGCATCTACCCCACCCCCCAACAAAAGGCGGGGAAGCTGCACTGGGTGGAGATTTCGTAGT
>NW_022105908.1:11757952-11759940 GCF_000313985.2 Echinops telfairi | reverse complement strand
TTGGGCCCACCCAGTTAGAGTTGTTTCAGAAAACAGGACTGGCAATCTGTTTCTGAAAAGTTATAGCCTTGAATAGACTATGGATTAGTTATGCACAATAGTGTTTGCAGCAGTCGGAATCCGCTCTATGGCAACGAATGAGAAACACACATTGATCATCTTTCTCAATGATCATTAAAAATATAACTTCTAATGTAAAATGTAACTGTCTTCAACAGATCATGTCCAGAAAAATTATGGTATAAATGTTCAACACGCTTTTCCTTTGGCTGCCTATTAAACTTTAAATGATTGTCCAATTAATAATGTTATTCCCTGAAAATTTTTATAATTTTTTAAGTTGGTTTTCCTAATTCCTCTCAGTAAAACATTCTTAGCAAAATGTGGTATGTCTTGAACAACAACTGCAACAACAAAATGGAGAACTCCGTAGGAAACTGAAGTGTTATAAACATTTGTATCACTAAAGTTGTTTGATGACTTATTGACGTGTGGGCATGAGAAGTATCTCTCTTTTTTTTTTGAAGTTGAGAAAGATTTTATTGAGGCAGGGAAAGAACTCCCAGGAGGGAAGGGAGAACAGAGAAGGACGGGGGCATCTTGAGCCCTGGGCGAGTTCTGAGACCCAATGAGTTAGGTCAGGGAAATCGCCAAGAAGTATCTTTTACCTCTCAGTCCAACTGACTGCATTCCAGTTCATTGTCACAGTAACTGTGGCATGTTCTTTCCCCTTCTGCCTTCCTTTCTTGTCTCACCAGTCAACAGAATAAGGAATCATGGGAGTAAACAGGAAATATTAAGCTAACAAAATATATTATCTGATTCTTGGACATTCATGCTTACTTTCCTACTGACGTTAATTTTTTTTCTTCCCACCTTTGAATTCATACTCCCCTCCAAAGTTATTTTACGGTAAATTCTTATCAACTAATTGATTGTTTAGTTCTTATTTGTTTATGAGTGTTATATGTTAATTCCAACTCGTTCAACAGGACAAAACACTACCTGGTCCTGCACCATTGTTACAATAATTTTTATGTTTGAGTTTATGGTTATAGCCACTGTATTAGTTTATCTTGTTGAAAGTCTTAAAACTCCCTATTTATTTTATTTCATTTTATGAGACTTGTTAATATTTTTATTTTGTTTCATTTGTATTAATACACAAAATAAATTGTCTCCAAAATTTCTATAGCAGAAAATTCATCTACAGGATGTTACTAGGATATGGGATAAAATTGTAGTTGGTTGAGTGTTTTAGTTTAGTTTTGTTCTGCCCCTGCATTGTAAAGTACCAAAACAGTGCTGTAAAAACATATAGAGCAATAGCTCAGTTTAAAAAATAGTGTTATTTTTCTATTTTCCTTTACTCCTGTCCTCTGAACACAACAATCTATTTGGCTAAATAGCAAATATAACAGCAGGTCCTGATTTTTTAGCAAATAAAAGTTTGAAAATGCTTCTGGAATTAATTTTATGAGACAAAAAATATATATAAAGATAAGTGTTCCTTACGATTCATCCAAGCCAGTCAATCTTTCTGGTTTAGAGAAGTAGAATCCTACCCAAGCTCTTGATTTAAAGTAATAACTTTGTAGTTAGATCCAACAAATACCTAATTAGCCCACTTTTCAAAAATGTTTTCAGCAGACAATTAAGCATGTCAACTTTATACACTAGGGTGACTTACAGAGACAGAAGACGTGACTTTCAGTAATGTGAATCCATGGCGAAATTCTTTATGAGACTGCTTACTGCATTAGAAAAATGCAAACAAATCTCACTTTTATGGCCTCATAAAATCTTTGGAGCCATATTTCTGACTTGCAGTAAAAACCCTTAATTCTCAATGTTCCTATCTACTTACGCATCCACTTCTGCCATTTTTAATATTTGCCAACTTTCCACTACAAATGGAACGCTGGCTGTGCCAGGCAACACTTCCTCAAGGTTGCCAAGCCTCTGTTCTGTCTCTCTTGACCAGAATC
>NW_022105908.1:11755586-11756940 GCF_000313985.2 Echinops telfairi | reverse complement strand
TGAGAGAACAATGGTTGTCCAAGTTAGGAGCCTTGCTTAACATAGAACCACCTGTGATGTTGAAGATGTTCTGCCCTCCATTACAGCCAGATGTTGGCCTCAGGAGGACCGGCATGGTTTCAGCCAGATGATTTCTTAGCATTAGCAACTGGAGATTCTCTCAAAAATAGTGAAAGCACAAGTGTGTTGTTTTATACTTTGCTTTGTTGTTATTAGCCATCGCTGAGTTGGCTTCAACCCGTAGTGACTATGCACAACTGAACGAAACACAACACAGTCCTGCACCATCCTCACACTTGTTACTATGTGTGAGCCCATTGATGCAGCTAGTGTGTCAATCCATCTTATCGAGGGTCTTCCTCTTTTTAGCCCCCCTTCCACTTTACCAAACAGTCCGTCTCCAGGGACTGGTCTGTCTTGACAACATGGCCAAAGCATGTGAAATGCATTCTCACTATTCTTGTTTCTAAGGAGCATTTTAGCTGTATTCTTCTGAGACCGATCTGCTTGTTTTTTGACAGTCCATGATACTTTCAAGTTCTTCATCAGCACCATAATTCAAATCTATCTTTGGGTACTCCTTAGGTCTTTCATACTCAATGTCCAAGTTTCGCAGGCTTATAAGGGGATTGAAAATACCATGGCTTGGATAAGACACACGGTAGTCCTCAAGTAACATTTATTAGCAGCTCCAAAAGAGCTTTATAATGTGTCCTGATGGAAGCATGTAATCCTGATCATTTCTCACCTGAACTATAACCAGTTAATTCCATAATAAATCTTATCATTATCTGTAGTTCTGTGTCCATTACAATGGGTTATAGAATACATCAGAAAAACACAGTATTGCGTGAAACCAAGCAATCAGAAAAAAACTGAAGTTTTATTCTTTCATAGCTCTGAATAAAGGAATCTGAAATCAATGGGTCAAAGTCTTTTATCAACTTTTTTTCCCCCTTTTGTCCTTTTAAGATCTAAAATGATCTCACTTCTTTATCTATGTCTACAAAGGTCTGCCCGGAACTTCCCTTTCATGAATACTATCACTTTCTTTACAGCCTTACCAGTCCGTTGCCTCTGCCACAACCCCCTAAAACTGACCTTATTTACCCTACTTTAATATTTAATACTCCATCTGAGTTACTGAGACTTCCTGGTGACAAGGGCTCAGCTGGACTCTCGATCCTAATACACTTAGTTTCCAAGCCTGAAGAACGATCAAATTATGTTATTTTATTCTTTACACAGATTCTCATTGTAAATCTATATTCTCCTTCTCAATACATTCTTCAGGTTGACTATTAAATATATCCATGTTTCTCATTGAAAACATTGTAAAAAAAACCCTGAGATG
>NW_022105908.1:11748428-11754465 GCF_000313985.2 Echinops telfairi | reverse complement strand
TCAGCCTTTATTCAGGTTTAGTAATTCCTCGCTGTTACATTGCCCTTGATTAAGCCCCACTAGACATCCCATGCCCTTCTCTCCATTGATTTTAGTTCACTTGTAGTTCCCTTGTCCCTAGGTTGGTCCCCACCCCTTTCCTTTCTCCCATCTCCCCTTCTCCCGTATCCCCTGGGAACCATCGTCTCATTCTTTTTGTCTCTCAATTGTTTATCCTGCCTATCTTTTCTAGATAGACATGCAGTTACACTAATAAGTGCAAAACCCAGACAAAGCCAAACAAAACAACAAAGGAAGTCAAAACCAACAAAACAATAATGACAACAGCAAAAAAACAAAACCAAAATAACAACAACAAAAAGAAAGCCAGTGACAAAAATGGAAAAGCCTATAAATAGTTCAAGGTCTGTTTGTTGGCCTTTATGAGTGTTTTCCAGTCAAGTCTGATGGACTGCCACACTCTGTCTCCAAAGTCTATTTTTGGTATTCTCCAGGGATTTCATCACTTTGCTCCCCTTGGTGTTCTGTTGCATGCCCTTAGTGCAGTGGTTCTCAATCTGTGGGTTGAGACCCCTTTGGGGTCAAACGACCCTTTCACAGGGGTTGCCTAAGACCATTGGAAAACACTGCTCCTCTATCCATCTCCAGGTGGGTCCGCCCACATGCAGATACACCCACATATGAGTACCCAGCGTGAATACTGTTACCCATGCTACACCATACTTCAAGACAAAATTTCATTTATTTGTCATTAGAAATAAATATTTCACTTTATAGAATTACATATTGTTTTTGTGATTCATCACTATGCTTTAATTATGTTCAATTTGTAACAATGAAAATGCATACTGAATATCAGATATTTACATTATGATTCAAAAGAGTAGCAAAATTACAGTTATGAAGTAGCAATGAAAATAATTTTATGGTTGGGAGTCACCAGACATGAGGAACTGTATTAAAGGGTCGGGGCATTAGGAAGGTTGAGAACCATTGCCTTAGTGTTTAGCCCCAGTGTGATGGGGTCAGATTGGGCACAATTCCTGCACTGTGTCTCCAGTGTTGTCCCCATAGTGCTATGGTTCAGTGAGGGACATTGTGTCTCATGATGGGGCTGGCCCTATAGCCCTCTCTGTGCATTGTCTGCTCTGAGCAGGAATATCATCCTTGGAGCTTGGTGGGCCAGGATGTGTTCCTCTCCCTCTCCCTCCCTCTTCATTTCTCCTGTGTGCTCTAATCAGACTTGCCCCTCTCCCCAAGCTATAGCTTCAGTGCTGTCCTCTGAAGTGCATTTTCTTGAGGGTGGGGTGTGTGTGTGTGTGTCCACATATTTGGGATTGGGGCTGACCCCGCAGACCTCTCTATTGGTTCCCTAGTACAGACCAGTATGTTGTATTCATGTCTTGGAACATAGGGTTGAAGTCTGGTCTCTCTCTCCCCCTCCCGTGGAGATATAAACAATACCCTCCCCTTGGCTGGGTTAGTGCCCTGCTATCCCCCTACCCATGTCTATTTTTCCCCCTCCTTCTTTCCCCCTCCTATTTTGTTGGCTGCCACATATATCCCTGGATTGGGTTTCACCCTTGCCATAGTACCTTGACCATATCCTAGGAATGTAGCTACAATTTCTTCTAGTCTGCTATTTCTCTTCTTTATTTTGCATCTAGATTTCTCTTCTCACTAGCTTGATTTCCAGTCTGAACTTCAAACCCTACCACCTTATTAAAGCAGTTACTCATAATGTTATATGTCAAGTATTTTCTATTTTTATTTAATTGACTTTTTGGAACAGTTTGCACCATAAACCACCCATTTCTGAGTTCAACTGGACAATGCTACAGAATTTCTACCATTTAGTCATCTGAATTTTCAGTTTAATTCCATTCATCACATGTGTGAAATATTGGAATTCCCCACAATAAGATAATATTGTAACTCTTTCCTTTCTGCTAGTAACCTCAGCAATGCTCACATTCCCAATTTCCAGTTGTTTACAGTTTACAGACAAATAATAGCTCTATACCAGAATTCTGTAGTGCAATTTTTGTCAATGAGAGAAAAATTATCTGTTAATGATCTGTATCATCAAATATGAAAGTCACCATGGCTACTCAACACTTGGAATATTGCAACTAGGTCATTCATGGCTAAACATCAGAGGACCCATATTGGAGAAAAATCTTAGTATTGTAATGAATGTGGAAAATTCTTCAGCTGTAATTTCACCATGTATTGATGTTGTTCTTAGCTGTTGTTTGCTGTCATAGACTCAACTTCCAATTCATGGTAACTCCATGTGTAATTGAATGAGGGACAGTGATAGTTCAGTAGAATTAATGCCTTGCATGCAGGATACCCAGGTTTAATTATTGACCAATGCATCTCATGTGCTGTCACCACATGTCCTTTGAGGCTTGTATATTGCTATGCTGTTAAACATGCTTCAGTGGTTGTGTTAGTCTGGGTACTTTAGAGAAACAAATTCACAGAAACTTATGTATAAGAGAGAGTTTTATATAAAGGGTATGTGCACATCAAGAAAAAAATCCCAACCCAATCCTGCCCAAGCCCACAAGTCCAACATTAGCCCATATGTCTGAAACCAATCCACAAGATCCTCCTCCATCTCATAAAACACATGCAATGATGCCGACTGCAGGCAGAAAGCTGAATCGGTGAACATGTAAGCATCTTATAGCTGGCAAGGGTCTCCACATAGGAGCTCCAGGACATAGGGCTGCATCAGGGTAGGTCCATGTGGCTTCTCCTTGGGGATGTCCTCCAGGAAGTAACCCTTGCCAGCTGAAGCAGGAACTGGCTAAAGCAGCTGCACCTTGGTCCAACCATCGCAAAGCAAGAGACCTAAGAACTCTAAAGGTGAGGCTCACTGAGCCATTTATCCCTCTGCCCTTCAATGAACCCCACATGTGTTTATCGGCCAGGTTGGCACAATAAACTAACTACCTCAGTGGTACATCAAGACTAACATTAACTAGGGAAAAAAGCCACATTAGCTACTTTCAAAAATCCATCAATGAATGCTCCATGGATCAAAATGGTCTGACCTGCATGGGGATTGTGAAGGACTAGCCCATATTTCATTCAATTGTGCATGGGTCGTCATGAATTGGGGGCTTACTTGACAGCAGCTAACATTATAACATTAGGCAATACAAACATACTTAAAAAGTATAAGCCTGTAGTATAATTTGCCATTGAGTTCTACATCTTAACACCTAATTACGTATTCAAAATCTTCACTTGGAATTCTCTGGAATTGACCTTAAATTCACATTTTCTTCCAACATATAAAACTACTCTAAATGATACTTTACACATCAAATTGTTCCTTAGAAAACAAAGAAATAATCCTAGTATCCTACTTTCACCCCATTTTGGAAACTCAATTTCACTTCTTAATTTTTTGAATTCTTAAATACCCCTCAATTCCATCTGCTACTTCAAGTTCATCTGCTACCACCTTGTGCCAAGCTTCTCATATACATTTTTAAATACTCCTGTTTTACCAACTATTATGTTTAAATGCATATTCTCCCCTTTGTTTGCATTATAAAATGAGGTACATAAATAAAAGGCCCAATGAATAAATTAATAAATTTTCCCTCAATTTTAGACTTCAAGAAAATATCCACAGTCAGGCTTTTATTTTTTTTAATTATTTTATTTATTTTTCACAGTCAGGTTTTTAGGTGAATCTTCCAAAATCATCTTTAAATTATTTTGATACTCTGTGCCATTCCTGCTGCTACACACATACACACACGCATTCACACACATTTATGGACACCTATGATGACAAAATAATGACTTTTAAAATTAAGATAAAAGGTCTGGAAGCTGTCTTTATGTCTGTTATTCAATATAGTAATTAAATAAAGAAGTGGAGAGGTGTACATGGAATAGAAGAGCTAAGGATATAAAGAATTTCCCCCACCTTGATCTTTAGATTCAATGTAATCTCATCTGTAGTACTAGCAGATCTAGCATTGTTAGGGGACAAGAGGCTGACAATCTGATGAACAAATTATACAGGATTGTACATTAGAGTTAGTTTTTGTTGTGTCAGCTCTGACACATGGCAATTCCATGTACAAAAGAATGAAAGATTGCTAAGTTTTGTTTTATCTTTATGGTTGTAAAGTGCTTCCAATCTACAGGCTTATCTTTGAGCACTGTATCAGATAATATTATGTGGTGAATCCAAGGCTTGAATAGGCTAGTTTTCAGAAGTAGATTATCAGGCTTTTATTTCTAGTATGTTTTTGTCCTGAAGCTCCAGATAAATCTTTTCACTTTGAATGGCTCTGCTGACATTTGAAATCCTAGTAATACCATTTCCAATATCAAAATCATGCACGTGCCACCACAGTACAACAAATTGATGTATAGGTGGAGAATATTGTAATATAAAGTTCAAAAATATCCATAGCATTCTTGAAGAACTAATTTAGAGGATTTGTTATTTTTTATATTAAAGCATATTATAAACTTGAAGTAATTTAGACAGTATAACATTGGCCCCCAAGGTACACATTAACCAGTGAAAGAAAATATAGATTCTAGAAATGTATTAACAAAACAGAGGCCTGTGATTTATGTTAATGATGTCATTGGCAAAACAGTTGAGGAAATGTGGTCTTTTAATAAAAGATGCTGAGTTACTTGGATATCCATAAAAAACTATAAAATAAATTTGGGACCCTAGATACAAACTAATTCATGGTGGAGTACATATCTAAATGTAAAAGATCAACAATGTCTGAAGGAAAATAACTCCAAAGATGGATTGTGGTAAAATGGCACAAAAGTACTTATTTTAATAGCAAAAATGGATAAATTGACCTACATTCACATTCTGGAAGAACATGAGACAATCATGAGCATTCCTTAAGAAACGTTTTAAGAAAATGGAAAACTGCATAGGTGATAAAAGGCCCAGAGTGCTGCACCAAATGATAGTGTGTCCACCATGACCATGAACTCAATAATGAGTGCATTTCTAGGACAGCAGATGCCATCCTGTGAGGATTTCATTGAGAAACCTGCGTTCACACGACAGCTCCTTCAGATTTCTTTGCAGTCTCCAAACTCAAGTTACTTTGAAAAGGAATAGGAATTGCATCCATCAAGGATCCCCAAATTGCCATTTTTATGTGGCATAACTTCAAAAGCACATCATTCTTTGGGAAAAGGTGAAGACAGATGGAAACAGTATTCCATATGTGCATGGACCAAGGTGATGAATATTTTAAGAAACAGTAACTTCCTGTGTTGATATTTCATTTTATAAAGTTGTCTAGGATTTTTGTAGCAATACTTTTAAACTTGTTCTTATACATTGAGAAAATCTTTGGAAGTTTTCACTGCATATTCCAAATGGATACATAACATTTGAGTACAACAATTTCATGTTTTCTATATATATGACAGCATTGTATAAATATTTACATAAAAAGACATACGCAAGAGTTTTTATAGAAGCATAATATTGAAGAGTTCTAAAGTAAAAACGATCAAACTTGTCCATCAACAGTATAATGGATAAATAGATGAGTGGGGAGGTTCATAAAATGGAAGGCAATATTAGAATGAACTATCTTCAGCTATAAATAACAGCATGCTTGAATTTGTCAAATTCATTTAAAAGAGTCAGACTCAAATTTCACACTGTATGGTTATGTGTATGTAAACACAGAGACCAAACAAACTGATGACTTTAAAGGTCAAGATGACAGCTACTGACTGGGAGGGGACTCAGAAAGCACTGATAGGGCTAGGATCTTCTAGCTTTCTGATTTGTTTTAATCTCATTGATATATGCATAACTGTGAACATTTATTAAATTGTATACTTATCATTTATCTTTTCTACATATATGTAATACTTAAAAAAAATTTACTAAGAGGTCAGCCCCATTCCTTTCAACTTGATCACATAGGCACCAATTGAATCAATAATTTTTCATCCCATTGGCATGACCTTAGTTCCATCTCTCATTAATTCTCATCTTTAAAAT
>NW_022105908.1:11730412-11746605 GCF_000313985.2 Echinops telfairi | reverse complement strand
CTTCATTTGAGTTACAGTAATTCCTTTGGGCTACATTGCCCTTTATCAAGCCCCACCAGGCATCTTATACCCTCCTCACCATCGATTTTAGATCACTTGATGTTCCCTTGCCCCTGGATTTGTTGACACCCCCCTTCCTTTTCCCCGCCTCCCCCTTTCTCAGGTCCCCCTGAAACTGTCAGTCATGTTGTTTTCTCCTCCAGATAGTTTATTCCACCTTTCTAGATAGACATGCAGAGGCAATAATAAGCACAATTGTTCTTATACAGCCACTATGTCAATCAAACTTGTCAAAAATCTTCCTTTTCTCAGTTGACCCATTACTTTCCATGATCTCCTTCTTCAGGGACTGGTCTTTCCTGTCAATACAAAATCAAGCTGCTAAAGTTATAAGCACTAGAGTACAACTCAACCTTTAACACAGCAAGCAGAAAAAAGTAGGAATTGATGACGCGAGCAAGACAATCATTAACAATGGAAAGGAACACACATGCTGTTTACTGTATATCAGACACTGATGCTTTCATTGTTCTTGTATGTATTGCTTATAAGAACTCTCTAGAAAGTTACTGCTAGAAACCTCATTTAGACACGTGGAGACTAATGCAAGTATGAGTATCTTTCCGAACCTAGGCTGACAATACCGAACAAGCTAGCGCTTGTTTGTGCCCAGACTGGATGCTGCACCTTGCCTTTTAAATGATCTGCTGCTCTCTCTCTAAAACCTGAATAAAGAGGCATAAATACAATTTACATCTGGAGGCATATTGTATTCATTCTTTTAAATGTTTATATTTTATTTGCACCACGACAGCCAGGCAGTTTATCATAGTGTGGACAGGTGTATGTTGCTGTGATGGTAGAAGCTATGCCACCTATACAGCCAGCAGAGTTAGCCAGGTGGGCAGGGCTTAGCAGAGTTCCCAGAATAAGACAGATTAGGAAGGACTTGATCGTCTACGTCTGGGGAATAAAATGGCCAGAGACAATTTTATAAGTATCCGTGACACATTCTGTAAAAGAGGGCTTTACTCGTGTTTTATTGGCTATACAAAGGCATTTAACAGTGCAGATAACACTATTTGTGCATACAAATTGTGAATAAAACTTCTAGAAGTAGTCACTGTGCTCATGAAGTACCTGTGCATAGACTGAGACACAGGCATCTAAACAGAACAAAGTGATTCTGCATGATTTAATTTCAAGACAGATATGTGTCCAATCTGTACTCTCACCATCCGAATGCATTCTGTATTATGAATGAATGATGCCAAATACTGTTTGCCATGGTTGCTAGGTGCCATGGAGTCAGTTCTGACTCATAGCAAGCCAATGTACCACATAACAAAACACCGCGCAGTCTTGCACCTCCCTCCCAAGTGTTTGAGTGCATTGCTGCCGTCAGTGTGTCAATCTATTTATTAAAGGTCTTCCTCTTTCTCCAGACCCTCTCCTTTGCCAAGCGTGATCTCCAGAGACTGGCGTCTCCTGACAACAAGCCCAAAGTATAGGAGATGAAGTCTTGCCATCCTTGCTTCCAAGGAGCATTCTGGTTATATTTATTCAAAGGTAAATTTATTTGTTTTTCTGGCAGTCCAAGATACTTCCTGTAATCCTGGTCAGAACTTTAATTCAAATGCATCTCCTTTAATATTCCTTTTCCATTGTCCAACTTTCATAAGTATCTGAGGCGATTAAAAGCGCATGCCTTGGATCAGGTTTACCTTAGTGTTCAAAGTGACATCCTTGTTCTTCAACATTTTTAAATGGACTTGTGCAGCAAATTTACCCAAAGCAAGAAACCACACTATATGAAACAGAATGTCGCATCAGGATGGAAATAAGACTCTTTAATATCCTGTGATATGCAGAGGACACAGTCTGGCTTGATGAAAGTCAAGAAAACTTGAAGCACTTGTTGATGAAGACCATTGACTACAGCCTTCAGTGTGGTTTACACTTTCCCCCAAAGAAAGCAAAAATCCACACAGTTGGATCAATAAGCTATTGAATTGTATTATATGTCAATTATTTGCCAATAAAACTATTGAAAAAAATTAAATAACTAAAATAAAACATCAAGGTAGTATATATATTTAAAAGCAACCTCATATTAAATGGAGAAAAGATTTGAGTTGTCTAGGATTTCATTTTACATGGTTCCACCATCAATGTTCACGGAAACGGCAATCTATAAAAGAAATGGTCTATTCCATTGAGGAAATATTTATTAGACACCTCTAAAGTATTTAAAAAAGAAAAAAAATACCACAATTTTACTAAGCCAGGATCTGAATTGATTTTCCATTACATCATATGCATGTGGATACTGCACAGTGACCATGGAAGACAGAATAAAAATTGATGTCTATGAAATAGGGTATGGTCATAAACGATTGAACATACCAGGGACTTCCAGAAGAGTAAACAACTATGTCTTGGAAAAAGGAGAGTTAGAATACTCAGTCTCACATACTTTGGACAGATTCTCAGGAGGGACCAGAGTTTGGAAAAGGACCTTAAGTTTGGAAGAATAAAAGGCCAGTGAAAAAGAGGAAGGCCCACAGCAAGATATGTGACCCAAAGCCTGCAGCAATGAACTTGCTCATAAAAATAATGGTGAGGATGCACAGGACTGGGCAGTGGCTCAGTCTGCTGCACATAAGGTCACTTGACAATTCCTCCAAACAGCAAAATATTCGAGAGCTTCTGCTCAATAGATTGCACCTCATGCAAAATTCCATTTGACAGGTCCTTGCCTGTGTACTGTACTATGAAAGATTGGGTAGTTACATATATACCAGGGAGAATGGGTCAATTTCTAAGACATGCATTGATTATAAAATACTTAACTAGTTTGGACTTCTGGTTTTGTTTGATCGTCTCATATTGAGATAAGAAAATGAAAATGTGATCAATAATGTTTTGCACATAGAAATTCATAAAATTAGGGATAGACACAACTTTTTAATCCAGGTTTAATGAGTAAGACAATCCAAAACTACCACATGTTCAGAAAAATGGTTAATGCCCAGCGACTTGTAATTAATTTTTATATAGTAGAGATATTATTAAAAAGATTTGTTAAATTCCATCTGACTTCTCACCTCTACAATTTTAGTCTATCATAGAAGCACAGATGTGGAAGATATCAAAACAAACAAACAAAAACTGTTCTGAACAAGAGAAACTCGTTTGCTATCCAGTCAATCAAACGTAAGATATCCTCTTGCATGTCAGAGTAAAACGGTACTCCATGAGATGTTCCATGGCTGGTAGTTCAGATGTAATCTATCAGATGTTTCTTCTGAGGCCCCTCTGGGTGTTCCCCAAAGGACAGCGACTCAGGGAGCGGCTAAGTGTAGTCACCATTTGTAGCACCCGGGAACCCTTGTAGCGGCGACAGTTGCCTCGTGTCCTTCCTCAAGTAGATTTCATCGACACGAAATTCCGCTGTGAACCCATGAACTCACTGCCATGAGTTGATTCTGGCTTATAGTGCTCCGTACACTTTACCAAAGCGATGAATCTGGATAGATGCTCTCTCATCCTTTCACTTAACATCCAGGTGCTTAGCTACTTGAACACCATGGCCTTCTTTCTGAATACATTTATTATTAATTTTATAATTAATATTTAATTATTCATCCACAACAGATATCGATCCATTAATACATTAATATTCATATATTAATGCATGGACAATATTTTTTCAAGGACTAGAAGTTCATGTTTATACCTAATATAGTCTTCTAAAAAATTGCCCGATAAAATGGTGATCTTGGCTGAAGCTTGTGCCAACTTTGCACCCTGTGACTGATTTGTAGATTCTAGGAAAACAGTTAGGAGAGGGACTCAGGAGAATCATTGAAGGTGCTTTTCTGTGAGGCAAACAAAAGAGAAGCCTATTGAGGAATTTAATGAGAAAGCCTGACTCATTTTTAGTGAAAACATTTTAAATTTGAAGGGAAGGGTCAATTTTACATGCAATATTTTGTTTAATCCTTAAATACACATAACATAAATTGCTATAGCTTATCAGAAAGGCAACTGTTAAGATAACAAATTAAATCACCCAGCCTAGTAAGTAATATATATGATTTTGGGGGGCAAATTGCACACACCATTTAAATGAATCAAAGTATCCGTAACTTCTCACCTTGGGGAAAAATGGCATCTAAGCACTCATGCGAGGTCATACGCAGTCAATAACAATATCATGCCTGCTTCCAATCCTAAAAGGGATGAATTCTAGAGTATAACATCTTCAGCATAGTCTTCTGTTTCCAGTTTTAAACATATGTGAGGAACTGTGAGTCTTTGTCCAGGTTCTCCACATCAGGATACTCTCATTCATCAACGTGATAGATTTCAAATGTGAAGCTAACCAAGAAACTTTGCAGGACCTTTGCCAGAAACTGGTTGTACATTGGGCTTAGTAGATCTGCCAATAGAGGGCAGGTGTGTTCAGGATCTGGCTGGCTTCCACTCTTGCTCATGCTTGGAGTCTGAAGATGGCGTGTGAATGTAATACGATGTTGAGTTGAGATCAGGTAAATCGGAATTTAATTGTATCTCTAATACAAACTGTGTGATTTTGGTCAATTGTATTAATCCAGTAGAACATTATTTTCCTATTTCACACTATGGAAAATCTTTCAGATGTCTGTTTTAAATATCAAAATATTAATATATTAATATAAGTAAGCAAGTATTACCTATGCTACTATAATAGATAAACCATAAGTGGGTATCTTTAAAGAACAAAATCTATTTTAGGAAGCTAAAAGTCCAAATCAAAGGCTATCAACCATGTGAATTTATTCCTTGTCAGTACCCCAGATGTTCCTTGATTCCTTGGCTTCTTAGAATTCCTCAGAGGACATCTGCTTTCCTCCGTGTGCTCCCATAGCTTTGTATCTAATTTGTATCTAACTCAGGAGTTGTTAGGGCTAGAATCCAACATCCTTGTGTGCTGTCTAATTAACATAACAAAGAAAATCCTGCATCAAAACAGGAATGTATACACAAATCCAGCGCATATTTTGAGTGAGCATCATTCAGTCTCTCACTGTAAGTAAGGGAGGGAAGGAGGAAGAGGAGGAGAAGGGAGGAAGAGAGTAGTGAGGTGATATCCCAGGGGAAGTCAAACAGCACTGCTCTCTGGGTTCCAGTTCATCCACTCATAGGCGTTTTCTAAACAAAGTAGGTTTAAATCTCCGCCATAAGTGGATGCCTGCAGATAAGTTCTTTCCTTGATGCACCTGTCTTAGTCGACCCAGGATTCCTTAAACAGCAGTCCAAGCCAAAGAGTTCCTACTGCTTGGGAAGCTCAACGGGTATGGTGCCTTTTTCTTTTTTAAAATACCACAGGAATCATCTTTATACATTTACTCAAAGAACATGGCTAAATCACAGGAGCTTCTTATGAAGAAGGAAGGTGTTTTAAGAAAATTGAAATGTAACTTAGTGAGGAAAAAGTCCAGGAAAGTTGTGCCAGAGAATTTTATTTTTTCCATCACAACAATGCAGCTGCTGACTTTTGGGAAATAAAAAGGACTCTCCTAGGAAGTTTTCATTGAGAAATCTTATGGCATATCTCTCTCTCTCTCTCTCTCTCTCTCTCTCTCTCTCTATATATATATATATATATATATATATATAGTCTTCGGACATATTTTTTGCACCACAAAGTAAAATTTAAAACTTTGTAAAGGAACACTATTTGAATTCCACCAGAATACCCAAACTGCTATTTTGACATGCTGTTACTCAAAGAGTACAGAATTATTTTGAGACAGGTTCAAGAGAGAGAAACACCACCTTCAGAAGTATGTTGACCCAGATGCAGCATATGTTTAGAAGTAATATCTTCATATTTTCATAAAGATTTCTATGATTTTGCTGCATAACGTTTTACGTAGACATGTTTATGTGTATGAAGCATGTTTAGCCCACATTCCGATTGTATTAGTCTAGGTATTTTTGAGAAACAAATCCACAGCGACTCATGTATAAGAGAGTTTTATGTAAAGAAAATGTGCATCACGAAAACATCCCAACCCAATGCTGCCCAAACCCACAAGTCCAACATTAACCCATTAACCCAACACCAGTCCACAAAGTCCTCCACCTCACAAAACAGAGGCAATGATGCCGACTGCAGGAGGAAAGCTGAGTCAGTGAACAAACAAGAATCTCAGCACTAGCAGGGGTCTCCACACGGCTGCTCCAGCACCCAGGGCTGCATCAGGGTAGGTCCATGTAGCTTCTCCTTGGAGATGTCTTGTAGGAAGTCAATCTTGCAAGCTGATGCAGGGAACTGCTAAGGCAGCTGCACCCGGTGCAACTATCACAAAACAAGAGACTCGAGAACTAGAAAGTCGAGGCTTCACCACCCATTTATCCCTCCGCCTTTCAACCAGCACCACATGTGATTATCGGCCAGGCTGGCACAATTAACTAACTCAGTCATCAATGCTTTTCCAGCTAGAGAGTACAGGCTGTGCCTCTTCAATTGTTTTTCTCACTGGTTCGTAGAATGGATGATATTCAATAATTAAAAATAAAACTGCTGTTCTATATTTCCAGCATTTGAATTTTGAAGAATTTTCATTTTCATGAATTCTCAAAATGGAGTGAATGATGTTTTGCCTTACCCTCTAATTGGCTAAACCACTGTCCCTCAATCATGTTATCTACAGCTAGTGAATTTGGGGCTCAAATAAAAAAAATCATCGAACTTCTTAAGAAGACAGAAGTAGAAAGCGATGGTTTACAAAAATAATGGGAAGACAATCTTGTTCTTTTAGCAAATTTCCAAACACTTTGAAAAAGAGACTAGTATTCACTCTGCAATTGTCTAACCTCATTTATGAAGCTTATAGATTTTGTATTTAAATATATCAGAGAAAATTTGAAGGCCTTGCTGTTGTTATTAGGTGCCACCGCATTGCCTTCCACCCACAGCCACCTGCTCTGTCCGGCGCCATCCTCACAACGGTTCCTGTGCCGGAGCCCATTGATGTAGCCACTGTGTCCATCCACCTCATCCAGGGCCTTCCTCTTTGTCACTGCACCTCCACCTTCCCAAACACGGTGGCCTTCTCCAGGGCCTGATCTCTCCTGACAGTATGTCCAAAGTATGTAAGATGAAGTCTTGCCATCCTTGCCTGTAAGGAGCACTCTGTCCTTAACTTCTTCCAATATAGATCTGTTTGTTCTTTTAGCACCCCATGGTACTTTCAATATCCTTCGCCAGCACCATCACTCAAACGCATCAATTCTTCTATGGTCTTATTTTATTGAGTAAGGTCAGTGCCTTACTCAAAGGCCCCTTAGGAGATGCCGCTTGTAGAGTGTATGTGTTTGTGTGTAGAGAACACCTCCATCCAGCTTTGGGAACCTCGGCTCTCCACAAGACAAAGCCAAAGAGCTAATGGACTTGAACCCTAGCAATACACGACTCAACTGAGTCCTGCAATTTTTCCATCTCTCCCAATTATCCTCATCTAAATCAGTGAGATGTATAGTTTGTTCCTTTCCAAGCAACACAAATCTCTCTCATTTCTTTTTAACCCCGCACGAAACCAGTCGTACCTAGCTGATGCCTACTCACGTTGACCTCATGTGTATCAGAATAGAAGTGCATCCCAGGGAGCTTTGAAGGGCTGAGCTTGGAGAAGCAGTTTGCCAGGCTTTTCTCGTGAGGGACGTCTGGGTCCGCTTCTAGAGCCGAGATTTTGGTTGGGCTCTCGCTCTCTTATTAACTCCCACGATCGTGCTTCTGGCAGTGACCGGAAAGGCTGAGCTTGCTCACATAAGACAATGTTTAAGAAGACAGACCTCTTGATCCCATAACTCTGGGGTCACTAAGAGCTCATCCCTTCTCTTACTGATGACTTTTCGGAGTTTCTGTTTCTTTAGGTGCGAAGAAGGAGCGATCCAAAGAACTCGTTCAGGTTATTATAATTCCTTCTAATTCCATTTCAGAACCCTTTCTTCTTCAACTGTAACCCATTAATTAATTCACTCATTCTCCGCCCGAGTAGCAGGTGGAGCAGAGGGGGAAAAAAAAATCCCAAGATAATTTCCCTCTCATCTGGCAGTAACATAACAAGAAATTTCAGCCACTTTGTTTTGGAGCCCAGACCCCTTCCCGTCACCCCTTTCAGGCTCCACTCTAGAATTTCAGTGTGTCTGTCTTTTCACTTTTATATACTTTTTTGGCTCCAAGTTGGTTACCCGAGATCACACGTACAAAGCACATTTTTTTTAAAGCCGAGGCCTGCTTTCAGGAACAGCTGTTTTGAGTCAAGGTCATTTCTATTTTGTAGCAGTGATTTATCTCAGACTAGATTTGCTCCCTGTACTATACGGCTCACTGCAGCCATCCTGTGAGGCCCGTGCTGGCAGGGAACCCACAGGGGCGGAGTGGGAGAGGATTTGGAATAAGCCTGCAGCCCCTGGCTGACAGGACTCCCCGAGAGAACCTTTCCCAGCTGGAGTCAGCCAAGCCTGGCTTTCTGATGGCAGCTGTTTCGCTTCCAGCCATGTGGCTGCTGACATGCTGTTTGAAAGCTTGCGAGGTAGCTGGGTGGCCTAATTGCTCACAAACTCTCCAGGGGAGCCAGCTCCTCTCTTGAAGACTATATATACTTTATGCCACCACGACTACTCCTCCCTGCCCGCTCCCCACTCCTCCCCTCCCCGACACACATGCTGAAATTCTTTGAAAGGTTCCTACAACCTGAAGAATAAAATTCCCATGTCCTCGTTTGTGACCTTTCTACCTAGTCTATCTTAGTCTGGAAGCTTTGATGAACACTCGTCAGCATCGTAACCACAGGCCAGCCTCGTCTGAGAGGTAGTAGTTATGCTGGAGGTGTGTTGGCCAGGAAGGGAACTTGAATGTGAAAGGTAAACAAAAGGTGGGACTTCTACCATTGAACCACCATGCCCTCATCTACTTTTCATTAAGGCCGAAATTCGACTACCCTCAGCCTCACGTCAGTTATTCAGCTATTTATCACCCTCTATGTCTTTTCATAAGCAATTTGTCTTAAAACTGAAGCCTCCTTTTCTTCTTAACCAACGGCCATTGACTCTATTTTATATAAGATTTCAGAGACTGTAAATCTTTTATGAGACCGAACAGCCTCAGTTATCTTCTACAAAGAGGCTGGTCAGTTTGAACTACTAACCTTGTGGATAGTGGCCAAACGTATAACCCACAGTGTCATCAGGGCTCCTTTGGCATTTCATTAAAAACAAGATAAAACAAAAATCAACACACACATCATCGCTTTACTGAAACCGTCAGCATATTCTCTATCTCAAAGCACTGGCATGCCTTCCTTCCTTGAAGCTGCTGCTTTCCCTGACACAACCCATTTCTCATTAACTGCACTCAGCATTTTGTCATTAGAGCTAAAACTGACAACGGAAAAGATCCCTTCATGTCCTACTATTATGAGAAACGATTGTCTTCAAAAGCAGTATCCTTAACTTTCAAAACAATGTTGTTTCAGCTGATACTTTAGCTCCTTATTTGAGGAGGAACTTGAAACTGCACAGGATCCATTTTCTAGACGATACAGCAGAGTTCTTGGTGTGCTTTCTTGTCGAAAATATATTTCTCAAATATTGTATAAGAAAGCCTGCCCTCGACGAAGGCATTGATCAAAGACACAAATGAGTCAGAAAAAAACCTTGCAATTTCCAACGTGCCTCAAGAGAGCATTTATCCTTTAAAGATGCACTCTGATGGCCCAGATTTATTTAGGTATACAGCACTGAGGACTTGTTAAGAAGCATGATATATCATTCAGGTGCAATTGTCCTTAGATAGATGTGTAAACAACCTCAGAGAACATGTGTAAATAACCTTGGAGACATGAAAATTTTCCTCAAATGAAAAATGCAGTATTGAGGGATTTGGAATCCCAATGCCATGCAATTTGCTTTCAAGCAAGTGGGCCTTTTGCACAGCCTTGTTTAGAAGGTTTGGAAAACAATTACTACATTTTCCATTCTATAACAGCGGCAAAATAACTACAGAGCATTTAAAACCCAACACAGGCACCACTTCTTCCCTGAAACAATTTGTTGAAAACTGACAGAAATAATAAATACATATTTGAAAGAAATAGGTATATGTATGCATATACATATGTATGTATTCCCAGCTATGTGTACATATATGTACATTCTTTGGTAAATGTTTTTATCTTCCAAAAATATTAGAAATAGGTGAAACTATGAGAAAGCTACAAATGCTGATGGAAATGAAACAAATCTTCGAGATCAATCCCCCAACAAAAAGGTAGAATGTCTGCCTACAGGCCACGGATCATACATCCCACCACACCCTCTTATGGACACTTCATTAGAACCACCGTGAAAGAGACTCCTCACACTGACTGGGGCCACTCCTTCAAGAAGGGGGAAAAGGGAGATCTTCCACTTGATGCCACACAACATTGCGACAAGTCAACAGGCCTAGGGATGGGAGGAAAAGCTTCCTGGAAAATCAAGTTATGACCAGGGGTGGAGAATACCTACATTTCAGACGAGGCACTGATATTTCTGTTGGTGGGTATGGTGAGTAAATGAGGAGAAGAAATCTCACATCGGGAAAGGAAGCTAGATAACACCTGGAGAGAACCTGGATGGAGAATGAGCCCAGTTCTATGTTCCTGGGTAGACATTTCGAATATTTTTCTACCCAACACTTGGTGAATGAATGAAGCACTGTGGTAGCTTTAGACGCTGGCTTTACAGGGAACGTGGCATCCCCCAAGGGCTACACCAGAAGGTCTTGGTGTGGAAGCCTGACTTAGTGAACAGGGCCCTAACCCCAAACTACCTGTACCCTTAGACTTAGGACTGAAATATCCTAATGGGAGTGAAAGCAAAGACTGTGGAAATGATGATCATTGGGCCTTGCATGGAACCCCTGGCTTATTGGGTGTCCATTGAAAGGGGACTCAGAACCACTATATATTTAGTACCACAATATGACAGGTTTTAATCACAGAGGCAAAGGTCTGCTCTTGTAATAAATGATCCAGGAAATTTTCCCGTAGCATCAACCCCAGGATCAATGTAAGCAGAGCTCCATCAATTGTGAAATAAATCAGCACAAAGCAACAACTCAGGGATTGCAGCTCACAGTTGGACTATACTCACATAAACTCATATTAACAGTACCTTAAATTCTATGTCACTAGATCAATTACTGATGTTATCAATGCACCTTGCCCTTTATCCCAAGATGATGCTTGACAATGTTTTTCTTTTTTGTTCCTTCAGGGGTTTTGCTTGTTTGTTTTTGTTTTGTTTTTCTTGGTTTGGTCATAATATGACCACCAAAGTAACCCAGAGTCATTCATAACCCATGTACAACCAGATATATTATGGGTTCCCACTTAATTCTAGCCCAAATCCAAGAATAGTCAATTCTTATAACAAGATCCAGCTCCATACTTGCCTTCATGAAGCGATCAGTAAAGATAAAGATACCACAGTAAAGTGTAGTGAAGAAATTAGATGGTGCCCAGCTATCAATTGAAATAGTGTGTGGGGTCTTAATGGTTTGTATTCAAACAGGCATCCATCTAAGTGAGGCATTAACTAAGTCCACCTCAAAGAAGCACAACAGCCTGTGTGATCCAAAGAAGACAGTAACAAAATCCACATGTGATGAAGGAAAAAGTATCAGAGCTTAAAGTGTGAACACTCAATTTGGAGAAGGCCATGGAGTACAGTGGGAGGCCCAAATCAATCTGCAGAGTAGCTAGTCAAATTAAGCCTCTGGGAGATCCCTTTTAGCCACAGGTGAGGGACTTTAACAGCTTTACTATTAGACAGAGGGTATTGTAAAATTGATATGGTGGATTGAACCATGGTGTAACATGGTACTTGGTCAGTTGGCCTCTCTCTTGAATTTGCTCTAAGCTCAAACATTTCTTGCTTGTTCCATGACATAAATTTCTTCTCTATCTTTTTAAACATTGCTGGTGGGCTTTTCTTTCTTACTCTTTATTTTTATAGTAGTAGTATTTTCTTCTTTTTGCTTCATTTTGTTTTTGTTTCTGTTAGGTTTCCCAGGTTACGAAGCACAGAAGGAGTGGAGGCAGAGAAACAATAACTGATGCAATGGTTTACTGGAAAGCAAGGTGGGGTAGGGAGGAGAGGGTGAGGGGAATTGGAGAGCAAATAGTGACTGCAGGAGGGGAGGGGAACGTTAGAATCAATTGCGATATTGCATATACAACTCTTCTTAAAAGCGATGTAACTACAAAATTGTATGATATGTGAATATTATATCAAGAAAACTACTTTTAAAAAAGGAACCAAACTTGACCTATTTGGGTGGAGAAAGAAGAAAGAAGGGTTGTTGCTTAGGGGGCATTGAGTTTATGTTAATGGTGGTGGAATAATTTGGAAAAAGATATCGGTAATGGATGTACAACACGAAGAGTATAGTCGATTGCATGGAATTCCACATGTATAAGTTGTTGAATTGGTGAATGTTTTGTTTTGACAATGTTTGACATAATTAAAATATAATAACTAGGTGAATAAAAAACTATTGTTGGAAAAAGATAGTTAAAGGATAATGGAAAACTTCTGTGAACTGCTTGACAAACGCTCATCTAGATTTGTTTCCCCAAAGTGAAATTAGGTGGTATACAATGGAAGTGAGTTACAGAACAAATGCTGCCACCCAAATGCTGCATTTATTATCAAGGAAGTTCCTAATGATCTTACAACCCCTGCTCTTAAGCTCATTGAAGTCCTGACTATCTGCTAAGCATCTTATTCAAAAACCTTTCTCCAAAAGGAAATGAACAAAGAGTTTAATGGCAAGCTCAAATTCAAACAACTATTTCAATCTGAATGCTAAGCAAATAATCCAGGAAGCCGAACTATATAAAGAATTGGCATCAGGATTCAAGGAAGACTTGTTCACCACCAGTGTTAGACAAATGATTGCTTGCTAGATGGGAGGAGCACTTGAAACACTTACTGATGAAAATTAAAGCCTTCAATATGGGTTACACCTCTGCATAATTAAATTAAATAAAAATTCTCACAAAGGCGTCAATAAGTAACATCACAATAAATAAAGGTGGGGTCGGGATCATATCAAGGATTTTATTTTGCTTTGATGCACAATCAACATCCATGGAAAGAGCAGTCAGGAAATCAAATGATATATTCCATCACTCAATCTGCAGACCTCTCTAAAGTGCTAAAAATCAAAGTTCTCACTTTAAATACTTTCTTAGACTGGACTTTCTAGAGAAGCAAACCAGAGAAGCCAACATATGCATCTCTATAGAGATACTTCTATCAAAGAGATGTCTCCCAGTGTGTGGTTCAAAGGAGGGTTCTTCTGACTCATGTACCTGCAGGCCCTGATAAACCCAAGATCTGTAGGGAAGATGGCAGGAGACCAATCAGAGAGGGGAATGAATCCAAGGTGACAGGTAAGATGGCAGGCTGCTGAAGACCTTCAGGACTGGCAGGCAACTTAGCAGATGGCTGGCTCATGCCAAAGATGCAGGATCCAGACCAAGGAAAAGGAAAACCAAATTATCCAGAGCATCTATAGCTACTGAAATCAGGACATTGCCCCAAGGAATCTTCTTTTTAATTGATTGGTTGGCTGAGCGAGGGCATGTATTGGTCATCCTTATTGCTGAACAGGTACCATTAGCTTTGGAAAGTGCTTTCTCATCTATGAAGCTTCGTGATGTAGCCTTGGTACTCCCTCTAAGTTATAGAATCTGCATATGCTGGACCTCGCCAAAGGATCCCTGGCGGCATCATGGGATACAAGTAGGGCTGTTAACTTCAAGGTCAGCAGCTCAAAACCTCATGGAGATTTTCTCATGGAGTTGATTACATTATATTAAATACATGACAGAGAACCTCTAGTTTGAACTGACAAGCCACTGAGAATCCTGACCCAGGCCAGTTGACACAAAACCTTAGCTAGCACGAAGATTAAGTTGTTTGTAACCCAAGCCATGGTATTTGCAATGATTTACTATGCATATGAAAGTTGGACAATAAGGAAAACTAAATAATAATTGAAGCCCTCGAAATACGGTGTTGGTGAAGAATATTAAATATACTATGGGCAGCTAGAAGAACACACAAGTCTGTGTTAGAAGCAGTAGTGCTGGGAGCCTCCATAATACTGAAAATGGCAAGACTGGTCTCCTGCACTTTGGACTTGTTATCAGGAGAGGCCCGTCTCTGGAGAGGACATCATGCTTGGTCTAGTGCCAATGAAAAACATAGAAGAGAAGCTTCAAGGGGGTCTGCAGCAGCATGCCCAAACAGGAATGATTGTGAGGATAGTTCAAAACCAGACAGCGATACATAGGCTTTGTATTAGAATTGATTAAACAACACTTAACCAAAACAGCAGAATGTGACCCTGTATGGGCAGAGATCACTAACCACACCTGGAACTTGTTTTCCTCCAAAAATATGTGACCTAATTAGCTAATCCTTCTATGTTACAGATTAAATTGAATTACATATATGTTCCATAGATCAGCGGTTCTCAACCTGTGGGTCACGACCCCTTTGGGGGGGGTCAAACGACCCTTCACAGGGGTCACCCGATTAATAACAGTAGCAAAATTACAGTAATGAAGTAGCAATGAAGATAATTTTATGGTTTAATATGTTAGTCTGGGTACTTTAGAGAATCAAATCCACAGAAACTCATGTATAAGTGTGAGTTTTATATAAAGGGTAAATGCACATCAAGAAAACATCCCAACCCAGTGCTGCCCGAGCCCACGAGTCCAACATTAACCCATCTGTCCAACACCAATCCACAAAGTCCTCCTCCATCTCACAAAACATACATTATGATGCCGACTGCAGGAGGAAAGTCAAGTCAGTGAACGTGTAAGCATCTCAGCACTGGCAGGGGTCTCCACACAGCTTCTCCAGCACCCAGGACTGCATCGGGGTAGGTCCATGCGGCTTCTTCTCTGAGATATCTCTCAGGAAGTGAGCCTTGTCAGTTGAAGCAGGGACCTGGCTAAGGCAGCTGCACCCTGGTCCGACCATCACAAAGCAAGAGACCTGAGAACTCGAAAGGTGAGGCTCACTGAGCTATTTATCCCTCTGCCCTTCAATTCATCCCACCTCTGTTTATCAGTCAGGTTGGCACAATCAACTACCTCAGTTGGGGATCACCACAACCTGAGGAACTATATTAAAGGGTCGTGACATTAGGAAGGTTCAGAACCACTGTCAAAGATGATAAAATAGCAGATAATATAACACTGTTTCATTTGTGATCAACCTGAACCTTCATTATATCCTGCTAGAACTATTTAAGCCCTACTGAAGAAAACATTGGTTATATCCAACCTCTTGTGTTAGTTTTCTGTAACTGTCATAACAAATAGTACAAGTGAGTGCCTCCTAAGAACAGAAAGGTATTTATTACCTCATCGTTTAGGAAATGGAAGTCCAAATTCAGGGTGTCAGCAAGACTATCCTATCTGCAAAGGTCTTAGCAGGCACTCGACAATCTCTGTCTCTTTCACGTCTGGTATCCCCAGGAATTCCTCAGCTTACTGTTGATGACACGGGGGGCTTTCCTCTGTGTCTCCAACCCTGTCACTCTTTTTCTGTATCAGTGCACCACGCAGGAAGGATTACCATTTACCCTTTGTCAAGGCAGAGTCAATTGAGCTGCTACCATGATGTCAGAAGCTGGAATCCACTCGTCACTGTGGGAGAAAGATGAGATTGCTCATCTGAAAACACATTCATGTTATCATACACCAGAATTCAGGCCTTCAAATGACCTTTAGTGTGGATACCATTCAACCCTTAACACTCTCTAAGCATTCATTTGTCACGGTGATTGACATGAAATACATGCATATGATCTTTGTAAAGTTGATTAAATTTGTGAATGAAATAGTGAATAAGTTACCAGAATAATGAGGATCACTATAATCTCTTTCACCAAATGTGGTCATTATGACTGCAAATAAATAAAATAAATGGTCAGGAAGAAATTCATATCTTTAAAAAAAAATCATTTTATTCGGGGCTCATACCACTCTTATCACAATCCATACATACATCAATTGTGTAAAGCGCATTTGTACATTCATTGCCCTCATCATTCTCAAAACATTTCC
>NW_022105908.1:11728785-11730312 GCF_000313985.2 Echinops telfairi | reverse complement strand
CAGAGACATAGAGCCATACAAACATGCAGCCTTCAGTTCAGAGTCATCTTTATCGGCGTGGTCAGTGCTGTTATTCTTACAACACCCAGGACATACACATGCTCACATCAGCTTATTGGGCATATCCTATTAACTGCATCATAATATTAGAAAGAATATTCCGACCACTAGTATTTTTCTATGGTTTTTAGAAATATGGTGCTCCTGTTAGGTGTCATTGAGTCACCTCTGGCTCATATTAACCCTCTGCACAACAGAATGAGACATTACCTGTTCCTGTGCCAGCCTCAAAATCGTTGATGATTGATTCCGTGGATGCAGCCACTTCGTCCATCTATGTTGTTGTGGGTCGTCCTCTATTGTTTTTTAATCCTTTCCTTTCTTTTTTTTTTAAATCACTTTATTAGGGACTCATACAACTCTTATCACAAAATCCATACACACATCAATTGTGTAAAGCGCATTTATACATCATTTTCAAAACATTTTCTCTCCACTTAAACCCCCGGCATTAGGTCCTCATTTTTTCCCCTCCCTCCCCAGTCCCCTCTCCCTCATGAACCCTTGATAGTTTATAAATTGGTATTTTGTCATATCGTGCCCTGTCCGACATCTCCTTTCACCCACTTTCTGTTGTCTGTCCCCCAGGGAGGAGGTCACATGTAGATCACCTGAAATTCATATCTTTTATATCACGTCTCATAGAACAAAGAACTGGTTTAGAAAAGTTAGGGCCTCACACTGAGTAAAATCCTGCCTCTCTGACCTTTCCCTTTATTACTGTTTTTAGTTGGCACTGAGTCAATTCCTACTAACAGGAAAGAACACTGTAGGTTCCTGCACTATTTTCATAGTTTTTGTTATGCTTAAGCCAATTATTGATACCACTGAATATTGAATGCCTTCCCATACAGGCATCTCATCCTTTAGCACTATTTCAGGGAATGTTTTTTTGTAATCCTTAAGGGTTAAGTAGGTAACCAGACCTTTTCTCTAGACTGTAATAGGCTAGAAGCTCCACTGAACCCTATCTACCATAGAGGGCCTTTAAATAACAGAGGCATCCCTCACAGCAACATGGCATCTAAACCTCCATGACAAAGGGACAAATTGATCTCTTCCATTAGGGAGACCAATATTCCCCTTAGAGAACTAATACTTCAAGATAGGCTGATCTCCCTAAGAAGTAAAGAATCCTTGAAGTCAGCTGAGACATACTTGGCATAATGCAGAGCAAAAAAAAAAATGGTTAGTGTACAATTTGCTCATCCACATAAAATGTCCATTTCCATTCTCTTTGATTTACTTGAAGGGCTTCTGTCAGGCGCCATTCTTGGAATGAAGGGTTCATACTATCTTGTTTGCACTCGAATTAAAAAACAAAAACAAAAAACCTCACTGCCATCAAGTCAACGCCGTTCATAATAACCCCATGGGACAGGGCAGAACTGCCCTAGTGACTTACTGAGCCTGTAACATTCTACAGGAGTAGAAATCTCTCGTCTTTCTCCCACGGAGCTGCTGGTG
>NW_022105908.1:11720122-11721465 GCF_000313985.2 Echinops telfairi | reverse complement strand
GCGTGACCCTCCCTTGTTGAAGGTCTTCTTTTACCTGACCCTGTACTCTATGAAGTAGGACGATCTTCTCCAGGAATTGGAGAATCTACAATGTAGTCTATATATACATCTATAATTTAAGAAAACATTTTTCACCTTCTTATTCTTGTGACTATTTATATGTTTTCAAGTGGTTTTGCATGAATGTAGTTTTGATTTCTTTAAACTATGATTTGAGGTTGATCAATGATTCCAGTTCGGTAGTTGTCCTCCTGAACATAGGAATGGAATTTCCATAACTTCAATGATTTTCACCTGAATACTATACACAATCGCCTGTGTCTGCTGAGATCTAGAACTGATGTCAACATGAACACACGTACTCTGTCATTGTGGCCTGTCACAACAGTGTGTGTTTTGTATATAAGTGAGTAGTTGGAATTGGTTCCAGTTGAGCCTGCTTTGAAATGACTCCATTTCTAGAACTAAACAAAATAATCGAATCGTTTTATAATACTCTATTTTCCAAGACTATAAGCTTTTAATAAAGTAAAGAGCCTCATCTTTCTCTCACAGATGGACTGCTAGGTTTGAACTGCTGACCTTGTGGTTAGCAGCCTAATAGTTAACCAACTGCAGCACAATAATTTTACATCAAGTAGTATGTGAAAATCTCAATAACCCAGAGTAAATTGCTCCTAAATCTTCCAGCCTTAGTTATCCATTTGTAATGGGCTTCTTTAGGCATCTATGTGTATCATGTTTTCATAAGCTACCTTGAATTTTTCTATTGTTTCTCGGAAGTGTTATCCTGGAAGTTAGGGTGCTAAGTATCTGTAAGAAGAGTTTGGAATGGAAACAAATGTATTGCTTTCTCCAGGTCACAGCGACTCTCGTGGCACAGAATATAAGTTAAGAAGGGGAATCATGTGTGTCTTCTTGGATGCCAATTTTGTTATCCTTCAAAGGGAAAACCATGTGGTATGAATTCCAAAAAATTATTCCTCCCAATAAATTTATATTAACTGCATAGTGAACAATGATAGGCACAAATGTTAATTGAATATGTAATAAAGCCACTGACTAGCTGATATTGCAGGCAATAAATGAAACAATTAAATGAAAAAAATGATTAACCCAGTTTATGTAAATTAACTCCAGAGTCGGGTACATTGTTCTGTGCAATTTTAGTTTTTCATGTTGTTTGTCTCAGTGCGATATTTTAATATTTTTTCATGAAAACATTGAGCAACTAAGAGGACATGTATTGACATGGTTTGTGGAGTGTCATTTCTGTCCAGCATGTTGCTTTCATCCTTAGATCTTATCATAAATATTTTATTTCATCCAGTTTCCTCCACTAC
>NW_022105908.1:11715715-11718951 GCF_000313985.2 Echinops telfairi | reverse complement strand
CAAAGTGGCAGACACCAAATGAATAAAAGTATGTATGGCTCATATGGTGACAAATGTCACTCAGTGGACTAAGCTTATGCTGGTCATTTAAACCTCCCATTTTCTATCTATTAAAACCCGTGAGGCAATCCTCCACCTGCTTTTTTTCTCAGCCTTCTTACTTAGCAGAACCACCCCCCTTCCCAGTTAATTAAAGCACCAAGTTCATTCCCATGCATTGCCGCTCCTCTAGGTGTTAACATCTACGTCTATTTTGTCTCCTGAAGGCTTATGTCCGTGTGCTCCTTTCACCTTCCTGACTGCAGGTTCAATACATATTTACACCTCCTTTCTCTGTGCTGGTTCTTTCACCTAGCCCAGTTATATATTGCCTGTCTCATTGTAGATGATATGTCTACAATCTCGCTCAGCTCGTTCGCATCTATCTCTAGCTAGCTAGCTCGCTCTAAGTTTTTCAATCTCAAATCACAAGCAAAACCTAATATTCAACACACCTTTCCCTTCTCAGTCTCTTCTGATTTTCTTCCTGAATCAATTCTTTTAGAAGTATTTATTTGACTTCTCTTGTCTCGTCAAGTAACTGAAATGTTGGTTGTCACAGAAACTGCACTTAAATTGCTTTTCCTAAAATCAGTAACATCTAATGAAATATTGGTCAATGCCCCAGATATTGGACTATAATTTGGCAACAGAACATTGAGTGTACCATGTCCTTGTCTCAAGCTTTCAAAAACCATGATTTTGAAATAGCTTTTAACACTGACAGTATTCTTAACTAACAAAATGTCCATGGTCTCTTTAACTCTGTGGACTCTGACTCCGAGAAATATCTTTGATAGCTTCCATCTCCAACCCACGCCACATCCATGGCTCCACTGACTCCTGTCCTTCAACTCCTCTGCCTGCCTGCCTGCCTGCCTGGTCTTCCTGTGCTGCTTTCAATAGTTGGGCAATTGACTTCTGGCTATCAGGATCCTGAATGCCCTCTCTGATGTCATCCCTAAATCTCATCTGCTAAATGTAATTGGATTCCTCAATTCAATAATGCTTTCATTATACAAAGATTCCAGGGAAACAAAAATAGTTGAAATAGGAAAGCCTGGTGACCCGCTTCCCAGAAGTCTCGTCTTCAGGGCCTTCTTCATAGTCTGCCTTGGTCTCAAGGCTCTGCTGAAGCTGTCCGCCGTAGGTGACCTTGCTGGTATGTGAAATGTCGGTGGCATGGCTCCCAGCACCACAGCAGCAAGAAAGCCACTTCCATATGACAAACTGACGATGCGTGGGGCAAAAGGAAGCAAGCCATGTGTGACTTTGGGGAGAATTTCCTTTTGTTGTTTTTGGAAAACATAATCTCTGGGTGATTGAGCCAGGTTGCAGTGGTGTGTACTAGAATGTGTTCACCAGAATGAAACTAATCATTTCATGGAGATTCAACTACCACAATCTGGCTAACTTTCTAGGAAATTATTAGTGTATCAATAGTTCTAATATTCTGAACAGTATTCTGTTGGCTATACCACCATTCATTTAATATTCAACTACTGAAGAACATCAGATTTGTTTTCAGTTTGAAGTTATTGTGAACAAAACTTCACGAAATATCCCCATACAGGTTTCAATTCACAAATAAGTATTTCTTGGAAATAAATTCCCCATACCATTTTTGAGTCATATAGCAGTTACCTGTTTAGTTTAATAAGTGACTGATAATTTTTTTCTGAAATAGCTGCATCAAGCTAAGTGATCTAATTCATCTATATTCTTTCCAGCTTTTGTGGTTTTTACTGCTTTATTCAGCTTTTATTATAACTGTGTAGGAATGTATCATTGTTCTTTTTTAAATTTGTATTTTCTTTATGATTAATTGTGATGAATTCTCATATCAATCTTTTTTTTTTTTTCTGGCCCAGGTGGACAACCCCCCACTCCCACCCCCAGCATCATCCCCACCCCCACCCCCCTCTCATATCTATCTTAAAAGACCAAAAGATTTTAATTTTGATGTCATCAATCTGTCAATTTTGCTTTTTATGGATCATGGGTTTTGGGTCATAACTGTCTTGTTTATCCTTCATATTTCATCTTAGATTTTCATTTAATTTTACAAAACATAAAATGTTTTGCATTTTATATTTCAGTCTGGGATTTGTTTTAAGATTGATTTTGTAGTTGTAAGACTTAACTCAGGGTTGATATTTTGGCCTAGGGAGGGCCAATTATTCGAGGGCCATTAATTGGAACATTATATTTTATCCATTGAATTACTTTTGCACTGTCATAGATTATATTGAGAGTTCCAAATACATGTGTCAACTTGGCTGGTCCATGATTCTCAGTGATTTGGCAGTTTTGTAATGATGTAATGGGTGAGTTTTGTAATGATGTAATGGGCGAGTTCTGTGTTGTGATCTGAGGATGGTATGCAACATAAATCGTTTTAATCTCAACAGTCTGATCTGCTGTCAGAGAATTCAAGGGATGTGGCCTGCAATATCACTCATCTGGTAAAAGATAAAAAAGAAGCAAGTTGAAAAAGAGGAACCTATTACCACCAAGAAAGAAGAGCCAGGAGTGAATCATATCCTTTGAGCCCAAGCCCTTGTGCCGGGACCTGCAAGATCCATGGCACTGCAAGATCCATGGCAAGAAAATAATGTAGATAGAAAACCTTTGGTTTTTACCTACATATGTATGGGGTTACTATTAGAATGAACTTAGTGGCAGGGAGGGTTTTTTATGTATAACGTCTTTGAATATTATAATTAATTCATGTACCTTGAAATGTTTTATTTTGTTATTGAGAAATATAAGGTGTTATATATATATTTTTACAAACCACTTTTCTTATGAATTATAGACCGAGATGCTTTGAGATAAGATTTCTTTCAAAAAGAGCTGAATTTTTGTTCCCTGTATCTATGTCACTAAATGGTTTTCTTTGTATCCTGCATCACTGCAAAGTGTGGGGAGGTCAGCAAGACGGACCTTAACAAAGTCTCTGGAAAGGAAAATTCTTAAATTAGAACATCTTGACTGAATTGCCTTATCACCATGGTAACACTCATTGATCAGTATATCTGGATAATGAGATAGTTTAGTTCAATTAGGGTTTAAAATAATATTCAACCACAGTATGGATTTTACAAGTGCATATGTTAAAAAAGAGCTCAAACTCACCTCTGACTTCTAAGAGACTTGGTGTCCAAAAGAACTCATCAGCTATCTTGTGAGAAATT
>NW_022105908.1:11714158-11715615 GCF_000313985.2 Echinops telfairi | reverse complement strand
CAGCAGAGAGACAAAGTCTTCCCTTAGCACTGGTGCCATGGATTCAGATGTTAGCCTCTTAGATTGTTAAATAATAAATTTATTTTTGTAAAAGCAAGTCATTGGTGACATTTCTGTTATAGCAGCAGTAAATAATGACATGTACCTTTAAGAAATGAGTTGAGCATATTTGTATGAGGGTTTTTTTTGAGTCTCTGTTTTATGTTGATATATATTTTTATCCTTTGGCCAATAGCACATTGTCTCCCCCCCCCCTCCTCCCCCCTACCCTCATAATCCCCTAATAGATTGTACATTGTTATTATTTTCCTCTCACACACCAACTGCTGTCTCCCTTTCCCCATGTTTTCTGTTGTTCTTCCCCCTGGGGAGGGGTGTCTTGTTACGTGTAGATCCTTGCAGTTGGTTCCCCCTTTCTCACCTTCTCTACCCATCTTCCCCCTACCCTTCTTGTATCGCTTCCCACTCCTGGTCCTGGATTCGGTGTGCCGTGAGCTCCCATCCTAGCACATTGTCTTGATTGCTGTAGTTATGTAAGAAGTATTGAACTAAGGCTCATGGATTCTGCCTTCTTTATTCTTCTTTTATAATTATTTTAGTATAATAGGTCCCTCGTTTTCCCATATGAAATTTGCCTTATTTATAGCCAAAATCTTACTGTGATTTTGTTACTTGCTATCAAGTTACCCCTGCCTCATGGTGACTGTGCATCGCAAAACAAAAGGCTGTCTGATCCTGCACCATCTTCACGTACATTAGTTTGTTTAAGCTTGCTGTTACAGCTATTTTGTAGCACCTTCTGACCTATTAGGCCTCTTCCAATACGAATTTCTAATTTTAGAAATACTAGAAATTCTAATGCCAAGATCTAATTTTCAGAATTAGATCTCCTAGTCAAATCCTAATCTGAGAGTTCTGCAGGAACCTATACACCAAAGGTGCCCTTCTGGTCTAATCTGTGACATAACTTCCAACATGATAACAACACACATGTCACCACAATACAAGAAGAATTTTTATTGAAATTGCATAAAACTTTTTTACTAATGTAAAAACATCTTTACCATGTCGGGTCTACTAATCAATTAATTCAGTATGCATCTCCATTTATTTTTATTAAATAAATGTTTTATCGCTTTTAAGTATTCAGATTCTACACTTGTTTTGTTAGATTTCTTCCCAAGTATCTTTTTTCCGTAAATGGTGTCATATTTTTAATTTCAGAGTTCACATCTTCGATGCCAATAATGGATACATAATTAGTTTTTCTGTTTCTCTTAAATCTCAAGATAGCGACGATCTCCTTTATAAGAATTAGAAGGTGGTTGGTGGATATTCTTTGGAATTTCTATATTGACAATCATATCTTTTACATATAGTGACTATTTGCAAATTTAACTTCTTCCTTCCTAATTTATATTCCTTTTCTTTGCGTGTTATTTCATTGGTTGGGACTT
>NW_022105908.1:11711849-11713528 GCF_000313985.2 Echinops telfairi | reverse complement strand
ATAAATGTCTATTAGTAATAGGAACTTGGAATGTATGAAGTATGGCTCTAGGAAAATTGGAAGTCATCGACAATGAAATATGATACATAAATATCAATATACTAGGCATTAGTGAGCTCCAATGGATTGGTCTTGGCCGTTTTGAATCAAACAATGATGGTTTACTATGCCAGGAACAACAAAATCATCATCACATTCATCATCAAAAAAGACATCTCAGGACCTGTCTTGAAGTATAATGCTGTCTTTGACAGGATTCTATCTATATGTGTACAAAGAAATCCAGTTAATACAAGTATTATTTAAGTTTACACACCAACTATTAAGGTTCATGATGTAGAAATTTAAGAATTCTACCAATGCCTTCAAGTGTAGAATTAATCAAATATGCAATCATGATGCTTTCATAACCCTGGCCAACACACTTTTGGAACCTAAAATATTAGAATTGTTTCTAGGTATACTTGACATGCTGGTTTCAAAAAGTTTTCCATTACCAGCTGTTGTTTTTGAGATATAGAACCTGTGCCATATATCACTCTTCCCAGTGCTTGCCTATAATAATAGTATTAAATAACAGGCTATTTTAATGTAGCCTTCATCTAAGATAAAGTGCACACTAACCTTATTTCAAGTAATTTGTGTCCTAGTAGATATTTAGGTCACATTATACTTCACGTGGCGTCGTTTGCTCCAAAGATATATTTGAACAGTGAAAATCACATAAACTTGGAATTTCCCCCCAAGTATTACTTCACCTTTATTTGGAACTGAATAACAGGCAATTTTATCTTAAAAGGGGTCAGAAGTAAGAGCTACTGTACAATAAATAAGGAGTCGTGGTAGTGTAGGAGGATATGTATTTGACAACTAACCACAAGGTCAGCTATTCAAACCCACTAGCCCCTATGTAAGAGAGTGGGGAGACTTTCTGCTCCCATAAAGATTTACAGCCTCAGAAACTCACAGAAGATCCACTCTGACCTAAAGGGTCACTCTGAGTCAGAATTGACAGACTGGTAGTAAGATTGGTACAATGCATACAGATTCAAATGTTCTGAAATCTAAAATGGGCCTGTCAGTGTTCAAATGCCTTTATTAAAGTGATCATGTGCCAGTCTTGTTATAATATGGCTCCACTCCTCCATGTATGCACACACAGACTCTTAGAAAAGCTAGACGTTTTTTCTTATAAAGAAACTTGGAGTTAAGCTCAGCTCTGAAACATTTAGCTTGAAGAATCCACTGACTTCCATGTATCAAAATGTGCTGAAATGGTTACTGCATACTTTAAAGAAGAAACATTTAAATCTTCAAAATATTTATAAAAATTGCTATGAAGCTTTACCTTTTGATCCTATAAATTACCGTCACATCTTCTGTATATGTGTCTTTTCAATTTTCTTTTCTATTTTCCACTCTTCTCAAGCTGTATTCCAGCTTTGCAGTAACCAAGTTGTAGTCTGTATATTGTACAACCCCCCAAACCCCAAAGAAAACCCGTTACCATGTAACCCTCTAACACCGAGCACGATGTTTTCGTAACATTTAATTAAAATGTATATATTAATATATATATTGATAACTATGAAAACAAAGAATAAAAACAAAACTATTTTTTCTCTGAAATTAAAAATTCAGGCATTACAGGGCTACATGATTCTAACTCAAAGTGACCC
>NW_022105908.1:11706171-11709061 GCF_000313985.2 Echinops telfairi | reverse complement strand
CGCCCAACACAGACTACAAAGTGTGCCAGGAAATAAGGAAGGGCACATATTTCCCTCTCCATAGCTTCTGTCATAGACTACTAGCACTTGAAAAACCTTGTGTTATAGTAGATAAAATGCCCCTGTGAGACACGTGGTTTGACATTGTTTTGTAACAAAAAACTTTACTTTGTAGAAAAATATTCTGATTTGGAATCATTTTTATTTCTTTATTTTTAGTTAGTGCTAGCTCTAAATTCGGAGTCCTTGGTGAATGTTTTCAGGAAATTATGTGGCAGGCTTTATCCATCTTTGTGTTCTAAGAGTTGACACTTATTTAATCAAAAGCAATGAAAATATATTAAAAATAAAATCATGACCTATCACTCAAAGTCAAATGTTAGGCCCACTAGCAGTATATTTAAGCCATCCGTATGAAACATAAAAATAGTGTCATGACACCCACTATGGACAGAATTAATCTACTGTGAGGAGCATGCATATCTGCCCCTGAGAAGAAATCTTTCTACACGAAGAGTAGTTTTCTTATTTTTCTGTCGAAACCCCGGAAAGCAGTGATTACTTTGGAAATCTAAATATATCGTACTTGTTTGAAAAATAGGCCACTTCCCTGAATTAGATTGGGAACATCATAATTTTGATGTTTGCTTGATCATTGTTCTTTATATGTCCAGTGCTGTTGCTGTTCTTAGCCATCATTGAGTAGGCCACGAGTCGTAGTGACGCCATGCACAATGGAACAAAAGACTGCTTAGTCCTGTGCCATTTCCATGACCGGTTGTAGATGGACTCTTGGGATCTATGTTTTAAGGAGGTCCAAGTGGTCTATTTTGTCTCCTATATATATGTGTGTGTATTTTTATTATATGTGAGGGTGTATTTATGCCATGTATTAGGACCCTTTAGTTTTTACTTATTTTTTCATTGGCAATCTATAGTTCTATGGTTTACACTTAGGTCTTTAACATATCATGAGTTGAGTGTTTTATCAGGAATAGGTGTTGAATTTTGTCAAATTTCTGTTTTGCATTGATTGATATGATCATGTAGGTAATTCTTTCATTTTATTTTTAGATGTATAGTGCATTGCATCAAATTATCTTTGCACACCTGATAGGAATACCACTTGATTATGATGCATTATTTGGGGGAGATTTTGTTAGATTGCGTTGACTAGAATTTCGTTGAGAATTGTTGTATCTATGTTCATAAGTGATACTGGTTTGTAATTTTCTTTTCTGGAAATATCTGTTTTGTTTTGGTATCAGGAGTGGGCTCGTTTCAAAAAATGGGTTCAAGAGTTTGCCATCCTTTTCTATATTTTGGAATAGTTTAAACAGAATTCATGTCAACTCTTCTCTGAATACTTCATAGAATTATCCTGGACTTTTGTGTGTAAGGGGGATTATTTTGTTTGTCTCCAGCAATTTTATTGGTAAGTAATTTACATATCATAGAATGCAATAGTTCAATAATTCAGTCATATAAAGGAGAAATGTACAATCACTCACACATCAATTTTTTTAGAACATTCCCCCTCCCATGGTTAAATTGCCTCCAAGATGAGTTTTGCAATCACAATCCATTGTAGTGCTCTCTCCCCCCTTCCCATCTCCACCATTACTCATGAGATCCCCTCACCCTCCCCATCATCAACTGCCCATCCCTGTATTCCCTATAATCCCTTGTATCAGTTATTCTCATTATGCATCTACTCTTCCTATGCTTCACAGGTAGGGGACCCAACAGAAAATGATAAAAAATGAAATTGTGCTAACGTGGTAAGAAGAAAAACATAAAGTATACAGGCAAAGATACAATAAATGTGCAATAAGTAACAGATCCCACTCATTAAATACAAAAAATGTGCAATAAGTGACAGACACAACATTCAAAACGCCAGGGAAGAAATGTTGGTCATGGAACAAGTAAGAGATACTTGCACCCAGAACATGTTCAGGTTCCGTCTATAGGGTGGTCAGCTGGTCAAATACCAAGGTCGATCCAGAATGATCAAGATGACAATGGTCTCTGCCTATTAGTAAGGCTGTTCGAGATTCTTGCCTGTGGCTAGAGCAGATCAGCCAGTGGCTCAGCATCATGGAGATACTTCAGAAAGTCGTCAAAATGACATCCTTTCTTGACAATACTCTAAAGAGGTATTGTGCAAAAGATTTACCCAATGCAACACGTCTTTTGATCTCCCGACAGCTGTTTCCATGAGCATTGATTGGTGATGCAGGCAAAACAAAATGCTTCACAATTTCAATCTTTTCTCCATTTATCACGATGTAACTTATTGTTCCGGTTATAAGGATTATGGTCCTCTTTACATTGAGTTGTTATCTATACTGAGGTCTGCAAACCTTATCTCTGTCAGCAACTATTTCAAGTTCTAGGAAAGCCCTCGAGTCAGAATACCAGAAAGGAAGATCAGCCTCACCATATCGTAAACTGAAAGTAGTCATGAAAAAAAATCAAGCCTCAAGGTGCAATATTGAATGATTCTATGTTGTCAAAGCACTGTCCTTCCATGACCCTCTTCATTCACAGAAACAAAAAGGAGTTGCACAGAATGAGGTTAAGTGAGTAAGGTGTGTGGGGCGAGACAGGCAAGCTGTTTTTTTGCCAAACATTGGTGCATTGAGTTGGCCATGTGAGCAAGTACATTGTCGTAATGGCAAACCATTCCCCTATCTGCCACAAATCAGGTCTTTTTTGTCACACACTGTTATGCTAACTTTCAGAACCTCTAAATAGAAATCTTGATTAGCAGTCTGACACAGTGGAAGGAACCCCAAATGCACTATCCCCCTCACATCAAAAAAATCAAATAAGCATCGTCTTGATTTTTTGCTTCACTTGATGAGCATTTTTTTGGGTGAGGTGA
>NW_022105908.1:11687244-11705662 GCF_000313985.2 Echinops telfairi | reverse complement strand
TGCAGCATTTTCCCCACTAGGAAACAAAATTTCACAGCCACACGCTGTTCTCTTAAATCAGTCATCACAAACAATGAGGTTTGAAGGAAAACTAATCTTGGAATTGTGCCAGATTAGACAGCATATTTTTCTGGGGTACTTTCCGTTTCCATGAGTTGATAGCTGACATGATAGCAGCTAACATTTTTTTTTTTTGTAAGGCACATAGAGTAAAACATGAATGGATGATGGAAAAACACATTAGTGAATTGTTCAGTTAAATTATTCCTAGAGATCGAATTGTATTTTGATCATTGTATTTCATTGTGGTTAGATGCCAGCCAGTCAGCTCCTACTCATGGCTACCCTATATACAACAGAATCAGCACACGGCGTGGTCCAGTGGTTCTTATTTGGGTCCATTGTCGCCAGCCACTGTGTCAATCCATCTCATCAAGGATTTCCTCTTTTTCTCCTACACGGCACAATGTCCTTTCCCATGAACTGATCGCTCCTGAAAATATGGTCATATGCCCCGAGTACAGGAGATAAATTCTTGCTCTACTTGTTTCTAGGAAGCATTCTGGTTGTTCCTCCACTAAGTCAGATTTGTTTGTTCTTTTGGAAGTCTATAGTTCCCAATCATATAATTATTATGAAATATAACTATTATCATTAAAATACACTGCACAAACTAATCACATTAATTTCTCAAGAATGACTTTCTTAGGGGGAACCTATTACAAGGATCTACATATAACTCCCTCCCTGGGGATGGACAACAGTAAAATGGGTGAAGGGAGGTGTCGGACAGTGTAAAATATGACAAAATAATAATAATTTATAAATTATCAAGGGCAAATGAGGGGGTACGTAGGGAGGGAGGGGAAAAATGAGGAGCTGATACCAAGGGCTCAAGTAGAAAGAACATGTTTTGAGAGTGATGATGGCAACCAATATACAAATGTGCTTGACACAATGGATGGATAGATGGATGGATTCTAATGAGTTGTACAAGCCTCCAATAAAATGATTTTTTTTAAAAAAAAGAATGCCTTTCTTGTTTTTTTGTTGTTTTTCACTTTGAAGTAACAGATGATTGGTGTTTAACCGAATTTTTTTCTTTTTCATTAGGATCTGCCTTCTAGAACTGTGTATATTTCCTTTGATTGTTCTTCTGCATTATTTTATAACATTTAATAATCCAATTGTGAATTGTTTCTTTAATTTCAAGGTTATGAATGGACTACAGCAAAAACTACTTTTTAATAGTTGTAAGGTTTATCCTGTTCCAACCAGGATACCATTGAGTCCATGGGCTCTCTCCTTAACTATCTTCAATATTTATTTATCTTTCCCTTGATAATTTGATATTCTTCTTGATCTCTTTCTAAATTTTGTCACATTCTATTGTGAGTAGTTAATTTCTTGAAGCAGGAGACCCATAAAATCCATTGTGTTGTTTTATCTGTTGCCATTCTAGGTACAGCAAACTCATTTCCTTTATGTGCTGAGAGGCTTATGACTTTGCCAGTTTTCTCCCATTGATTTCATGTAAATTAATATAGAATTACGTTGATCTCTAGGTCAAAATATTATGTAAACTTCTTAGGAAGGAAATTGCATTGTGCCGAAGTTTAGCTTATTCACCACACTCCATTTCAAACCAGGAAGAAAATGCCAGAGTTTATCACCTTTATGGCTGATGTGCTAAATCGTGGATTGTTGCTCCTAGGGATGGTGTACATAAACATGAGTCTGGAAAGCTCATCTCTCATAAGAACTTATCTAAAGGTTTTGGACTAGAAATGATGGGCAAATAAATTGTAGATTATTGAGTGTGCATAGTAGGTAGAATTAGATTGAGAGGTGGGCGAAGACCTGAAAATTCAGAATTTTGGTGAGGATTCATACAGATTTCTCAAATATTTGCTTTTACCACCACAAGAGAGATGGATTGTTTGGACAGTTTAAATGGTGATAGGGAGCAGATATGGAAGGTATAAAACAATCCAGTCAAATGAAAAGATTCTAGTATTAGGAAGCCTTTTGAAAAGTATATTAAAGAGCAGAAAATGAGGTTCAAGTATAGTTATCCCCAAATTAGGATCCTAGTCATTGGTTTGGTTGCTAGGCGCCATTGAGGCGGTTCTGATGCGTAGCGACCCTCTCTAAAACCGAAAGAAGGACTACCCATTCATGTGCCATCCTCATCAGTGTTCCCATGGCTGAGTTCTCTGTTGCAGCCGCTGGATCCATTCCTCCTGTTGAAAGTCTTCCTAACTTTCACTGGCCCGCTCCTTTTCCAGAGATGAGTCTCTCCTGATAAAATACCCAAAATTTGTGTGATGAAGTCACACCACCCTCACTTCTTTTTTTTTTTAAATCACTTTATTAGGGGCTCATACAACTCTTATCACAATCCACACACACATCAATTGTGTAAAGCGCATTTGTACATTCATTGCCCTCATCATTCTCAAAACATTTGCTCTCCACTTAAATCCCCAGCATTAGGTCCTCATTTTTCACCTCCCTCCCCGCTCCCCCCTCCCTCATAAGCCCTTGATAGTTTATAAATTAGTATTTTGTCATATCTTGCCCTGTCCGACGTCTCCCTTCACCCACTTTCGGTTGTCTGTCCCCCAGGGAGGAGGTCACATATAGTTCCTTGTAACCGGTTCCCTCTTTCCTACCCACTCTCCCTCTCCCCTCCCTGTTTCGCCACTCACACCACTGGTCCTGTAGGGCTCATCTTCCCTGGATTCCCTGTAGTTTCGGTTCCTATCTGTACCAGTGTCACCCTCACTTCTAAGGAGCAATTTGTCTGTCCTTCACCCAAGACAGATAGATTTGCTATACTGGCAGTCGATAGTGCTTCCAATATTCTTCATGACTTTCATGCATCTATTCTTCTTCCATCTCTCATATTCATTGTCCAATGGATAAGGGGCTGTTGAAATCCCCCGGCTCAGGATGTCCTTCACTCTTCTTTGCTCCAGACTACGAAGAACAACAGATGACTCAGATAATTGCTCAGAAGCTTGTCAGATCCCAATTGCTACTCTCCAGAATAAGACAGAGAACTCTCTTTCTAATGGACGGTTAATGTTAATTGACCAAGATTATGGTACAATGGCTGTTTCCTTCATTGCGTTTGGTTATTACTAAGAAGTTTTCAGAACTTTATCCTTGGGCTTATAGAAATATCCTTGTCAAACTACATATACATGTGAAGTCCCATTTTCTTTCTCACCCCTATTTAGCTTGAAAATCTATGCTTCCACTCATAGATTATTGTTATTGCTGTTAATGAAGGATGGGGTATAAAATAGTATTTACCCATTTCTTTTAACAAAAATTAACTCTTGTGTTCCTCCCAGTGTATTCCTTTGCCTTCATTGTTTGGGGCTGAACTGCACTTTCTTGTAAATTATCTTTCCATCATGCAGGTTAATATGTGTCTAAACTCTAATTAGTGACTTATTCATTCTTTATTACCTTCTCACCTCATAGACTGATTTCTTTCTCTGTGTTAACCTTGACTTTTTACAGTAGTGATCTCATGCAATATTTATCCTTTTGTGATTGTCTAATTATCACTCAAATTAATGTCCTCTAGGTTCATCAGTTATTAGGTATTGCCGAGTCATCTTTTTTTGAAAGAGCTGCATAGTGGTACAAGGTGTGTCTGCCACACTTTGTTAATCCATTTATCTATTGATGGGCACTTAGAGTGTTTCCATATCTTTGATATTATAAACAATACTGCAGTGACCCTGAGTGTGCATATTTCTGTTTGTGCCATGATTCCTAGGTACCTACTAGTGGGATTGCTGGATCTTATGGTATGAATATTCCAGGTTTTTAAAAGAAGTGTCATACAATTTCCCACATCTTGCAGTCACCAAAACAGTGTATGAGAGTTTCAGTTTTTCCACACCCTCAGCAGCATTTTCTGATTTCCGTGTGTGTGTGTGTGTGTGTGTGTGTGTGTGTGTGTTTCTATAAATTCTGGGGTGACATGATATATCTGATCATCTTAATTTGCATCTCTCTAATGATCACAAGCATTTGTTCTGTTGTTTTTCACCACGTCAGTGTCAACTTTGACAAAGTGTTATGATTGGTGACTTCTGTCCATTTTTAATTGGATGGTTTTGTTGTTGTTGAAGTGAAGTTTAGTCACTTGTTTAGTATGTTGTTCTACCCCCCCAAAGATTCCCAGTGTACAGACCCTCATTTTATTCTTTTAGTGAAATATTTTTATGAAATTTTAACAATTTTTAAGATGTCCCAATGCTTTGTATTCTACTGTTTATGAATTTTTAGATATGTTAATAGTGTTTTATACCAAGTAATATACCAGGAAGACTCGTTTGTAGCTGGTCATGATAATGTAGTTATCATTCCCAGATAACTAAACCCAGCCTTCATTTCTGTGGAGATGTGCAATAGCCTTCCACCCTCCTGAATTTCTCATTCTGTTGGAATACCTCAAGTATTAAACCTTGCTCCTGAAACACACAAGCTACAAATGAATCTTGGATGTGAATCGTGGTATTTTCCCTCAGTTTCTTATAGCAGTGTCTACTATTGTACCTCTGATACTGCTTAGGTGTTAGCTGTCCAAGAGATTTTTGAGTGGTGAATGAATAGCTCTATGGCAGTTTATTGCTTTTCACGGACACAAGTCATTTGTCAGTAACCCAACAAACACCCAGTGCAGACAATGCTTGCTTAAAAAATTAAACATGATTATTAGTATTCTCAATTGTGGCACTGTAATAAAAATATGTTTGATTCCTATCTGATAGATTTACCTGAAGTTCCTCAAAATATTTTGTCTTATGCACACAAAAAAGTTTTTTAGGGTTCAAAGTCACTTAAACATTATATTATAAAAGTATTATATATTCAAGCATTTAATAAAATCAATATCACTTTCAGTCTAATAGCATGCCACCTCTTACATTTGCCACATATTATGTGCATTTACCCCTGCACTATGTTTCTTAAATTTACCTCACATACTATTCTATATTTTATATTCAAAGTTAACCTAACTTCCTTGCTTATTCTGGAAGAAAAACATTAAATTTTATCTGCTGATACATAATATATTTACCAGTAATAAAATTTAAATTAATCTATTATTCAATTTGAATTTTTTTAATTATCAAATTTCTTGTCATTGGCAATGTCTATTATGTTACTCTGAGCAGTTATTTCTGCCCCAAACATATCTCTTTATGATTAGTAATTCTATAGGCATATAAAATGTTCACTCTTTTAATAGTAAACGCTTGAAAAGCTGCATCTTAAAATGACCATGGAGCTGAGTAAGCAATAATATTTTAAATTGAGTAACTTCCTTAGTGAGAATGATGGAGAAATTTCTCTTGCTTACTTTGGGTACAGCATCAGCAAAGACCAGTTACTAGAAAATGACGCCGTGCTTTGTAAACTGAAGAGTGAACAAAACAAGAGAAACCTTCAAATGAGACAAATTACCACCAGAGTGGACCGTGAAAGGATGGTGCCAAGGATGGGGCAGTGTTTCAGTCGATCGTACGTTCAGCATCAGGAAACGGCGTCAACTTGACCGCACATGGCAACAGTGCAAACCATGCTACCAACAGCATTTTCAGGTTTTCTGGACAGTGGTAAATGCCTTGATATCCAGATTGTTAGATTTTAATTTTTCATTGATTTATTAAATAGCTAGAATAACCCTTAGGGAACCTATATATACATTAATTGTAATCTACTGCAGATGACGAGTTCCTGAATATTGATTTATTTTTATGCATTTTAAAACATCATGTAGCCAATATGATGTATTTTATAAATACATAGGCATGTAACTATTTGAAACCCTATTAAAAAACTCTAAAAAATATTGGCATTCTACCAAAAAGAAACTAAAATATCATAATTATGTATGAGTATATTTTTCTTTTCTGTTCACTTATTCTGCATGAATTAGAAAATTTTTCCTTTAGGTGTATTGAAAGACAATGATATTCACTAATATTTCGGGTACAGTTTGAGGGACTGGAATTGTACAGTGTTAAGGCATAGTGGTTACTTGAGCTGCGAACTGCAAGGTGAGCAGTTCAAAACCAACAACTGCAACTTGGGAGAAAGAAGAAGCTTTCTACTCCTGTTAAGGGTGAGTTACAGTCTCGGGAACCCACAGAGGCAGTTCTACTCAGTCCTAAAGAGTCCCTATGAGCCAAAATTGACTCATTGGCAGTGAGGTTTTTATTTCTTTATTATTATGCTATCACGAACAAAAATAAGATATGAACATTTTTCATATATTTTTTAAAGTTTCTTCCTGTCTATTTTAATAAAACTTCATAAGATATTGCATACATTAGTTAAGCACGTGACTGTTTACTGAACAGTCGATGTATGAACTCACTAGCCACTTCCTGGGGGAAAGGTGTGATGGTGAACTTCTGCGAAGGTTTCAGCCTTAGAATCTCCCAGTTCTAACCTGCCCTACATAGGACGCTGTGAGCCAGAAGGGATTGGATATAAATTGGTTTGGTTTGAGTGGTCCATTACATTATCTTTGGTTTGACCTCCTTCCTTTGACATATCTTAGTATTCATCTGTTTTATGAATTTATACTTTATTTCTCTTCATTGCTGTCCATTTTTCAGTGTAAATAGTCCAAACTATATTCATCTGTTCACCACTTGATGGATATTTGAGCTGTTTCCAATATCTGGGTATAATGAAAAATTGTGCTATTATTTTCTGCTTACCTGTAATTGTAAAAACAAAAATTATCATTTATCTTGAGTAAATAATTAGAAGTGGAATTCCTAGATCCTGAGGATGTATACATAATGAACTTTATAGACCACTGTGAACAATTATCCAAAAATGACTATTCTATTTTACATTCTCACAGCACTCTATGAGACTTCCAGTTTCTCTGTAATTTCAACAGCATTGATATAGCAGTCTTTTTTGAAGTTGAGCCATTTGAATGGTATGCCATGGTATCTTATTGCTAATTATTCACTGCCAGCAAAGCAATTATGACTCATAGCAACCCTATTTTATTGTTGGTTTAATTTTTTTTTACCTGAGGACTTTAGACATTGGACATCATCTGGGGGCTTATTTATTATGTGTATTCCTATTTAGCAAAGTGTGCTAGCTCTTGTGATACCAACTTTAACTCATGGCAGTCAGAAGTACCTCAGAGTAATACTGTAATACTGTGCTCCATCAATGGTTGTTTATGTTAGTTTTTTTTTTAATTATGTCACAAAAACTATCTTCTGAGGGACCTATGGATAGATCTAACATAACATAATCGACTCTGTGAGCAGTCAGCAGCTATCATGGAATTCAGCCCCCTTGAGTAGGTTACAGTCTTGATACAATTCAAAGAAAGACCCCTTCAGTATGGTCTTTTCCTTTTAAAATAGACTCTGTAGGAAAGCTTGCCACTTCTGTTGGATCGGGATCCTGCATCTAGTTTTTTTACCTTCTGCCATAATGCCTGCCAATCCTAGGAACCATCAGCAGACTGCTGACCTTGGATTGATTTGACTATGCATTCGCCACCCTACGGTCTTCCTGCTTCATCTTTCTGATTTCTGGTTTTTCAGTCTCTACAGCTACATGATTCAAGAGAGCTTCCAGCTTACCACCTGACCCACAAATATGTGAGCCATTTCTTGATACAAATCCTTTTCTAGATATATACACATATAACTTCACAAGTTTTGCTTTTTTGGAGAACCCAACTACCACAGACACTTTATATTTACTTTTCTAAAGATTGACTATAATATTTCTGTGTCACAGTATGGGATTCTTTTTATATGCGGATTACCTTCATCAAGCATCTTTTTTCCATATATTACTTCTTTTCACTAATTTTTAAATTTTCACTCACTATTGTTGAAATATGTTTTTGCATCATTTTCTTTCTCTGTTCTTCCTGACACTATTGCTACACTTTGTTGTATCATTTCATGTCATTTAATATGAGTCAGAATTCACTTGAGAATTAATGACAGCAGGTGCTTCCCCTGAAAATTTTTGACACTACATATTTTTTTTTTTTGAGAGAGAGAGAGAGAGTGAGAGAGCTTTTAACTGTAATCATCACTTTGGGGTTCACAGCTTTCCATTTTCCACTTGTCTTACACATCCCTCTATTTTCTTAACTCCAAATGTGAGTGACCTGATCTCTGAATGAAGCACTACATATTTTCTATTGATATATTTTCATGTTTTCTAATGAGGTCTTTATCTTAAATTTGCTCTAATTATAAATGAATTTCTAATATGATAATTCAGTACTTCTTTATCATTTCTATTTTACTTCTAGCATTTCCTAGTTTTTTATTCTTTGAAAGTACAAGGTGGTTGGCTTTGTTCATGGTAGTGATACTCTTAAAACTCAGTGCTATAAAGCTGATTCCACATCGTGGCAATCCTGTAGGGCAGAATAGAACTGCCCTTTCTGGTTTTCCAGTACTAAATCTTCACGGGAGTAGAAAGCTTCATCTTTCTCCTTCAGAGCAACTGGTGTGCTTGAACTGCCAGCCTTGCAGTTAGCAGCTCAGTGCATAGCCTACAATGCACCCAGGGCTCTTGTCTGTTAGTTCCAACATTTGGACGTGTTTTATTTTATATTGTTTATTTTTTAGACATTATAGTTCAAATTTCTGGCTGTTTATATGTAAGGATGCTTTTGTAGTGTAACCTTTGCATGGAGAAATATATCCTCTGACCTTCCTTTCTAAGAGCCCAAAACATTGCTGTTTGTAGAGCAGCTCTGAAACCAAATCAAATATTTTTGTTTTCAGATTATTTGCTTTGAGTGTCTTTTGAGTATGTGTGGTTGAGCGGTTGGTAGGTAAAACTAGGGATACCTCATTGTACTTTCCCTTATAGAATTTCTTTTTAGAGAGAGCACAGGTGTCCAGACTACAAAAGCCCTGAACATAATTTACAGTGGGATTTGTGCTGTCTCCAACAACATGCCGATATCTGCTTACTCAGCTTTAAAGCCATACAGTATGAACTCAGCTTGTACAGCTACTCTGCTACGAGAGTGAACACCCAAATAAGAATATCTACTTCTGTTTATTCTACTCCAGTTACCTGCTTTACTGACTTCAGTTGTTTTTCTTTGTAGGAGTCAACTTGATCAGAACTTACTACAAAATTCCAGAAATCAGAATTAATTTTTGCTTTATAAAAACATTCCAATTTTTAATATATCCAACTATTTTCTCACATCGATTTTTAAAATATTGTTTAAAACATCAAATTATTTTCTAAAATACATTTTGAGGTTCTAGGATAGGAATTTGGAAGAGTACTATCTGAATTTTGAGGAGAATATGGGTGTATTTTATACTGACATATTTTTATGATGCATATCTGTGTGTATATATGCATAATATGCATTAATAAATGGTGAATTTTTGTCACAGGATAGGGTATAGCGTGCCTTATGGTTTGAGCTAAATATTGGACAGAATTCTTTTTCTTGTATACAGCTGAGCTGTACATTGATCAGTGTAACTCCTGGAGGGATGCCCATGTGCTAGAGAGCTGTAATTTACTTTCCCTGTTTTTGACAGAAATAAATTGCTTCCTGCTTCCATGAATGATTTTCTAATATACCAAAACAGATGAAAACACAACCCTTAAGTATTAGTCTTCAGTCCCTTTAATGATTAGTCAGCCCACTGATTGTGGTGTTTGTACATTAAAGGCTATTATTTGCCTATTTCTAGCCTTCAAGACTACAAAATGCACATTTTATTTTTGTGTAAGTCTGAATTCAATGGAGTTATAATTAACTTTTAAGTAACATGGGATCTCTGCAAATTGACTTTAGGCTTTAGTTGTCATTCAAACCCTTCTGCAAACTGAGTGCTCAGAATTTAAGCTCTAATACCATTTCCCTCCTCTGATCATGGATTTCATTAGCAATCCTTGTATCACAAAGGATGGTGTGCTCCTTCCATAAAAACTTAACTTATATCTCGTTTGCATGACTGCTTGCTTTAAGATAAGACTTTAAGATCACAAATGCTATTCTTTCTGATAGACAGGAACCATCTGGTTTTTCCACCATACGTTGCTATAGCACCCATATTCTCAGTGATTGTCTCATGAGGGCAATTATCAAGCAGGGCCACATCAGAAGAGCTAATTTTTCTTACATTAAGGCCTATTGTTAAGTGGGAGCTCAAAATCCATTAATGTATGTCAGATATCCATCAATCGATCTATCTATTTATCTGTAAGATATATACAGGGAGTGCCCCCCCAAAAAAACAGAATTTTTTTTTCCCCAAAGCTATGGATTTAAATTTTTTTTACAAAATAACCTAATCACCTTCAAAGTACTCTCCGTTGCACTTAATACATTCATCAAATCTGTGATTCCATTCTTGGAAACATTTTCAAACCCATCTGTTTGGATGACTGAGAGCACCTCCCTCCTTTTATTCTTCACCTCTTCTGTGCTGTCAAATGGCTGTTATTTCATGTCCCTTTTCATTCGCGGACACACAATGAAGTCGCATGGAGTAAGGTCGGGTGAGTAAGATGCATAAAGGAATCCAAAAACGGGTGCACTGAGATGGCTGCGTGAGCAGGTGCATTGCTGTGGTGACAAAACCAGTTCCTCATCTGCCACAAATTGGGCCTTTTATATCGCACACTGTTACGCTATCTTTTCAGAACCTCTGAATTAAAAGTTTGATTAACAGTCAGACCTGTTGGAATGAACTCCAAATGCACTATCCCCCTCACATCAAAAAAATAAATGGGCATCGGATTTGGGGGGGTACTCCCTCGTATAAATCCAGTAGGTACAGTTATTGGAGCTAGAATTTGCCTCCAATTTAAAGGCAACATTATCAACTTCTCTAAAAAGAAGAAATAATATACAGAGGACTTCAATTATTTATTTTTTTTATATTTTACTTCCATTATTTTGAGGGTCGTTCCTCAAGGGCCAAGAGTCAAAGCCACCTAATGAGAGTACATCTTGATAACTTACCTCACAACCCATCATAGAGTCTTTCATGGAAATATATAATGGGACTTTTAAAAGTTTGTATACAGATGATATCAAAGAAAAAAGGTAACAATATAAAAGTTAACATAAGCTCCGCCGAGGTCAAGACACTTTTATAAAGGATAACAGGAGCCATTGACTCCATCCCCAAAGAACTGAGAATTAAATCATATTAAAGAAATCCTTTTTATAATTGGAACGGAAGACATATGCCTACCCTTTACAGTATTTTTGTTAAAAAAGGAAAAGAAACAAACAAAAAGAAAGCAGAGGCACCAAAGTGGGACCCTAGCAATCTTGTTTGATAAGACGACTCAGCAGGAGCATAAGCCTGGCAAGGATCTCTCTGGTGAACCTTGCCCAGGTATTTTCTGTTAAAGATTTGGCTAACTGCTTGAAGACCTTCTCATAATAGGAAGATATATTTCTTTGCCCTTTGAGAAAGCCAACAAACAAAATGCCTTGATTATTAAAAACAAAACAAAAAACACAAACCTGTCACCATGATCTGTACTCTCGGTCAGTCTGCTTATGTGCACAGATTTTAATACCCCTTGTTTGTGCATTGTCTTCAGGATTATACTGGTCAAACCAAGGTTCATCTCCGGTTAAAATCCTTCCAAGACATCCTTCAGCATCTTGATCCTACTTGTTTAAATTTTCTATTCAAAGCTTCTCTCTTGTCTGAAAATGATCTGGGAATAAACATTTTGACACCCAGATAGTACCAATTGAGAGGTCTGTGGTGCGGGTATTTTTCTACCATTAATTATCAGTCCTCTTGAATCAGTGCAAGGCCAGATGAATGGTTGCCTAGCAAATTGATATGGATGATCTGCTTCTGAGAGCATCATTTCCAACATTGTCCTATCCTTTCTTAAATGTATTAGTAAACTGCTGATGTCTTTTAGAGATTGTCCTTATAACCTCTGCTTAAAATATTTTACCATTCTTCCATTGACGCTTGAATATAAACACCTTGTTTGATTTTACTTTAATATTTAGCTTTTACTTTAATGTTAACCTGGTATGGTCTCTTTTCAAGCTGCTGTCTGACCTTTGTTAGTGTTTCCAACTAGATAGGTTAATACATGTCATAGTACGTTACTACACGTTTATTTTGGTGTAAACAAATTTGTAAATTCATATAGGTTTTTTTCATAATACATTTTTTTCATGAACCTTTGGAAGACTCATTTTATGTTCTGCTGTTGGTAGATGGATTGTTCAGGGCCAGTGCGTTATTTCATGTGACTCTTCTAGCCAAAGTCCCTAATTCCCACCAAATGCCCTTTACCTGCATGGCTCTGGTGAAAAGGTAGGGAAAGACACTGATAGAATTCGATTCACCTTGGAGTAATTGTAACAAGATTTTGTGGGACACCATCCTGCTGAATATAAAAAAAGCAGTAAACAGGATATCTTTACTAGCAAGACTCAGGAGTGGAGCACATCTTCTGGACCTGAGATCCTTGTGCAATACACCTCCTGGATCCACAAGACAAGTATGACATGAGAGTAGCAGACACAGCAGAACCAGGAGCCTGAACATGGAAATAGAATGATGGAATTCCCCAACCCACAGAACAAGTAAAATCGATTGTTATCTTTGCTTATTCCTCAAAGTGGCGTCTTTGCTTCTTACAATTTTAAAGATGTTTTGGCATCAGATTTCCCCACTGCAGTACGTCATTTGGTTTCTTACCTACTGTTCTGTCAGCATGGATCTTACAGAGAATGATACTTTGGTTGTCTCACAGTGCAAGCGCAAACCTTCCACCACTCAAACAGCAAAGTTCGAAGAACAAGATAGCCTGCTCTGTATTTGTCACTTTGCTTAATAGTCGAACTGAAAATCCTACTGGAAAAACTTGTATGGGCCCAGTGTGTCATGCATCTCATCTCACCACAGGCAGAAAGGTGTGAAGCTTCCGTCTAAGCACCACGCTCGCTCAGACAACTTACATAGCGCTGTGTTAATGTAGTAAAACATTCATCATTGTGCTTTTTGTGCTTATTTGCATAAAATATCAACCAGGGTGCCAGAGAAAGATAGTGATACCAGTAGGAAAAGCAGTCACCTTCTTGCTGGCTGGCCCTGGTTCTTACAGAGCCCTGTAATGCTACTCCTGCTGTTGGATACACATGACCTATGATATTCTTGCATTCTCCCTCATTGTATGTGGCTTTGTGAGTCTGAAGAGGGATTTATGGACTGGTATCAGATTTATGGACTTGAGTTAAACTGGGCTGGGATGTTTACTGGATAGATAATTTGTTCTTGATATAAAGCTCTTTCTTATACATATAAGAGTGTCACTGAATTTGTTTCTCTAGTCAACCTGGCCTAACAATCACTATGGAAGCTTTTACTACCTTTCTCATATACTATTGTCTCAGATACACTATTGCCATCGAGTTATTTCTGATTTATCCAAATTAACAGTAACTTTTCAAACTCTTTGATGGGCTGGGTTCTTTGTTTCGTGGTTAGCAAATTGACCCCTTTCACTATATTATCTGCTGTAATTACATTTAAATATTTATAAATTCAACTTAGCCATGTTGCATTCAGATGCCAAATAAGATAATCTGTTCCCTGATTCAGCTTTTGCAATGATTTCTTTCTGTAGGTTTTACTTTGTTTTCCAAAAGCCCACGTTTTTAACCAACAGATCATAATGGCAAATAAGTTATTTTTAAAATGTTATTGTGTTTTATAATTCATGTACTGTATTGTGGTAGTTACATAATCTGGCGTCAATTTGGGACTTGAGAGGGTTAAGAGGGACTGGGTGGAGTCTAGTCTGTCAATTGGATCATAGCCAATGAGGCCTCTGTGCGGGCATGGCCTTCTCCTGTGAATTCTGGGAAATTCTGTATTTTACTCCTTGTAGGCAGGAGACACTTATCTCTCTCTTCTCACTCCCTTGGAGACACTCTACTGACAAGACACATGGCACTACGCTGATAGACTCCATGCCCTGGAAGCTGGAGAAGCCACATGGAGACCCCCGCCACTGCTGAGATGCTTACAACACCACTGGATTCACGAGACTTTCCACCAACTGACCTGTGATCTTCTTGTCATTGCATGTGTTTCGTGAGTCTGAAGAGGACTTGATAGATTGGTATCGGACATATGGGCTAATATCGGACTTATGGGCTTGATCTGGACTGGGCTGGGATAGTTTCTCAAATCAGCTGCTGATGTATATAAACCTTTTTCTTATACACTTGAGTCTCTATGAGTTTGTTTCTCTAGTCTACCTGGACTAACACACTAATGCTGCATTCTTCTTCATATAAGCCAATGTCTCGGCTCCGAGGACAAAGGGCTTCTACGCCCTTAAAAGTTACAGTCACAGGAACTCACAGGGGCAGTTCTACCTTATCTTATAAGGCCATCAACTCAATGAGATGGCATCAACTCAATGACAGTGGGTTTGAGTTGAGTAGATCTAGAAGGGACTGTGTTTCAAAACTGGTAAAAAGATTGGAGAGGGCAGGAAATTCTTACCTCCCCTTCAGAGAAATCAACCTTGGGCTCCTTGGGCTTCTCCTCCCTCTTTGTGAAGTTCGAGGTCAGATGCCTCTGCCATGCCATTATCTTTATATATATCAGTGGAGAGGCAATTTTGTCATTATAAAATATCCTTTATCTCTCTCACTGCCATCAAGTTGATGCGGACTCACCCTGACCCTCCAGGACAGCGGTTCTCAACCTGTGGGTCGCGACCCCTTTGGAAGTCAAACAACCCTTTTCCAGGGGTCACCTGATTCATAACAGTAGCAAAATTATAGTTATGGAGTAATAACAAAAATAATTTTATGATTGGGGAGGTCACCACAACATGAGGAGCTGTATTAAAGGGTCACGGTATTTGGAAGGCTGAGAACCACTGATCTAAGACAGGGTAGACCTGCCCCTGTAAATTTCAGAGAAAGTAACTCTTTACAGGAGTAGAAATTCCTGTCTGGTGACTTTTCAAAAACTAACTCTTATTTGTAGCCTGATTTTTTGTAGTTGAGGCTTGCATGGCACATCTTTTTATTCCATCTACTTGTTCTATCGATTTGTATCTTTAAAATGAAAGTACGGCTCCTGTGGATAGTATATGGTTTATTTTTAATAGTTTAGTCTAAGAATCACATCACTGTCTTTAAATGGGTTGTTTAATCCATTCAAAGGTATTCTTATCACATATATTACTAAATGTATGTTTCCTATTGTAAAATTTTATGTTTTATACTTGTTGTGTCTTCTGAATTTCTCTTTTTCTCTTCTACTAACTTTTTCCTGTGTTAAGTGACTACATTCTCATATAATATTAAAGAGTTTTGCCTTAATAACTTTATGGGCTTGAGTTATTTTAGTGCTTTTTTGGCACTTGCAAAATATATCTTTAGTTATTAGAATCTACTCTGTATTTATACTAACTTAATTCTAATGTATTATGGAAAGTTTACTCTTATATAGACCTATTATCTCTTCTTTTATATTCTGCAAACATTGTTATGCATATTATGTTTATATGTGTTACAGCTTAACAGTACATTTTTAATAATAATTGTTTTATTTGTCTTTTATAGAGTGAAAACAAAGAAGAAATAGTATGGAAATAAGGAATTTGTTTATACAGAGTATTTATAAAGCTTATTTTATTAGATTTCTAATTTACCTTTTTTAGTTCTTATCATTTATATTTGGATTATCATTTAATGCCATTTCCTTATTCTCATATGACATTATTTCTGGGGCTGTTATCATTAAACATATTGCTTTTTTGTATTTTGTAGGCCCCCAAATTACATTATACTATACCTTTCAAAATTAATCGAGGGAAAAGAGGAGATTATATAAACTATTATGCTATCTTTTACAATTGCACACCTTACTGCCTCATCAACACTTTTTAATTTTCATAGAGTTTCAAATTATTAACTGTCATTGCTTGTTCTCAATTTAAAGTATCACTGCTACTCTTTCTTGTGAATGGGTTTGGTCAGAAAAGCCTCTTTTTTTGAAATATTTTTATGTACTCATTTTGGAAAAAAAGTTTTGCTTGATATAAGATTCTTAATTTATATATAATTTTTTTCCTTTGAACACATTACATACAGCAACGCACTGCCTTGCAGCCTCCATTTTTTCCTAAGAAGTAAGCTGCTCATTTGACTTATGTTATGTTGTATCCAGTGTGTCTTCTACTATTACTGTACTCAAAACTTTCTCTCAGTTTATATCTTGAAGTATTTTGGCTCTGTTCCTACTTGTAGATGTCTCGGTGCTTATATGACTTAGAAGTTACCTAATTTCCATTTATTATCTAATTTATTTTTTCTATACCTGTATCTCATATCCTCTTCTAGGGCAATCATGTGAATATTAATGCCCTTAAGATGTGGCAGATATTCTGAGTCTCTGCTCATTCTTATTTGTTGTTTTATCATCTCACTTTCTCATTACCTAATCTCCATTGCTTCATCTTCACTTGTGCTGATTTGCTTGTTTGTGTGCTTTGTTAGTTGAAATTTTTGTTTGGGCTCCACAGCAAATTTTTTGTTTGAGTTATTACACTCTTCAAATCAAAATTTTCATTAAGTTTTATTTTAAAATTTTGTGTCTCTCTTGGTATTTTTATTTGATGGTAGATTTTTATAATATGTAGTTTTAATTTTCTAGAATGTTTTTCTTTAGTTCTTAGAACATATTTATAAGATATGCTTTGGGTTGTTTACTAAGTTCAACATTTTGGCTCCTTCACAGGTAGGTTCTATTCCCTGACTTCTTATTTTTTCTATATGTGAATCACATATTCCTATTTCTTTAAAGTGCTTACAACTTTTTTTTTTCTAAAACTGTACATTTTTTATGATACATGTTAGCAACTATGAATATTGATCCCAGTCTCCCTGGGGTCTGTTCTTTTTTGCTCTCATTACTTTATACATAAATATAGATTTATCTGGAATAAATCACTGAAATTTATTTACTAGCAGTATGCAACCACGGATATCACTCTTAGAGGGAAAAACTTGGGCATAAGCTCAGTGTCCCTGAGTGTTAGAGATGATAAACCTCAACTGGTATGATTTTCAGATGATAGTCTCCAATAATTTCTGGTAGATTATTCTTTTCAGCAGTGATTTGAGGCATAAATTGTCCAATGTGATTATTAGGTGCCGTGGAGTCAGTTTTGAATCATAGTGACAACATGTACAAGCAAGAGAAATGGGATCAGGAAGGCCAGGGAAATAGCCCTTGTGAACACGCTAGCAAAAATCTCAACAAAATACCTGCCAATAGAAAGCAACAATATGTCAAACAATAATATCACACCGTGATCAAGTAGAATTTGTACCAGTTATAAAAGATGGTTTACCAATAGAAAAACAATATAAGCTACCATATACAAACAAAAAATAAGAACCACACAATCGTCTCAACTCACAGAAAGATATTTGACAATACCCAACACCCATCCCTGATAAAAACATTAAGCAAAATAGGATTAGAAGAGAAATTTCTCAACAAAATAAAGTCATATAAACCGAAGGTCAACATCTCACTTAACATGGAAAAACTGGGAACACGGTCCCTGCTTATGGGAACCAGACACGGAGGTCCTTCCCACTCGTAGTCAGCATGTGTTGAAAATCTTAGCTAGAATGATTACACAGCAAAATAAATGAAAGAGATCGGCAGATTGGCAAAGAAATGAAACTCCCAGTAATTGTAGATGATATCACTTTATATGTAGACAACCCTCAAACGATAAATATTATAGGAACCACGACTATAAGAATAAAAACCAACACAAAGACGTGCATACCAAAGGGAGCAGACTTTAGAATTGTCAGGGAGGTGTGGAGGCAAGGGTGGGAAGAGAAAGCAATGACCTATCAGGCTGACAGGTATTAAATTGGGTGAAAGGGAAGATGAAGTTCCAAAGAATGAAGAAGGGGGCGTGGGGGATAGGATGCTGTGAGGGCTGAACTGTTGAATGCAGAGTATTGTCTGAAATATAATCCTCCACCTACATGATTCCCAATAAAAATTAATTTTAAAAAGACCCTAGCATCTTAACCCAAACAAAAACAGAGGCACTGAACTGATCTCTTATTCTTTTATCATCATGGAGTTGCAGTAAAATAAACACCCAAAAAAGGATAGAAAGCACTATTTTTGATGAGGAGTAAACCGTGTTCCTTTCCTTAAATCCCATCTGTCTTTTTAATATTTGGGTGTAGAAATGGAAAAATATAAATAAAGCGCCTTGACAGTATCAAAGTGCATATATCATCTCAATAAAACATCATTTTGTGATTGTCTAATTTGCAAGAAAAAGAAGCAAT
>NW_022105908.1:11674097-11686571 GCF_000313985.2 Echinops telfairi | reverse complement strand
TTGCCATCACCAGAGTGTCGAGGAATGAGCGTCGATTAGGTCTGCCTGATCATCATGTCTATGCAGCGTTTGAAAGTGCCGTGGTTTGGGTCAGCCACACCTCAGTCTTCAGAGTGACAGCTGAGCTTTATAACACTGAGGTTAAAAGGGTCTACTACCACAGATTTTTCCAGCACAATACGTCACTTCATTTTTGGACTGCTGCTTCTCTGAGCATCCCTTGGAATCCTGGGCTGTCAAAAGAACGAGCCCGTCTGCTTGGAATAAGTTCCAGAATCTTCCTTAGAAATCACATCAGTGAGATGTTTTTCCTTGCATTTTAGACATTTTACAAGGAAAGACCAGTTCTTTGGAAAAGATCTCATGTGTGGGAGAGGATCGCGTCAAAGAGGAAGCCCCTTAATGGCATGATTGATACAGCAGCTGCCCCAATGGTCTCAAACTTGACAATGGTGACGATGGTGGAGGACTAGAGAGTGTTTCTTACCGTTGTACATAGGATCTCTTTGCATCAAAATGGGCTTTCTGGCACCTCACATCAACATTCCTTTTCGGTTCCTAACTTGGGCCTTTCAGTCACCAGTAATTTTCAGTGCATCTTAATTGTTTGATGAATTTCAGACTACAGACATTGTGAAAGTTTTTCATTTACCTACCTTGGCATTTGTTGTTGCATAAATTTGTACAACACTCATATTAAATTTTCTTCCTTGCTTTGTATGCATAATATCCTCCTAGTGAAATGGTTCTACCTCGGAAGAGAACTGGAATATTCTTTTTAATGATGAATGCCACACCATTTGACCTTGTTATTCCTAGCATGGTAGGCCACATGACTGACTGATTCAAAATGCCAAATATTAGTCCACATCAACTCTTTAATACCTAGTGCAAGAGACTTAATGGTGTAGTAGGTTGGGCTGCTAATCACAAGGTCAGCAGTTTGATCTCACCAGATGCTCTGAGGAAAAAATAAGAGGTTTTCTGTTCTTGTAAAGATTTATAGTCTTTACAAGACTGCGGAAGGTGGGGGAGAAAGGGGGAACTGATAACAATGATCTACATATAAGCCCCTCCCTGTGGGGTGGACAACAGAAAAGTGGGTGAAGGGAGACATCGGACAGTGTAAGACATGAAAAAATAATAAATATTTATAAATTATCAAGGATTCATGAGGGAGGGGAGGGAGGCGGAAAATGAGGAGCTGATACCAAGGGTTCAAGTAGAAAGAAAGTGTTTTGAGAATGATGATGGTAACAAATGTACAAATGTGCTTGACGCAATGGATGGATGTACGGATCGTGATAAGAGTTGTACGAGCCCCCAATAAAATGATTTTTAAAAGCACACAAAGATTTACAGCCTCGGAAACTCATATGGGGACATTATTTAACTTTTCATTCCATTTCATTTCTGACCACTTCCAATGTTCCTAGATTCGAACTTCATATATTTCAAGTAATTTTTCCCCAGCTGTTTCTTCTCATTTTAAAGCAACGATTGAAGTCATTGTACAACAGCAAATGAAAATTCCAGTCTTTGCTCCACCATGTAGTTAGGGTCAACTTTATTTTGTGGTTGCAGTTGCTTCCCAGTGATATTTTGAGTGTCTTCTAACCCGAGGGGCTTATCTTCCAGCCCTACATCAGACAATGTTGTGATGAGGGCATGTGGCTCGTTGTGTTTTGTCCCATGATACATGTAATTTCCATTGAACCAAGCCCTACTCAAAGCAGCGAACATCAACACATAATGAGGAAGAAATTTCACTTGTAGACTGTGACGTCCACTACTGCTCAAGAGTTTTCAACTGACCTTTTCTAATACGCTGCCCCAAATAGTACACATCAGTTTAGCAAAATTCCATAATCACATAAGTCAAACTTGCATATCTATATCTACTGTAACCTACTCCCTATTAATCTCTCTAAATCTTTGACTTTTTTGCACTGTTTACCTCTAGTGCAACACTGCAAGAATATCCTAATTTAATATGTAAAATGCAAATTTTACTGAACATAAATCAACGTTGCCTCTTCTTGTAAATGTCATGTAAATCATGCTTGAGGGTTTTTTGTTGTTGTTGCTGTTTAATATAATATTGTTTGAGATTTTTCCATGCTATTACTTTAATCCACAGTTCTTTTTTGGGGTTTTTTTTCTGTGTAACACAGACATTTACATTATATATGTCTTGGAATATTTAAAATGTATCTTGAAAAATCTTTCCTGATGCAATGAGTGGCTGATAAAAAATAACCACTCATTCCATCACACACATTTTAAGAGAGATAAGAGAAACTTAAGCTGTATGAAGAAGATGGATATAAGACTTTTAAGCACGTTTTCAGCCCAATCTTTTGGAGGAACTGAAGATGTTGGTGCCTACAGGTGTTACGAATAAGCTAAGGAGGCCAAGGTTGGTAATAACTGTGCATGTAGTTCTTTGGCTTGACTCCTTGTTCAAGGTCTTTGGACAATCGAGTTTGAGTGACTTCCCCTAAACTCAAGAGATTTTAATGTTAAAAACTAGTCGACCTGTTAACATTCCTCAGAGGAACCCTGCCTACCTTTATTCTTTTGGTTTCTGTCAGAAATAAACACAGTTTAAAAGTGATAGCAATACTATTTTGCATTTTGTAGTTGTGGTGAGATAAAGTTTCCAGAGTTCTGTTGTGAATATTTTTCATATCCAATTGCCATAATAAGACTTGGGATAGAAATCATACTTCTCCTGTGAATAAAAAAGCTAATGCTGGATTATTTATCAAAGACATACAGAAAGTAACATAAATACTGCTTGGGAAGAAAAACAAGTTAGCACTTCTGAACAGCCGTCGCATAGCAAAACAGACATGAACTAATTTAGTAGGAAATGACTTATGAGCAAAGCTTAGAATCATCACAAATGAATGTTTGACTACAAGTCAACTAAAAGGGGAACCTGTTAAAGAACCCAAAATATTAAATTGGCATAAACAAGTCGGTGAACGTGGTGGCATTTTATATGGCAAGATAATTAGAGATAATGAAATAAAATTAAAGACATTGTGAAGGGAGTTTAAATTAACTGAATTGTGGAGGAAAACAGGTTAGGAGTAATCAGCAATCGTAGCATATTTTCTATTGAATTCCAGGAAACTGATTTGAGTATGAGAATGATTAATTATAGGATGAATTTTCAATGAGTACTTTGAGATACTGTACTAGAAAATGGTTACGTTTCAGAAGAAGGGTAACTAGCATCAACATGAGGATGCACGTGTACTCATAGAGTTACTTTAGAGTCAAACACACACACAACATTATTTAATCTTGTGTTCGAGAAGAGGAGCCGGGCTACAATGGTAAGATAAACAGTGGGCTTCTCATTGAACTATTGCCAGTTTGAACCCACCCATCAGCCTTTCCCTGGCAGAGAGACAAGGTCACCTGCAGCCTTTTAGAATAACAGTCTTGGAAATTGTGAAGAAAACTTCTATTCTGTCTTACAGAGTCACTGTGAGACAAAACTGACTCAACAGCAGAGGTTTGATTAACAAGGGGAAATAAGAGAATGCCGATGATTTAATAAAACATGCTCCTGAATGCTAGCATAGTAATTCCTAATCTCTCCAAGTGCAAACTCTCTTCGTGAGCAAATGTGAATAATTTTTTAAGAGCTAATACCAGCTCCACTGGAGCTCTAAATATAGCCACCAGTGAGTCCCGGCTGTCTCTAATCCCCTGGTTTCATTCACTATGAACCGTGACCCCAGCAATCAGTCATTGAGTGAAAGATTCTTGAACAATCAGTCATTGAGTGAAAGATTCTTGGATCCCACATAGACCAATGCTTCCTTCCTTCCAGCATTTTCACTTGCTTCTCTGCATCCCACAGCTCCTTGATGATCCTGGTTGTTTGCCCCATCATAAGGAACTCTGGTTACGCAATGATTTAATGCTCAACTGCTAGGCAATCTGCTCCCATAAAGTTTCCAGACTAGCAAACCCTGTGAGGCAGTTCCACTCTATCCTATAGGATCCCCGTGAGTCAAAATCAACTTGACAGGGCAAAAGAACAGCTGCAAAACAAATACCACAAATAGGTGGCTGTAAAGAACAGAAAATTATTTTATCAAATTGCTAGAGGCCAGCAGTCCAAATCAGGTTCATGGTCATGTTCACAATTTCTTCTTTGTGGATAGAATCCTGGGTATTCCTGGGCTCTTCAGTCTTCACGTGACATTACTTTATCCCCATCTGTTTCTCCCCATTTTTGCATGCTTGTCTCCAACTATACTGATATCTGTGTAATTTGGACGTGAGTAGATTCAGGGAGGACCTTGCACTGGCATGACCCCAACTGATGAATTCATGTGCATTATACTAGATTATGCCCAACAATATAGCCATAGGTATATGTTCTAAAACATATGAGGAAAACATGATTCAATATCCATAACACCATATAAGTAATTTTATGCCCTTGTGGGAGTTATCATGCACCTTTCTCTACAATAATTCCTGGAATTAGAGTGCTTGGTGAAAATAAGCTCCATTTGCCCATACTTGACACTGTTATCAGTTTGATAGGTCCATAGACAGGGCCCAACTAAAATGAATGTTTTCCGTTTATCAGTCTGGCGATGGATTTTGTGAAAGGGGGACTGCAGTGTCTCAGAAGTCTGGGAAAGGAAGGCAAAGGATGAGGAGCTGGGTATGTGACCTTGCTCGGAGGGTATTCTGGTCTTAGAGAAGATGTGAAGGGTGAACAACACTGAGAACCTGCAGGTCTAAGGAAGATGGGGTCTGGTGTTCACACAATGATTCCAGTGACCTTTGTTAGATTCTGAACAACCTTATGATGTGATCCTCAAGGCATAAGCTGCATTAGTAATGTCTGCCCTGGTACAGGGCAATCTAGGAGGGCTGCCCTAGAAATAAAACCACAAATTACTTCTATTCTCTGATATCAGCATTTTGTAAAGCAAGTTTATTAGATGAGAATCATAATTGTTTAGATAGCTGGAGGAATAATGATATTGAGTTAAAATTTTACATGGATCACAGGGTTTGTCTCACTGCTAAACTTCAAATAAATTGGCATCAAATCCCCTAGGGTTTTATGTATGTATGGCAAAACACAATTAAAACTCCTATCAGAAGAATAAAGAAAACTGAAGCAAATGTGAAATTCACTAAGACAAATAGAATGTAAGGGCCTGAAAAACGTCAAGGAGCCTTTTCTGCTATGTTATTCCCTTTGATTTGGACAAAATTGTGCAGTTTCTCTTTGTGAACACAGTTGAATTGGTTAAAAGTGAATCAAAGTGGAGAAGGAAATTTATAAATTCCCTGTCATCATGCATGTCACTTAATGCTAATTTTGCTAGTCTGGGTAAACTAGAGCAACAAATCCACAGAAACTCATATATGTATAAGAGTTTTCTATATAGGGTACATTTAGATACAGAAAGCATCCCAACCCAGTCCAGTCCAAGCCCATAAGTCCGACTTAGCCCAATTCATTTGACACCGATCCACAAAGTCCTCCTCAAACTCACAAAACACACACAATGACACCAAACACAGGAGGATCATAGGCCAGTGGGTAGAAAAGTCTTTGAATCAAGTGGCAGTGTAAGCATCTCAGTGCTGGCAGGGGACTCCACACGGCTGCTCCAGCACCCAGGACTGCATCGGGGTAAATCCATGTGGCTTCTCCTCAGGGATGTCTCCCCTGCCAGCTAAGGCAGCCACTCACTGGTCCGACCATCAGAGACCAAGAGACCAGAGAACCAGAAAGGTGAGCCTCACTGAGATCTTTATCTCTCCGCCTTTCTATTAATCCCACATGTGTTTATTCACCAGGTTGGTACAATAAACCTTAACGATCTCACTAATCATGATATTCTATGGGGCTAAGGGTTTTTATTGCCCATTCATGTTCCTGTGTCTCATTCACCTATTATCATCTTCTCTTTATTGAAGAGGGTGATGGATGAGGGTGAGTGGATGAGTGGATGCCAAGAATGGACATCCGAGGACTTGCTGGGCTAGATGGGATCTCTGGCCACTTTGGGGGCAGGATCTTGGCTCATCCTACTGTGACTCCTTTGTGACAATATCAAGATATGTTGAGAAATTCTCAGAGTCTCTGTTTGCTACCAGAAACCAAACTAATAGCAAACACTGTCACCAAACTGACAAGCAGAAAAGACTGTGATTCTATTGGACAGTTACCTACTGAGGGGCTGTTACAATCTCTTGGACTGTGGCTGCTCAATTTCTCCCATATTTGGCTTTTGATTGAGGCTCACTACAGAGATGTTAATTGCTTTGTCAGGTGCGGATACAATAAAGTTTCCACACACCAACTGTCCCCATGTTTCAGGGTAATATTTCTGTAGTGAGTGCCATGGTATGAAAACAAATAGGTATCCTAATGCGAAAAGTTCAATCTAGGAATGCTGAGAGTCACAATGATGGGGCAAATAATGTATAGAAGGAGCAAGGGGAGGTGTTGGTGAATGAAATCAGAACAGGTGTATTTGTCGATTGCTTCCAGAGAAGGTTGTCAGTCACATGCTCTGAAACCAGTTGACAAATAGATGTCACTGAAAGTCAGAAATAGAAAATTAGCCCACAGCCAAATAGGCAGCTCGGCTTTGAAACAAAAATACACAAGTGTCAATTTGACAATGCAAAAGGAGGCTGTTAAAAGGAAACACCAATTAGTCAATGTGAAAAGCCAAATCTGATTTCCCATCCCCGACTTCCAACTGTAGAAATGAGAAGCCCCATGAAGTTTCATCATCTGGGTCTGTAGCTTCTCATACTCAGGTGTGTCATATCCTTCATTTATATAAGGAACTTCAAAAACTTTGTGAAATGGAGGAGAATCAAGATGGTGTCTAGGTATAATCACCTTCCCAGTGTTGCTGTTGTTAGATTGGAAAATAAAGAGATAAGGGGGTCTGCATATGTGGTGAAGAAAGCTGATGGTTCCCAGCTATCAAAAGATATAGCATCTGGAGCTTTCAAGGCTTGAAGACAAACAAGTCACCATCTAGCTGAGAAGCAACAAAGCCCACATGGAAGAATCACATGAGCCTGTGTGATCATGAGGTGTCCATAGGATCCCAGAACAAAAAAATCATATCAATGTGAATGAGGGGGAGGGCAGAGTAGAGACCCAAAGCCTATCTGTAGACTATTGGAGATCCCCTCACAAAAGGGTCACAAGGAATAGATGAGCCAGTAGGGTGCCGTATAGCACCAATGAAACATACAACTTTCCTCTAGTTCTTTAATGATTCCTCCCCATGACTATCATGACCCCAATACTACATTACAAATCCAGCTAGACTAGAGCATGTACACTGGTACAAATAAGAGTTCATAACACAGGGGATCCAGGACAGATAGATATACCCCCCAGGACCAATAATGAGAGTAGTGATACCAGGAGGGTAGGGGGAAGGTGTGGGGAGAAAAGGGGAACTGATCACAATGATCACCTTACCTGACTTTAACACCTACTATGCAGCCACAGTGGTCAAAACAAAACAAAACAAAAACAAAAAAGCATGGTACTGGAATAATGACAGATACTCAGACCAATGGAAAAAAAAAAACCACAATAAAACAGAGAACCCAGAAATCAAGCAATCAGCACATAGACAGCTGATCTTCAACAAAGGCCCTCAAACCATCAAATGGGAGGTGGAGGCCCTCTTTAACAAATTATTCTGGAAACAATAGATATATACCTGTAGAAAGGTGAAACAAAACCCTTGCCTCACCCCATTCACAAGAACAAACTCAAGGTGGATCACAGACCTAGAAGTAAAACTCCAAATTATCAGGCCCATCAACAAAGCAATGGGGACACACCTAAGAACCTTGGTGCAGGGATTACATAGGCTAACTGTAATAGGGAAAAGGTACACACACAGATGAAGGAGAAGTCGACAAATGGGATACACTAAGGATAAAATGCCTGTGTGCTTCAAAAGACTTCACCAAGAGAATAAGAGAACCCACTGAGTGGAAGAGGATTGTTAACAATGGTACAACAGACAAAGGGCTTATTACTAAAATCGACAACACCCTCCAGGCCTTCAAAAAGAAAATGGTTAATCCTCTGAGGAAGTGAGCACAAGACCTGAACAGAAGTTTCACCAGGGAGGAGACTCGAATGGCCAACAAACATATGTGAAAATGCTCCTGATCATTAGCCATCCGAGAAATGCGAATTAAAACAACTCTGAGATACCACCTAACACCCTTGAGGATAGCCCAAATCAGAAATCAGAGAGCAACAAATGTTGGAGGGGATGTAGTGAGATAGGAACTCTCCTCCACTGCTGGTGGTCACGCAGATACATACAGCCATTGTGGAAAGCCATCTGGCAATGTTCAAACCAAATGAAAATTGCGTTACCTTACGACCCAGCAATCCCTCTACTGGGCATATATCCAAAAGAGGTAAGAAATTGACCACAACCAGGTATGTACGCTCCAATGTTTATTGTGGCACAATTCACAATCACAAAGAATTGGAAACGACCTAAATTTCCTAAATTTCGATAGATGAGTGGATTAGAAACTCTGGCACACATACACAGTGGAGTACTATGCATCACTAGAAAGCACTGATGATCGCATGACGCATATTGTCCCATCGGAAGGGTTGGAGGAAAGTATACCAATTGAAGTCAGCCAATCACCAAAGGACAAGTAAAACAGGAGTCCACTGAGGTAAGTATAATCAGCAGAGTAGGTGCAGAAGGAAAGCCATTTATCTCACACTTTACGGGTTGAGGTATAGGCAATCGAGCGGGGAAAGAGCAAACCCGAGGATGTACATGTCATTCCAACACAAAGAAGGGGAAAGGGGGCTGGAGAAAAGGGGTAGGGGGAGAGAGAGACCATAGAACTGGGGGAAGAGGATGCTAATCCATCAGGGGAGGGTATTGTTGATGTCTCCACAGAAATGAGAGTGTGAGTACAGACCCCACCACACTGAGTCGAGCCTTAAGGGCAACGTAACCACATGGAAGCAACTCATGAACAGAGAGGTCTACAGTGTGGTCCCAACCAGAGCCAAACTAACCCCTAACCTCCAGCCCCTAAGACACCCCCCCCACACACACACACACAACTACAGAGGACAACACTAAACCTACAGGTTGAGGAGAGGGTCTGACCAGCCACAGCCACACAGAAGCAAACCAAGAAGGAAAAAGAGAGAACAAGGGACTAGACCCCATGCTGGCACACCAAGCCCTAAGGATGACATCCCTGCACAGAACGGCTAAGGCACAGAGAGTTCTGTAAGGCCGACAGCAACTCGAGACATGATGTCCCCTCACTGGAGCATACTACCATAAAGGACCACCCTGGGCATACACATCGCACGGAGTGAGTCTGGTCTGACACTCCCCACTTGGGGAAAACCAAGAAGAGAACAGAACAGATAAGCAATAGGAGCAAAGCCAAGGCACAAAACCCCTGAGACACAAACATAGACTTCAGGTGATGTGGGGCATTCCTGGAAGCCCCCAGGACCGATGGGAAGATAATCATAAAGGTCAGTGGACAGACCTGAAATTAGGTATGCTTTTTCAGATTTTTTGTTTAGTTTTGTTTTTGGGTGGGAGAGGATTTGCTAGTTGTTTTTTCTCTTCTCTTTTTCTTTCTTTTTATTCAATCTTCTGTTTTCTTTTTGTTTTATCTCGGTTATTGTAGGTTTGCCTACCTATATAAGATCATCGTGGGAAGCAAACCCGAGGAGAAAGTAATGGGACTGATGGTTACAGAGGGACCTGGGGGGAGGAGGAGGCAGGGGAAAGGAGCGGTGAGCAAACACCATAGGCAGGGGAACAACTAGGGAATTCAAAGCAACAATGAGGGGCAGGTGGTGTTGGAGCAACAGCAATCTAGCTAACAGGGATTACTAAGAGGCAGAAGAAGGGTGGGCATGATGCTGGGGCAGGAGGAAAGTAAAAAGAAACAGGAGGGATCTTAGAAGCAAAGCTATGGATAGAGGTATAAACCTAGGTGTGCACTTATATATTAATTCATAAATTATAGGTATTGGCCCATGTACTTATATTTATATGGCAACACACTGAGGAAGTGGAAGAACTTTGGGCCTCTGCTCAAGCTCTGCCTCAATGCAAGAACACTTTGTTCTAACAACCTGGAATCCTGTGATGTTCACCCTCCCAACACAATCTCTGAAGACAAAATGGGTGCATGAGCAAATGTAGTGAAGAAAGCTGATGGTATCCAGCTATCAAAAGATATAGCATCAGGGCTCTTCAAAGCTTGAAGTTAAATAAGCCACCATCTATCAGAGAAGCAACAAGCCCACATGGAAAAATCACACCAACCTGTGACACAGAATCAGGTAACAGGCGCCAGAAGACCCAAAATAAAACAAAAACCATATTTTTGAGAATGAGGGGAGTCGGAGCAGAGACCAAAAGCCCTCTGTAGACAGTAGGACATCCCCTCACAGAAGGGTCACAAGTAAGGGATGAGTCAACCAGGCAGAAGTATAGCACCGATGAGTGGAGAGAAAATGTTTTGAGAAATGATGTACAAATGCACTATACACAATTGATGTGTGTATGGATTGGGATAACAGTTGTATGAGCCCCTAATAAAATGTTAAAAAATATATATTCCTCTGGTTCTATGAGGCTTCTTCACCCCCCAACATCATGGACCCAATCAAGCCTTTGAGTCTGGCTAGACCGGAGTACGTACACTGGTACAGATAAGAGTTCAGGACACATGGAATCCAGGTCAGATAAACTCCTCAGGAGCAGACATGGGAGTAGTGAGACCAGGGGGGTAGGGGAAATGTGGGGGGAGGAAGAAATGAAGGGGTAACGGATTGCAATGATCGATGCATAACCCGTCCACCCCCACCTCGAGGGACACGAACAACAGAAATGTCGGTGAAGAAAGACAGTGGTCATTGTAAAATATGAAAAGAATAATACTTTATAATTTATCAAGGGATCAGGAAGGTGAGAGGAGGGGAAGGAGGGGGGAAAGAGGAGCTGACACCAAAGGCTCAAATAGAAAGTAAATGTCTATAAATAATGATGGCAACATATGTACAAATATGCTTGATACAATTGATGTGTGGGTTGTTATTGTGATGAACTGTATGAGCCCCAATAAAATTATTTTAAAAAAAATAACTGAAAGAGGCCCCAATAAAATGATTAATAAAATAATAAAATGAATCAGTATAAAGACAATGTTCATGAAATGTTTCTATTATCCTCTAATGATATTTTCCCATTAACTGTTCAAAGCTTCCTTCATGTGCAGGTCATGTGATAATTTTTAATTAAAAAATCAAATTGTTTTGTGAATTTTCATTTTCAAAGGTAATTCAATAGCAATGTTGAATCCTACAAGTTCGTGTGCCTTTTCGTGAAACAGAACCAAACCTTTTTGGAGCCCGTGGTGGCACAACGTTTAAATGCTCAGTTGCTAACCAAAAGGTTGCTGGTTTGAGTCTACCCAGAGACACATTGGAATAAAAAGCCTACTTCTAAAAAACTCAGCCAGTAGAAACCCTATTGAGCACAGCCCTACTGCCGCACACATGAGAGATCTATGTGAAATAATTAACTTGATGTTGTGGTAGTGGTTAGATAACATTGAGTCGGCTCTGACTCATAGCAAACCCTTGGTACAGCTTGATAGCATCCACTTTTTTGATTTGGTTTGTATCTAATTTCTAACACTTTGTTTATAATCATAATAGGTGAAAACATCAGGTTTTTCCCGAGAGAATTGTAAATTGAATCTAGTCTACAAAAATGGCTAGTAAATATGTTTTCATTAAGTGTGTGAAATCGTAGAAAAACTGGAGAAAGCTTTTTTAGGATTTTGAGGTGTATGGAGTGAGAATTGACTCGATGATGGGTTTTTGGTTTGAGTGGTTCTTTGTTGGAAATATGTAAGGTGATTGGTTGGTGTGCTTGTTTGGGGTTGTTAAAGTGGCTGATTTGCTTTTGATAACTAATGGACATCATCCAGAAACACAAGCATTTTATGTTTGGGACTGTTCTGTCCAAATAATCTCCCTCACCCTGCCCCCCAAAGCCAATAGTGACCCTAGTGAGAAATACTGGGGATACAAGAAAATGTCTCTTTTGGCCAGTTCATAATATGATTAATATGACCCCATGAGTAGGACAGAAACTTCGTGGATCCTGAATGTAAAAACCTCCTTATTAGGGGTTTTTGGAGCCAGGCTTTGGGAAAGGAAAGGGACATCCACTGTACCTCAGAGGACAAAACCATTCATGTATTCATCCAATGCCCTTAAAAGGGTTCATAGGGGGAGGGGAGTGGGGAGGGAGGGGGAAATGAGGAGCTGATACCAAGGATTCAAGTAGAAGGCAAATGTTTTGAGAATGATGATGGCAACAAATGTACAAATGTGCTTGACACAAT
>NW_022105908.1:11660606-11673543 GCF_000313985.2 Echinops telfairi | reverse complement strand
ACCAGTGTACCTCCTCTGGTCTAGCCAGTCTTGCAAGATCGAATTCGAGTCATGGTAGTGGGAGCGGGGAGGAAACCTTTAGGAACTAGAGGAAGAGTACTACTGTTTTACAGACAAAACCAACTTCAACTCAGAAGAGAGAATCACTTGCCAAAGGACAAGAGGCAATAAACGACCAATGAGGTAATAAGAGTGAAACGTAGAAGCAGACTTCTGGGCACATGTTCATCTGCTCTCAACAAGAGTAGTCCCTCTCAAAATAGTGAATTTCATTTCAAAAAGTAAAAGGGGGGCCCCCAAAGGGAGGGTCTTTTATAGACCATTTTTCTGACTATGTGAACTATATTTACAGTGGATCTTCTTCCACGGGGGAATGCTACAAAGGTATAAAAACAATTTATATCCTTACTAGACCTCGTTGTAGTGAAATTACTCTCGATATGTTCCTGAAAAACCAAGGTCTTCTATTCCCCTTTTTTGCTAGTTTATTTATGTTGAACTACACTAAATAGTAAAAGGATGTTTTTTTAATGTATATCCTATAAACATCGTTACCAAAGAATTAGAAATGATTAGCCTCATAGCCATCAGAAAATGTGCTGCTAAACAGTCAGAACTAATTCGGAAAGCTGGAAGCTCTTATGAACAGCCCATTACTGTAATTGGCTTTTGTGCAACAAATGGATTATGTTCCTCGGGGCTTTGTAGAGAAATGAAATAAATTGAATATAAACTAGATTACCATTCCTTAAAGTACTTTTAAGTACTTTATGTAGTCTAGTGCTTGAGAGATATTTGCCAACTTCGTGGCCTCCTCCGCATGTCTCATTCACTTGCTGGTTTTCTTATTAGAACCCAGTGAACAAATCATTGAGGAGCATCAGAGATCTCTAACTTAAATATTCACATTGTTACAGGCTCAGATTTATACTAAATGTAACATTGCATTTGCTTCATAAGCAGAATGGATGTATATAATAAATTTGTATTAATATAATCCTTTGAAAAACTATGATATCTGCAGCTTTAGTGCAGTCTAATTTATATTCACTAGATATAAGTATTGTAGTTTTCATATATATCTATGTTCTCCCTTTAATGGCAAATCTTGCTTCTTTTACCTAAAATTCTGTGATTGTAAAGTGTTATCATACACATTTAAACATTGATGAAGGCTTAATAAATTTCCACGTAGTATTTCTTTAAAAACGATGGAATATATTGAATCCTTTGGGTTATTCAGAATAGCCTAGAGGAAAGTCTACCTTTATATGCAGGCTAGTATGAGTAATGTTAATCTTAAGGATCTAATATTTAGAGATTCTCTAAATGGTCATAAAAATAGGGAAGATGCTCATGTTGATTCCAGTCTGCTTTTACTCTTCATGGTTCTCAAAACCTTCCGCTTGAAATTTTGATTCAAAATATTGTATTTGTCAGTGTACTTAAGTTTGCACGTGGTCCAAATGAAAGCAGTATTTGCATAACAATTAGATTGCTATCAGAAGATGGTTAAATCCTAGAACCATGACTGCTTTATCAAGTCTATCTTCCTCAGAGCAAAGGTTACTACAAAACACACACCAGGGACACAAATACTAGAGGAAGCTCCAGGAGAGGACATCATCCAAGGGATTTTATCGTTATTCGTACTATTACAAACTGAGTGTAGGCTTTGCTATTCCAGCAGCTCTCTTCTGTCTTGAAAGGTGACCACAGAGAACAGAATTGCTGTCTCAGCACTTGTCAACATCTTCCCTAAATAAACAGTGCAATGCTCTATTCTTCCTGACGTGGATAGCTGCCTATTTCTCCCATATAACCAGAGAAATGCATAAGTGGGATTGTACTGCACACTTTCTACTGAAACTTATGATTTTCCCTTAATGATTTTTTTAATTAGCACAGATTTTTTGTCCTAGCATATTTCTGTGGGGTATGCCCGCAGAATGAGTACACTGCAGTTTATGGTAATAACCCTTTTTGGGTAAATATTTGGACAGGGGGTGAGGAGTGATTCAGATAAAAATAACAGCGTGCTAGTAAATCTATCTTTGTGTGCATATCAACATTAACACCCTGGAATATATTCTTAGAAATATTTCTGAGTTTTACAATTAAATTATAGGATTTGTCATTTTTTGAAATAAAGGGCCCAATTTTATTGTCTATTAATTACAGGTTTTAAGTCTGAATTCAATATTCAAATAATTTTTCCTATTATCTCTACTCGTTTGTCTTTCTCTTTATTATATAAAAATTCTGGACTCTTTGTGTTTTATGTGTTGAATATGCTTTCACTAAACTAGTTGCTTAATTTTAATATCGGTTATATCTTTTTGAAAAATATTTGTTTTATTGACCTATAATCCATTTATCATACAATTCAATGGTTGTGGACATCGACAGAAGAGATGGGGGATAAACTTGACTGTATCTATAAGTCATCAGCCAGATCAAGGCCATGAACTCATTTTGCAATAGACCATCAATTGATAATATGCAAATTCAAGTTGAAGCTAAAGAAAATTAAAACGAATCCATGAAACCCAGAAAACAACTTTGAATAAATATAATCTGAATTCAGAAATCATCTCAAGAAAAGAACTGAAACCTTGAATGCTAATTATTGAAGACCAGATGAATGAATTGTGTTATACATCAAGGACACCATACATGGCATCAAAAAGAAAGATAAATGCATTTAAAATGACAGTAAAGAATGAAAGGAAAAGAGATGCAATAGGAGACTCCAAAACTTTCTCTTGAACTTGGAACTGTTAAGGTAAAATGAAGAAAGATGAAGAAAGAAGCGGAATAGAATGATTCAAAAGGCAGTTTGAGAAAATAGTGAAATATTGTATAAAATGGGAGGGGGACTGATATTTTAAAACCAAAGGTGAAGAACATGTGCAGCATTTATCAAGCTCAAAAACTGAAGAAAGAAATCTACTCTTGATTTAAAATATTGAAGGATTCCATGGGCAAAATATTGAATAACAAGAATAATTACAAAGTTGTAAGAAATGCAGAGTTGCTACTTGAGGTAGTTAGTTTATTGTGCCAACCTGGCCAATAAACACATGTGGGGTTAATTGAAGGGCAGAGGGATAAATGACTCGGTGAGACTCACGTTTCTAGTTCTCAGGTCTCTTGCTTTGTGATGGTTGGAACAGGGTGCAGCTGCCTTAGCCAGTTCCCTGTTTCAGCTGGCAAGGCTCACTTCCTGCAAGACATCCCCAAGGAGAAGCCGCCTGGACCTACCCCGATGCAGACCTGGGTGCTGGAGCAGCTGTGTGGAGACCCCTGCCAGCGCTGAGATGCTTACATGTTCACTGATTTGGCTTTCCTCCTACAGTCGGCATCATAGTGTGTGTTTTATGAGATGGTAGAGGACTTTGTGGATTGGTGTCGGACATATGAGTTAATGGGTTAATGTTGGACTTGTGGGCTTGGGCAGCACTGGGTTGGGATGTTTTCTTGATGTGCCCTTAATCTTTATATAAAACTCTCTCTTATACATGAGTTTCTGTGGATTTGTTTCTCTAAAGTACCCAAACTAATACACTGCGAAAAATAATTGGTCACGTTTCAAAGATTTCAGGGGATAGCATATAATCCAGAGCAGATTGTACTAAAAAGAGAAACCCAAGCTTCACTGAAAGCATTGATGAAAAACAAGGCTCGAGGAATTGACAGAATTCCAAATGAGATGTTTCAACAAAGAGATGTGAAGCAGGAAGCACTCCCTGTATGCCAAGGAACTGGGAACAAATTACCTGGCCAACAATAGCAAGAGATCCATATTTATGCCCATTTTTAAAAAAGTGTTCCAAAAAAGTTGGATACTATAGAATAATAATATTAACCTCACAGCAATTCAATTAAAAATAATTGGAGTAGTATCATCAACAGGGAACCTCCAGAAAACCAATCCAATTGCAGATGAGAATGTAGAACAAGGAATATCATTGCTGATGTCAGATAAACCTTGACATAAACAGATAAATCCAAAAAGATGTTTACCTGTGTTTTGTTCACTATACAAAAGCATTTGACTATGTGCATCACAACAAATTATGCAAAGAATGGGAATTTCAAAACATTTCATTTTTCTCCTGTGGAAACGGTATTTTGAACAAGAAGCAATTGATAGAGGAGAAAAAGAGATACTTAATATCGAGTTTAAAATCAGGAAAGGTGTGCATAATGGTGATATCCCTTCACTGTACATTTTTAATTATTATGCTTAGCCAGTAACCCAAGAAACGGGACCATATCAACAACATGGTATAACAATTAGGAAGAAGACGTATTATCAATTTTTCATATGCAGATAATACAACCTTGCTTGTTTAAAGTGAAGAGAACTTGAAGCAGTTCCTGGTGGAAATCAGAGACTAAGCCCTTCCATATAGATTACACTCCAGGTAAAGACACCCCCCCCCTTCCCTGCTATGTTGGGGCCACTCTGGCATTCAGAAGAGGCACAGACTGGCTTTCTTCTATATCGGGAGGAGAAAGGGCTGGCACTTCCCGGGCTAAACTCCAAGAGAACTGTCTTATTGATTTCAGTAGCCCTGAGGGGTTAGAGGAGTACGCTCCATGACGTGACCTGCTTCAACTGGCCTGCCTCAATTGTAGTGGATCTGATGTAAGCGTTTGGAGTAGGCTAGCAGTTGACTATGACCACGTGGCACAAGGATTGTCACTCTCCAAATGGACCCCTAACGAAGTCTTCTTTGTTGCTGTCACAGTCGTCAGCCTAGTAGGTTGACTGTGAGTGTAATCCATACTCAATATGCCTGATTCCTAGCACACAGGAGCTTCAGTGTGCAGTCCTTATTGCCCAATAGAAAAGAAGGCAGGCAGACTCAAACGAACCTTGAGGATGTCTGTTCTGTTGGTTTCAATGGCTATGGTGGTGAAGATGCACACATAAGTCAGCATATAGTGTTGGGAACAGATTCACCTGTAGGGAGCCTTATGTTGCAATCCATAGTAGCCTGGAAACGCACAGTGACTAGGTATTAGAAGGGCTGTCATATAATAAAAAGACTGCCGGGGGAAGTCTGCCTTGTTAATGTTGGAGCCGAAGCCTGGGATCCTGCCTCTACACAGCCAGAAGAAGTCCTTGTTTGGAAAGCAGGCTCTGTTTCCTAGGGCTGTTTCCCCAGTACATTGCAGTTAGATGGAAATGGCAGGGTCAGTAGGAGAGGTGATTTCCCTACTGTGAACAACTCATTGATTCTTGCTTGCCTGCATTTCTCTGCTGCTGTCACCTGCACTCCAAGTTAGAGTCCCTCAAGGGAAAGCCCAATTTCTTTGCTGTATTTTTTTTGCATCTGTGGAAGAAATCAGAACAGCAGTTTCTTTGTGACAGAATGTCCTAGACATAAAAAAAAAAATCATTCTTAATAGCTGTTAAGTTGAAGAAGAAATCAAAATGGGAATTAAAAACATTCTAATTTGACCAAGAGCCATTGTCTTCATCATATGGTTGTTAGTCACCCTCCAGGCCTGGAATTGAACACATCCAAGTGGCTCAATTTTTCAAATTATAGAGAGGTTTTGGAAGTTAAATCATTTCATGTCAACTTGAAGATACGTAAAAGTGTCGGGTGGTATTTAATCCGTCACAGTCAGATGGTGCCTCCTTTGGGGTGTGGCCTTTTCATAAAGAAGGCACAAAGAACCTCCTTTTCCCTCTCTGCCTTCACCTTCCTGCTGGGGGACCCTGATTGCTGCCAAAACCCTGCAATGATGCCACCACCATTGGATCCACACAACTTTGCACCCACCAGATTGTGATATTCCTGCATTCTGCATCATTGCTTATGACCACGTGTGTCTGACGAGGGACTTATGGACTAGTACCAGACTTCTGGACTTGAGTTGGACTGGGCTGATTTACTTGATATATCATTACTTCTCAGTATAAAGCTCTTTCTCACACATGTATGAGTGTCACTGGATTTGTTTCTCTAGTCAACCCGGCCTAAAACAAAGGTCTTAGAACAATCTACCATTTGAGCTCAAAGGGGTATTTGTCCAAGGGTGGAAAGGAGTAGGAAAGAAGGAAGAATAAAAATGGGAAACAAAGAGAAAAAGCAGGATACGTAATTTAGTCTATGGAGATTAAAATCAATGACGTGACACAAAATATATACAAATAGTTGAATGGAAAATTGATTTTCTCTGTAAACCTTCACCCAATTCACAATAACAAGTTTTAAACATAATGATTTTAATTAGTAGACTGCATAAGTATAATCAAAGTGACATTTATCAAACTATATTCTTTAAAAAACAAATACAGAAAACAATGAACATGCATACCTCGTTTATTGTGTTTTACTATATTGTGCTTCACAGATACTATTCTTTTTGCTTTTGAGTTTACAAATGCAAGGCTCGTGGCAACCCTGCTATCAACCAAATCTATTGACACTATTTGTCCAATACCATGGGTAAAGTGATTTTTCCAATGGGCACATTTCTATGAACAGATCCATGATTGAAGCTCAAAGACACCCAATTCTACTATCTGAAACTGTCTTTAACAAGCCATGATCTTCATAAACTAAAATACCTTTAACACTTGGCTGCTCAGTGTATTGCCTCAGGACTAGCAGCTTTGGTATCTGCCAGATGCTATTAGAATTTCAGAGTCCCACACCTTAGAGCAATTAAACCAGAACCAGCATTTTTAAGAGGAACCCCAAATGATTTCTTGTAAAGAGCAAGACACTCACCATGTTTTAACTAAGAACGTCTCATTTAGAGAGAAATACATATAAACACATTATGGTTACAATTTAAGGGAATGACAGAAATAACCCTTACTGATAGTTTCAGATGAACATAGCACTTTATGGGGTCACTGACAAGTTACATGCAGTGGAACTGATACATTTGAAACTCAGCTCCATAAATCAAGACAACAGGGCAATCAATGTTCAGGCCAAAACCCAGCTGTGGTGAGGACTTGTCTGTGCACCATATGCCTTTGGAGATCTAGTTACTTACAGACAACTTGGGAATTGCGACGAGAACGGCCCTCAGCAGGGCCAGCTCATCTGGGGCTTACCTTCGAATCTCTGCCTAACTCCTGATTGCTGTGGAGTAAGCTAGACACTAAGACAAGAAGAGCAATCAGCTGTGGCAGCTGAATAAATTCTGTGCTCCTCTTGTATTGAGCCTTGCCTCCAAGTCACCGTCTACAGATGCACTGCCATTGGCCTCCTCATTACATCCTCCAACCAAAAATGGATGTACCTGTCATCACACATCTTACCAACCCTGCCTTCCCACCTTCCATCAAACCATCAGACTTTGCTTATCCTCCTGCCTACCTTTGCTTGTCATTTGAGTTTGTATTGACTTTTGTGCCTTGCACTCAATAATTTGAGAAAAACCTTGGTTTATTGAGGCCATTTAAAATTATAATTTACTTAACATGTTAATCTCCCCAATAAATCTGCCATTGTGAAAGGACACAATCAAGGGTGCTTGAAGGGTCATTGCACATACTGATTACCTTTGGGTGTGCTCAGCATTTTTTGTTCATTAATGTCTAAGGAGCATCTGTCAATAATATGTCCCAAACTTTGAGAGAAGGTGACCAAATGAATGGTGTAGCTGTCCAAGGATATAAGGTAAGCAGTAGAAGGAGTTGTCGGGAAGAGATAGAATATTAGTCTACTTGAAGACAGTTGTAATTCTCATGTAAGGTATTTAAGTAGAATTATTTGAAAAGCAAATAGATATACTAGTTTGAAGAAGATAAAAAGGCCTAGAGTGGACATGTGAACCATATGGTCTTGACTCACACATGACTCTAAATGGCACCTAACAGCACCCCACACTTCAGATACAATATCTGAAGTTGTGGATCATGGACCCTAACTGAGGTCTATTGGAACCATTTGTCCAACAGCATGGACTCATTTCATACCTCAATGTCACATTTTGGTAATTCTCACAATACTCAAAACTTTTATATAATGCTATTGCATGTGCAATAGAATATTGTGTAAACATAGATTTTATAGGCACTGAGAAACCAAAGCATTTTCTGACTTGCTTTATGGCCATGTTCATTTTATTGCAGCAGTCTGTAACCAAACCTGCAACATCGCCAAGGTGTGTCTGTCCCTCTACACTCAGCTCTATAAGATACAAAGCAGCAACGAAAAAACCAAAATGATCAGGTGAAGAGAATTATCCAATGCATCTGGGGTCACATAAATGAATGTAGGGGGTGTGAAAAATTTGGCAACAATAAAAGGTTTCTTAACAGGAGAAAATCAAAATTTAATTCAAAATCAAACATATAACGAATCTGAGGTGTTTCTGGTAGCGCTTGCATGTGCTGCATCGTGTGGCTTCACTACCCCCTTAGTTGTGAACACACAAGAGACAGACGGTACTGTGCATGTTTTCATGAAAGTCAAGGCCAATGCATCCTTACTAGAAAAATATCAGCTCAGATTCAAGACTGTTGTATATTAAAAAATGGCAGGTTTTTACTGTATGTACAATTTTCAGCTCTTACAGAAGCATAATAGTTTAATTCTGGAAAATCAAGGCTTTTAATATTGTCCTACAATCATTTGTCATCACATACTATCAAATTAGTATATCTTTGTATTGTATTGTATTAGAACGTTTGGAATAAAAAATTACTGTTTTCTCCTTCTAGAGAAATGTGTTTAATTGCAGCAAATAAAGACAAAACTGTTTAATATTTCTCCATCATCACAGATAAATGTATGAAAATTAAATTTGAAAATTAAGCACAAACAAATGTAATTTAATAAAATAAGTTGGAACTTATTTGTTAAATTACTAACAGTATATTATCCACAAAATATTATTTTTGTTGGCTAAATTATGACAGAAAAGGTAAAATCTTGGATTAAAACATGACAAGATCTTCACTACTGGTTTTACACCTAAATTTACAAGAAAAATAAAGTGTGTTGAATTATTTTTGCAATATGAGTTTACTTCTACTAATGATGATGCTGTGGGGAAGAAAATCTTTATTTCATGTGTAATGAAGTCTTCGCTGAGGCGAGCATGAACCCAGCCACACGAAAATGACATCTTAATACCAAGCATGCAGTGTACTGCAATGAATCAAAGGGGTATTTTGAATGGCTTTTAAAATCTTCACCTAAAGAAAAACAACGTTTTGAGAATTTTTTATTACCATCTAAATGTATTTATTTTGAAGAAATTTCTATTTAATTTCCAAAACTAAAATGCCATACACATTAGGGTTAAATCTCCTATTACCTGCTGCTATTAAAATGTCAGAAATAGTCCATGGGAAAAAGTCTAGGAGTGAAATTTATAGAATTCCTTTATCAAATTATACTATTTATCAAATGATACTGTTTCCAAATGAATTTCTGAGATTAGTAATAACCAATGGCCCCAGCAAATTGCAAGGCTTAAGATCAGTCCAAAGCTTGCAATTCAGTTAGATGAAAGAACTGATATTTCCAACATGGTACAGTAGTTATGTTATGTAATGTGTATTTATGAAGGACATATACATGAGGAATCATTGTTTCATTATCCTTTGAAGGATACACTAGAGAGGAATCTATATAGCTGAAGGATCTAACATTGTAATGAACTCTACGAGCAGCCAGAGCTATGGTGGAATGAAGCCTCCTTAGTTAGTCCCAGCCTTGATATCATTGGAAAAAAGACTCCTAGAGGGTGTGGCCTGCTTTTTAAGTAGTTTTGTGGGGAAACTTATTATTTCTGCTGCATCTAGTTCCTGCATCTAGCTTGTCTACCTCTTGTCATATTGCCTGGAGATCCCAGGAGCAATCAACAGACTGCTGATTTTGAATTAAATTAATTCTGCATCCACCAGCCTTTTATCTTCTTGCTTCATTATCCTACTTCTTGATTCACCAGCTCATACCTCCATGAGTCAGGAGAAGTCACCAGTTGTCCATATGTCCATATGTCCCACAGACTTGAACCAGATTGTACTTAACCACTTCCACAGCTGATATGAATCCCATTCTATATGCATACATGTACATGTATCACTGATTTTACTTCGTTAGAGAACTCAGCCTAACACAGAAGGTTTACAGTGGAAAAATTGTATTGGAGTCCATACAGATAGGGCTGAAGTAATGATGGGTGAGAATGTTGGATTTGTAGCAAACGTTAAAGCTGGTTGCAATTTCAGTTTTACTCACTGCATGATCTATCTGGAAGTACTCGTAACCCAAAAAAAAAAATCACTGGATTACACTTTGTGTTAGACAGGGTTCTCTAGAGAAACAAAACCAGAATGCTAATAATTTTACATATATACATTCATAAGATATAGATATATAACATAAGAAATAAAGTTAATTAAATTATAAAGCAGTACAAATGGCTCAGTACAACTCACTCCCATGAGACAGTTGAGACACTGGCAGTCCTTCAAGTCTTGAGGTCCACCACATAGTCCTCTGCAGAGCAAGTCAGGCTATCCGGGCACAGGCAGCAAACAGCAAGGCAAGACACCAACTGTCAGCCAGATGACAGGGTCTGACACTCCCCAGCTCAAGAGACATAAATTCCAATGTGTGGCAAAGCAGATCTTGAAGGAACCTCAAATTACAGTGACACAGCCCACAGGCTAGGCATCCCACAGGTAGTGTAGCTTGCAAATTGAGGCACAGAACAAGCAAGGCAGCCACACACTGATCCGATGATCAAAGAACGAGAAACAAGAAAGGCGAGGCTCACTGAGCCATTTATCTCTCTGCCCTTCAATTAATCCCACATGTGTTTATCAGCCAAGTTGGCACAATAAACTAACTACCTCAGACGTGTTTCAAGATACTATCAAAATGATTAAATTCATTAAAAGCTATGCCCTTCAGAGTTATTTGTTTTCAAACCTTTGCAAAGACATGGACTCTTGTTACAAAACTCTTGTTACAAAACAGAGGTAAGGTGGCTCTGAAGAGGAAGATATCTAAACAGATTATTGAAATTGAATGATGAAATTGTTGCACTTTTGACTGAGCAGAAATCCAACTACACATATACAAAATGACTTAAGGGTTTGAAAGCTTTGTTATTTGTCAGATATATATTTTTAAAGCTCAATGATTTAACAATGTAGCTTCAAGGAAAAAATTGTAACATTTATGATAAAAGAAAACATTGAAATTTTTACTTAAAAGTTTTATATCTTAGAGAATAGAATGTAAAATGGTTTTGTAGAAATGTTTACAGCTATACATGTATATTATTTCATAATTTTATATAACCTTTCCAAATATTTAATTATAAGATTTATAATTGATCATTTGAATTACCTGGAAATATAATTTCAGAAATACTTTCCTTCAAATTTTGGTTCTAAAAAAATTAAGTCTGTCTTAAAGGTTTGAAGGTAAACAAGTAGCCATCTAGCTCAGAAGCAACAAATCCCACAAGGAAGAAGCACACCAGCCTATTCATTCCCACTTCCCCTCTTTGCCTCATCATTTTATTGGGGGCTTGTACAACTCATCACAATCCATACATACATCCATTGTGTCCAGCACATTTGTACATTTGTTGCCATCAAAACATTTGCTTTCTGCTTGAGCCCTTGGTATCAGTTCCTCATTTTCCCCCTTTGTATGTTCTTTCTCTCTGGCTGTTCTTTGTCCTGTTCTTTTTCTATGGCTGCTCTTAGAAATTTCCTTTTGTTGTTGATGCTAGAGTGTTTGATTACAATATTTTGACTACAAAGTTTTCTTTTGGGAGTCCTTCCTGAGTAGGATTATGTCAGCTTCCTGGAAATATTCCCCTTTTAAGCAGTAAGAAAAATAATTGGAAAAAGAATTTCAGTTTTTTTCTTTTTAAGAAGAGAATGAAAAGGAGGAATTCAAGAAAAGTGAAAGAAATAAATAAAAACAAATTTTAAAAATTAAAGGAAAAAAGAGAAAAGAAATGGAACCATTGTTAGTGTTTATTTGAGCTTTAAGCTTTGGCCAGAAGCTTGATTGCTGATGTGGACAAGAGAAAGCTATGGTTCCTGGAGAAAGGGGAGGAGGGTACTACAGTGGATTCTGGACCTGTGCCTGAAGCACAATATATGGGAACAGATGAGAATTGATATTTACTGTTTGTGCATGAATGATGCCTCCTGGCCAAGTACTTGGGGTGACTGGAATATTTTTATGTTTATGTTCTTCAGTGGTCTTTCACAGGGGTCGCCCGATTCATAACAATAGCAAAATTAGAGTTATGAAGTAGCAGCAAAAGAATTTTATGTTTGGCGCTCACCACACTATGAGGAACTGTATTAAAGAGTCACAGCATTAGGAAGGTTGAGAACCACTGGTATATGTCAATGTTTTTGAATTTTTTGATACTTGCTTTTTGATGATACTGGCTTTATTTTTTGATACTTTGCTAAAATACTGTCTTTTCTAGAGTAGCTACCATGGTATTAAAGTGAAATTAATTTTTGTTGGGTGAAGTGTTCCATATATATATTTTTGAGATCCAGCTGATTGTTTTACTTAATTTTTTGTATCTTTGTTGATCAATCTTTAATTGAAAGTGATGTATTGTATTATGATCTACTTGTCTCTTCATTTATATAAGAATTTTATTCATGAATTTGATGCTCTTTCATTTGGTGCATATATATTAATTTGTTTATGATTTCTTGTTCAATTAAAGCATTCATAATTATTTAGTGACCTTTATCTCTCATTATGTCATTAACTTTGATGTATAGTTTGTCTGACATGACTACTGCTACTCCAGCTTTATTTTAACTTCTGTTAGCTTGAGATTTTTTTCCATTTTTGATTTTTAGTTTATGTTTATCTTTATCTAGATGCATTTCTTGTAAGCAGTTTCCTGCCTTTAGCTGGTGAATTCAGTCCATTTACACTCAATTTTA
>NW_022105908.1:11633717-11656435 GCF_000313985.2 Echinops telfairi | reverse complement strand
AAAAAAAAAATTCCTTTAGTTTTTCCTTATCTGCATGTGTTTTCATTTCTCTCTCATGTTTGAGGAATAATTTTTCTGGATGTAGGATTTTTGGTCAGTGACTACTTTTATTCAGAGTTTTGAACATACCTTTCCATGGTCTTCTTGCCTGAATTGTTTCAGTAGAAAAATCTGAATTTATCCTGATCATTTAACATTTTTATTTAACTGTTCTTTTTTGCTGTGCAACTCTCCTTTTCTTTAATATTAGAAAGTTTGATTATTATATGCCAAGGTGACTTCTTTTTAGGGTCATTTCTGTTTGGAGTTCTATGAACTTCTTTCAGTTATTTTATGTTTTATTTCATGATGTTAAGGAAGTTCTCCCTTAACACTTCATCGACTATTTTCCCAGTAGTTATTATTTCTTCTTTTTGTTCTTGAACATTTATCAGGTGTGTGTTGTTCATTGTCAAAGATGTCACATAGTATTCGTAAGTTATCTTCTGGCTTTTTTTATTGTTTTTTTTTTCCTATTTATAATTTGTCAATCTTGTATTTTATTCTCAAAATATTTACCTGCAAGATCACTAATTCTTGTTTACAAGATTTCTAGCTCCGTTTTGTTCCTTCACAATGCTGTCCATTTCTAATATTTTAGTCTTCACCTTTTCTAATTCTATTTGAAGCTGTCTTATTTTTAACATAATATCCCTTCCATGTATTCCCGAGTTGTTATGGCATTTATTTCTTCTCTATCTCCTATTTTCCCTCTACTTGCTTAAAGTAACTGGAGATCATAACAATGATCTCTCTGATGGAGAATGTGTAGTCCTCTCCTTCTCCAGGAGCTTCTCTGGGTCCATATCTATGTGTGCTTTAGTGACGTGTGCTGTCCCATCCTGTTTCCAGTGTGTGGAGAGTGACTGTCGCTTCTAAGATAGAGTGTGATTGTTAGTTAATTTGTTTTTGTGTGTGTTTCATTCTGAATACAGAGTTGTCCCCATATACCTGTTGCAGAACCTGGGTAGTCAAGGGTGACCAGGCAATTGGATACTATCCTAGTGGCCATAGGGGCTGAAGTCAGCAAACAATTAAATATGGACTCATTCAAAGTCCTAATGTGGAGGCTTGTTCCCAAGTCACCAAGGGGTCCCTGGAAAATATTGATCAAATCAGTGAGTTGAGGGAAAGAAGAGACTAATTAGAATAGCATTCCCCAAAACTATCTCCTTTCGGGCATGCAGGTCAGTGTTGGACCCAATTACTGTTTGGACACTGGCTAGTGGTCAGGCAAGTTTTAGCACTTTTACTCCTGGGCCCAAGGAGAAATGCCACTCACTACTGAGCCAACCATCCCCTCTAATATGTATCAACTTGATTCTGCCCCCACTCAGAGCCAGTGAGTCCTTCTGATGCTCCGGGGAAACTATGCCACAAAACAAACTACAAGAGGTCCAGACAGACACTGGCAGCCAGCTCACTGCAGACCCAAGTCTCCCCAACCTGGCTGGTGTGCAATGAGCAAGTTGGGATCTTCAAGATCCAGGGACTTTGAGCCCTGTGTATCCTCCCAGCCAAATTCCAACTCAACTCAGGGAGCAATATTGATGTACAGTGGGATAGGGGGAGGGGGCTGCTTGTTCACCACTGTGGTCTGGAGTGGTACCTCAGTGATGTCCTGCCAGGGTGCAATAGAATCTACAGAGTATTCCACACCCCACCGCCGCACCCCACCCCCAGAGATCTCTTTGTCAGTTATTCCGTGCAGCAGCACCTTAAGCAATTGTTTGCTTTTCTGAAAGTGGAGTCTGGAACTCAGGCTGCCACGATCTCCCCACAACTTTAAAAGTTTTTCCTGAGATTAAGAGCAGCTCTGACTATGTGGTTATGTTGTTTCCTCCAGTATCATGATGTTTATAACATGTTATTGATGCTCGCTTTGTAGCTTAATATAAAAGCTTTTCTGGAATCGGTTCTATGAGCACCTGGAAAATGTATATTGTGTTCTTGGGTGCTTTGTATATGTCTAAAACAACAGGTTGATTAACTATATATTTTAACTCTTCTTTATCTTGGTTGGTTTTCTTTCCAGCTGATCTGTCTTTGCTCAAAAGTGCTACATTAAAATGTTCTACTACTGTTGTAGCATTGTCTATTTGTCTCTTCAAATCTGTGAGAGAGAAATAAATGTATTTCGAGGGTCCACAGATGTTTATTATAGATATGTCTTTTTGTTTGATTGTAGCTTTCATGATAATATAATGGCCTTTGTTGTCACTCATGATGGCTTTTACTTTGACAAGTATTTTGTGAGAACTGTGTGTTACTACTAGGTTTTGATTTGGTTTGGGACTACTATTAGCTTGCTATATCATTCTTTTTCCTTTGTGCTTTTTGTTTTTATCATATTATTTAGCAGATTTTAAAATGATTTTCTTCTTTTTTATTCTGTTGAAGTTGCATCCTTTTCATTGAGGCTAGTTTACTTTTTGTTATTGTCTTGCCAAGTTTAAGACAGTTCGTCTTCTTTGTAAACTGCTCAATTTCTTTTGTTAAGCTATTTAGTATCTATTCTGTTCTCTCTATTACTTTATTGGTATCTTCATTGTGGAATTTTTTTCTCTAGGTCCAAATTTTGGAACTTGTGGTTTTGTTTCCCCATGTGTTATGACCTACATAGGGTGATTCCTCAATAGTGGTGTCTCGTATGTTGATTTTGGGAACCCTGGTGGTGGAGGGGTTCTTCATTGGCCTGCTAACCACAGGTCAGCAATCTGAAAGCACCAGCAACTCCCCTGGCTAAAGACAGGCTTTTGACTCCTGTAATGGGTTACAGACTCAAAAAACCTACAGGTAGGGAGGTGTTTTTTGTATGTTGATTTTAGGTTGCTGTCTGATATATATTTCATTTTTTCTTTACATATTTCATTTTCCTATATCCATTTCATTTTTCCTATATACATTAATTTTCTCTTGCTTTTATTTCTCCCATATAGTTGAAGGATACCTTTGTTGGATGTAGGACTGTTTATTGACATGTTTGCTTTTGTCTTTTTTTCTTTCAAGGTTTTATATATATATTATTCCATTTCCTTCTTACCTGTATGATTTCCATTTAAAAAGCTGAGCTTATTCTTATTAGTTCATCTTTATAAGTGATTATTCTTTATCGGAAGCTATTCTCAGGATTCTTTCCTTTTTTTGACATTTGAAAGTTTAATTATATTGTGTCACAGTGATTTTCTTTTGGGGTGCTTGGGGCTTCTTGAATAGTTATATTGTACTGTGTATTTATGGAAAATGATAGTGCCAATATGTATAATTATACAATCAAAATACTAATCATCTCTGTAAATTATTGAAATTTGTTTCATCTTTAACAAAAGGTAACACTATATATTTAAAATGTGTTATATATGCAAAACTTTTTAAATGATTTATTTTATTATTTTATCAGTAAATCTTTTATTTGTATACACATCTTATGTACCTTTTATGAGGGTCACATAACAGAAAAGATATTGCAAATGGAAGAAGTTATAAGAGCCCGGTACTGTCTAAACTTTTCTCGTGCAACAGTCTCCATGACTTTTCAGGGGGATTTGCCATGAACTTTGAAGCACACTCTGTCTGAAGGCAATGCTCTCACATTGGTAGCTAATGGTCAGAATGAACTGAAAGAGTGGTTTAAATTATGTTAAGATTTAAATGAAGTTAGGACTGCCACTGCAAACTTCTTCCTTCCACAAACCCAAATAGCATTCTCCCACATGTAATTAGCTAAAATTGGGTAATTCTTTTGAACTCCTTGCCTCCAAGATTTAAAATGATCACCTTTGTTTTGTAGGATTTGGGATCAGTGTGGAAAGAGAACTCTGGTATTTAAGTTTTTACATGAGTGAATAGATTGCCTGAAATAATAGAGGAATCCTCACTGGGTCTCATCCACACATACATATAAGTGTTGGTGGTGCTACAGAAATGAAATAAATGATAAATAATAAGTAAATTATAAAATATTCTAAGAATATTTCTATCCTAAAATTCTAGCGCTCTAAGGCCGTATTTCCAAGGATAATTGAATATGTTGCTAGAAAGTCTCCAAGAATAATTAAATTCTAGTACGTGCAACTGTAATTGCAATGAAAGTTCATCAAATATTGATATTAAGTATATGAGGGGATACTCCCCCCAAAAACAGAATTATTTTTGCAAAGCTATGTGTTTAATATTTTTTTACAAAACAACCTTATTACCTTCAAAGTAGTCTCCATTACACTTAATACGTTTGTCAAATCTGTGATTTCATTTTTGGAAACATTTTTCAAACTCATCAGTTTGGATGGCAGACAGTACCCCTTTTGTGTTTTCCTTCATCTCTTTTACGTTCTCAAATTGATGTCCTTTCATGTCCCTCTTCGTGGAAACCAAAAATAAGTCACACGGAGCGAGGTCAGATGAGTAAGGTGTATGGGACAAGAGAGGCATCTGGGATTTTTGCCAAAAACTGGCGCGCTGAGATGGCTGCTTAAGCAGGTACATTGTGGTGGTGGCAAAACCAGCCCTTTGTCTGCCACAAATCAGGCCTTTTTTGTGGTACACTTATGAAACCTTTTCAGAAGCTCCTAAAGGAAAGCTTGATTAACAGTCTGACCGGGTGGAATAGATTCCAAATGCACTATGAGTCAACATGTTCATGTGTTCGGGAAGTTGACAGATGTCTAGAACAAGGTTTGTCATCACCGACATTTCACCTTTTTAGAAATGAGAAAGCCACTGATACACTTGAGATTTTTTTCCCCTCTAGAACTATCCTTGTAAGCTGTGCTCAACATTACAACAGTTCCTGTGTTATTTTTACTGAGCAGGGAACACAATTTCACAGCCTCGCCCTGTTCTCTTAAATCCGCCATCACACAAAATAAAGTTCAAATAGAACTGCTTTCATGAAAAAATTCACCGTGACCAGAGAACATTCCCAGGTGATGCGCTAACTCAGAGAAAGTTGCTCACTGCTCCCCTAGTGGAAAAAATGTGTACGGTGAAAGCTGTGCCTAGAGGAGGGTTTGTTTTTTTTTAATGGTGGAGGTACCTCTACTAGATACATGCAACAAAAATAAAGTAACTGCCTCAAAATACCACAACAATTTTATTTGCTATAACTATGTATTTGCTGTTACATCTTTTTGCCTACTGCCATGATACAGACTTGGTTTGTCTTAGCAATAGGATCTTAACATTTTGCATTAAGACAAGGACAATAAAGGAATTCTTAGAAACCATATAATATTTTTTCTTTCAATCCTGCCCACTGCATAGTATTTTCTCCACTATGTTGCTAGAATTATCCTTCTAAAACAAGATCTGATCATGACAGAGTTATATGGGGTAATAGAGAAGGATTACTTTTGAGGAAATTCTGTTGCCTTCAATTAGCACCAAATCTTTGGGCTTTATTAATGCTATTTCATAGTCTAATCCAGGAAAACAAGACCCATCTCTAGGAATCAATTTCTAATATTTTGCTGTTGCTATCGTTACAGAATTTTTCATTAATTCCAGTACCTGTGAGATAGAAAACCTTAATAAATGTTTGCCGTTAGTCAAAATATTTAATAGGTTTCTTCTGTAATATAAGTCAAAACCAATTTGTTTATCAAGTAGACTGACCGTCTCAAAGTATTTAAAAAGGATTCTCACTACCTGTGGAAACCATGTGAGTTTCAGATCCAATATATCAAAATTCAGGAGGAGAAACTAGATAGGACAGAGAGCCCAGTGGTCTGTGAAACATATCAAGTCAGTTTGGGCAGCCCTGGAGCCAGATCTATGACTGTCACTGGAGCCAGAGTTCCACGGTGCTGTTTTCTGTTCTTAGAAGATTCAATAAGACATTTTCTTATTTTTGTTGTGGAAATTATGAAGCAAAATGTACAGCAGTTAAATAATTGCTATGAGAATAATCTAATGATATTATTATATTCTTCAAATTATGCAAAAATGTTTAGTATTTATTTATTTTAATTATGCAATAATTTTTTCCCTCTTTTTCCAAATTGTTCCTCCAACACCACTATCTACCCCACAAGCTTCTTGTCTCACCTTTAAGTTGCTGATGTCAATTTGATCCCCTGTAGATAGTTCTTTGAAAGAGCATAATGCCTAAAGCAGACATGTATTACTAGTTAAGCAACTACCATTTGCTTTTGATTTCACGAGATATTGTTGATTCATGATTTAAGGTTTAAATTTATTTTAGTGCAAGAGTCTCAGAGGTTTATTCAAACTTTATGGCTCCAGAAAGTCTGGATTGCATGAAAAATCTAAATTTTATGATGCATTTTTTACTTGTGACCAGGATTAGTCAGGGGAACCTTTGGACATTAAGTATTATATTCAAGCACCACAAGGTTCTTCTGGTCTCCTGGCAAAGGAGGCAGTTATCCATGGAGGCAATTAGCCTAGCAATCCAGTTCCTACTCTTATTTTTGATTCTCCTTCTGGTACTCCAGGGAAATAGAGACCAATTATTGTAATAGAAATGGCTGCCTACAAACTTTTAAGAATATAGATGTTAGGCAAAGGATTAGAATGTAGAACGAAAAGAACATTTAGGGCAGTTAACTGGATATCCCAGGAAAACATACCTCTAAACCTACAAACGAAGGAACCTAAATCCCATGAACTATCCAGTGTCTACTTTTCTTTTTTGTAGTTATTGCAAAAATATATCTCACATATTTATCAACTCAAATTTTTGCAGGTCTACAATTAGGGAAATCAATTATACCACTTATAAGTGCAACAATTACCTTTCATAAAGGCAAAGTTTTGATCACCATAAACAAAAAGTCATTACTCCGTAAGCCATAACTCCCTTCTTACTCTCAGCCCCCAGTCCCTGGTAAACATAAGTAAAAGTGTTCTTTTTTTTTTTAGTTTACCTGGATAACTCCTTGAAATCTTTCAAGGCCTATTTGAAATAATATCCTCTAACTAATGCCTTACCAGATTCCCAGGTAGATTTCATTGTTCCAGCAACAATGTTTATGAACTTTTAATAAAACATTAAGCTGCTTTTTTTTTCAGGGATGAAGGTCAATCTTCTTTATAACACTGCATCTAGAAGAAGACCCATTCCTTTGTATCTTTATGTCCCTGTGTTATTGCATGGTTCTAGCAATCCTTAGTGCATCAAGATGGCCCAGTGTGCACACATACATACATATGCATGCATGCACACCCACATTCCAAATCTACATTTTTCCCCTTTTGTTTTTATTTCCTTTCCTTTGAATATCAGCCTAAACTTTGTTTAATAAATGAGCCCTATAAATAAATAAAAGTAAAGCAATGTAATATGAGACCTGTTTTCCAACTTTAAAGAAATGATGGTATATGATTTCAGAAATTAAACAAGGTTATTCATTTGCCTCAACTCTTTGCTCGATTGTGATTCATGTTTTGTCTGAAGTCTTCCTTTCCCGCATCAATATCCGACAACCAAGAATTTAGAGGCACTGTAATATAATACCATTATGCATTGGGCTGCCATCCTCAAAGTCAGTAGTTCAGAACCACCATTCTGGAGGTAAAAGACAAGGCTTTCTACTCCTTTAAAAAGTTATAGTCTCAGAAACCCACAGGGGCAGTTCTGGTCTATAGGGTCACTATGAGTTGGGACCAACTCGATGATTGTGAGCAATCAAAACATACTGCTTACAATCATTTCATATGTATATGCATTGGACAATGAATTAGGAGAATGAAGAGGAGGTAATACCTTTGAATGATGTGTTGGCAAGAAATATGAAGGATACCAGAGTTTTTAAGAAGAACCACAAAATCTGTGTTGGAATAAGTATAAATAGAAGGAAAGTTAGTGATAATTCACCTCATTTATTTGGATATTCCATCAGGAGGGATTAGTCCCCGGAGAAGGACATCATGCTGGGTAAAATTGTCAGAGGGCAGGTAGCCAATGAAAAAGAAGACCCTTAGTGACGTAGAAAGAGACTATGGCAACAACGGACACAAACATGAAAACAATTGTTTGGACAGCAACGAACCAGGCAGTGTTTCTTTCTGCAGTGCATGGGGTAACTATGAGTTGGAATAGATTCCCATCTTATATTTGCTGACAGTGAACTTTGAACTCACGCATCTCTAGATGTATCAATATATCCTTGGGGCACTGTCATTCATGGCAGTCTCTTGGCCCTTTGTTCATCTTGCCCAACAACATCCCGCTTAACGCAATGTGATTGTCATTGAGAAATAATTGAAGAGAAGCTATTTCTTCAAATTTAAAGAGTATGTTAAAGGAAGAGCAAAAAGTCCCTAGCTAAAGAAAGCAGTCGACATAAATCAGATCCGAGCTTAAATTCTAAACATCCAGTTTTCAGAAGATTATGAATGACAAGGTAAGCCCAAAACCCATTTACAAGGGTCCCCATGTGGATTAACCCCCTCTGACTATGGACCACAGATGGCAAAGGCCTTGTTGTTATACAAAGTATATCATAGGGTGGATTACTACACTGCTAGTAAGGTCAAAATATGACACCTTATCATTTGATCTCCTTTCTTGATATAATTGTTATTTATAGCAACTATATATGTACACTTGTATAACTGTTCTAGTTTTTAATAGTTTCTGTTTTGTTTTCAATTGAGTTTTTTCTATTTCATTCTGTCATTAATGTTGGACAGTTTGATTGAGTTTTGTTTTGATTTTATATGTTTTCATGTATATGAAACCCAGGATAGGTAAACCTACAGAGACAACAACTGGATTAATAGTTTCAAAGGGACCTGGTAGGACAGGTTGTTGGGAAATAGAGACCTAACAATAATGAGTACAAGGAAGAAGAAATGTCCTGGAATTAGAGTGATGATGGTTGTACAAATCTTAAGAATATGAGCAAACTATTAAAATGTATGATATGTGAGTTGTATGATAGTGAAACTCTTAACAATAAATACACTTATTATCTTAAAAAAATAAAATTAACTAGACCTTTGGCCCCCTTAGAATTATCAGCCTGCTTGCCATTCTCTTCTTTCTCAATGAATACATATTAAAATCAAAAATCTATTTCTTCATAATAACCAATAAAATGAAAGACATTCTAATACCCATAGAAACTGGAACCCTGAGGACATCCAGAGAGATTAGACTCACCAACATAGAGGGACTGGTTCCTGCAAATAAGATAGGTTTATGGGCATCTTCTAGTTTGATGGAGAGTAACTATTCACCTTTTAAAGACCTTGAGCTATTGCCCTCAGAGACTCTAAATTGTGTTACACAATTCATTTGAAGAGGGTCATTGCCCATTAACACTGATTTATTTTTTTCCCACTCAGCAAATGGATTATTTGATTTTTTTTTCTCCTCCCAATTAGCATTAATGGTGGATTTCCGGATGGTGTGATTTGAGCTTGAAGGTTACACTTGGCATGCTTCTGTGTTGTTCACATCAATGCTGTTCTGGCATTGCTATTCCTCACCTTAACTTCCATTGATAATTTGATTTAAACCAGCTGTTTTTGCTAATTCAGTAATTAGTGACTTGGCAAAGCACTAATCATGGTAGGAGGTGGGAAAAAAACCCCCTCAGATTTGCATATTGAATGAAACTTTAGCATTAAAAGGCTGTTCCAAAGAACGATAATGTAATATAAAACTCTATTTTAGGAAAAAATACAATAAAAAGTAAAAATTACTAAGTGCTCCATTGTCTAAGATTGCCATACCATTGCATTTCTTCATTCCATGAGCACCAAACGTGTGCCAGGGATTGCGGCAAATGTTTTTCGCACGTTACTGTAATTCCTGCCATCACCCTGTTTCTGTTAGCTGATAGATATCATATAATTCTCAAACTCACAGTAACAATTCACACAATGAGGCAAAATGCTACCCAGTTCTGTGCCCTTTCTATGATCAATTGGGGAACAAACTGTTGTGATCCTAGGTGATCACAGACTAATTTTTAAAAAGATCACCAGACCCTCCTTCCATTCTGATTTAGTGTGGAAGCTTCCCTGAAACCTGTTCAGCATCAAGGCAACACACAATCTTTTACATCTGCTGACAGAGAGGCACTGTGTTTGAGGAATACTGGTCAGGAATTGAGGTAGTTAGTTTATTGTGCCAACCTGACCGATAAACACACGTGGGGTTAATTGAAGGGCAGAGGGATAAATGGCGTGGTGAGCCTCACCTTTCTAGTTCTTGGGTCTCTTGCTCTCTGATGGTCGGACCAGGGTGCAGCTGCCTTACCCAGTTCCCTGCATCAGCTGGCAAGGCTCACTTCCTGCAACACATCCCTGAGGAGAAGACACATGGACCTACCCCGATGCAGCACTGGGTGCTGGAGCAGCAGTGTGGAGACCCCTGCCAGTGCTGAGATGCTTACATGTTCACTGACTCAGCTTTCCTCCTGCAATTGGTGTCATAGTGTGTGTTTTGTGAGATGGAGGAGGACTTTGTGAGTTGGTATTGGACATATGGGTTAATGGGTTAATGTTGGACTTGTGGCCTTGGGCAGCACTGGGTTGGGATGTTTTCTTGATGCGCACTTAACCTTTATATAAAACTCTCTCTTATACATGAGTTTCTGTGGATTTGTTTCTCTAAAGTACCCAGACTAACACAGGAATCAAGTCCAGGCTTCCAATCTGGAAGCTAAGAATTCTACTATGGAACTACTAAAGCCTTCACAATTATTTCACAATTACCCTAAAAAATAATTCTGATCAATGTCACTTCAATGGTCAACACTTTTCCCAGGGGCCAAGAAATGAATGATTTAAACTTTGCTCTAGCTCCAAAGTCCATGTTGGGTAAGTTATGAGCTACATCTCTCGATATTCTATCCGACTCCTGAAAAGCAGACTCATACCACAGTCATATCCATTCCAGTTCAGGAAAGTTGCAAGTTTTATTTGTATCACTGATTGTTCATGTGACCAGCTGGATTTGTTGACTCCAGTGACCTTACAAAGGGAGATGGCTATGTGCAATGGATGCTTCCCTAAAACTATGTGAACTCTTCTATGTATTTGGGCAGGAGTTGTAAATTATTTAGCAATGTTAGAACTTTTGCTATGAATGATCTGTGCCCCACCTTATATTGCTGACCCCAAAATGTCAATTCCATGTCCAATAATCTCACTGTTGTCATGGATAGTTATTTCTTTGTCTTCAGGACTACTCGATTTTTATATATTTTTGTCTCGATAAAAAGTAATAAATATTAGAAAAATTGCAACATTCTTCGTTTTCTATTACCCTATGCCATTATTAAAATAAAAAAGTTAAATGGTAGCCATAGATTCAATGTTATAAATAGAAAACCATTTAAATATAAATAGAAAATCCAATTGTTCTACTTTTCCAGGCAGAAAACCATACTTAACTGAATAAATGTCAGGCAGTATGATATCACATCTATTACTTCCTTTAATCTTCTCTGCAACCTTGAGAGGTAGGGTTTTAGAAATGAGAAAATGGAAATTGGATAGGGAGCTGGCTCAGCCCAAGATCAGATGGCTCCTAAGAAGGGCTTCTGGATTTAAACATAATTATTTGTAGCCATAAAGAATAGCCAATTCATCCCAAAGACCCCAGAAAAACAGGATTCTCTCAGTAGTCACTCATCTCTTGATAGGGACTGGCAAATACTTTAAATTTTCATGCTCACTGTTAAATATTAATGTGGTGGCACAGCCTTTTGGACATGTTAGGGCAAGAGGCAAACAGCTGCATGGCCCTTCAGTACTGATCTATCAATACTGATCTTCCTCCCCCCTGGTGGATCTGCACATCAGCTGACCTGGCCTCACAGCAAGCAGGTGCCTGACTGGTAGGCTGTCCTGACTTCCCAAGAGAGGAACATTAACAAGACCAAAGCTGTTTCACCCTGGGTGGCAAAGCTTCTGTTTAGAGAACTCAAATTTCATCTAGCCAAGAAAAGACATTTCTCCATTTCACTTCCCCTCAAAATGTGCTTGAGTTTTGTAATGAACACAGAAGTAGTTTCAAAGTTAAATAAGATTTCCCTTTGGAGTTTGAAGATCTTTATCTATCTATCTATCTATCTATCTATCTATCTATCTATCTATCTATCTATCTATCTATCTATCTATCTATCTTTTCCTACAATTTGCCATACCAGTCATTCATGTATCTCCATTATTTAAATCAGATGAAGCAGAATGTGAAAAAGGCCTATGTTAGTCTCGGTTGTGATTGTTATTGATAGTTTCCATCAAGTAGAATATGACTCTTGGAGCCAACATGTAGGCCAGTAGGATTTCCCTTCTGACTACAACATACAACTCTGTGTGTGTATGTATAAAAAGAGTTATTGAAATTCATCAACGACAAACCAATAAAACTCAAAAGTTTGGCTTTTCTGAGGTGGGAGAGGAGATCTGGGACATATGTTCTTTTCTACAGATTAAAATGCAGGATAGGAAATAACATGTCACTTCTCCAGCAATCCAGAAGAGAGGCAGGAAAGCCAACCTGTGCAAGTCACTAGGAAGTTGCAGTCATTTCAGGTTTCCAGTAGGGAAGAAAATATAATGTTTATACCAGGTTTTCTGAGCGTCAGTGTAGAAAAAAAAACAAAACCAAAAACAAGAACAGCCAGCGTGTATTAGTGTGGCCAAGCAAAAACTCTCTAAGCACGGAAGCACACATGGAAGGAATTAATTCTCTTGCCATTATATGAGACTGAGAGTTCTAATATTTGATAGACAAGATAAGACCACTTTGCTGTGTGCTTTTCTTCATCGTTTTAAAGAAGTTGACGTTGAAGGATTTGCTTCTTGAACTCTCGTATTTATAATGATCAACTTCATTGTACTTGTAAATCATTATGAATTAAGCCTACTCTTTTCAGCTCATTGGCTGAAACATCAGTGTAATGTCAGATTCCTCTTCCAGAGTGAAGCCCACCACCATCTGAGCAGTGGGGAGGAGGGGAGAAAATGAAATGGGGAACATCCCCTAACTAATGCCAAAATACACCTTTATGTTACTATTTACAAACCCGCCTATCCGACACTTCTATCAGATGCAAGAAATGTGGAATCCCACAAAACCCAAGATCTGGCTGTAACCCACAACCTTTTAAAGAATCCCTTCCCTTAGATGCTTCCCCAGATAATTGATGATTATCTTAACCTAATGATTATTTTGAACCTAATGATTATGGATTTAAACTTAATTTTCTAATTAAATTACAGTAGTGTTATCAAAAATGTTAACCAAAAGATACCCCCCCAAATTGAGAAGCATTTAAAAATTATCTGCAATTAACCCCTTAGCTTCATTCTTTCTTGACTCTGGATATATTTTCCAATGGATACAAAGGCAGAATGTAAAAAGAACTTTTAGAGAGTATGTGTTTAAAGAAAATATTAAAAAGAGGTCAAGAATGTAGAATGCACAGAAGGTACATACCTGGGTAATTATATTTGTAAGAAATGAGAAAGCTAAAGATAGGATGGAAATATAGTGAAACTGAACAACATACTCTGTTCAGGATTAAATTATATTTGGTACATAATATTTGCTATAACGTTGCTGTGTAGAACAAGAGGTAATAAAAGAGGATAATGTATATATAGTTTAAAGTCTGTACCTGTTTGTGATAGAGTTATATCCTTTCACTTATTCCACTCCACTTGCATGCTGAACACAACATTTGCAAAGCTGACCTATCTGAGAAAGAACAAGCCATCAGCATAGAAGGAAGGCCCCTTAACCATCTTTGATATGCAGATGACATGACCTTGCTTTGCCATCAGCATAGAAGGAAGGCCCCTTCACCATCTTTGATATGCAGATGACGTGACCTTGCTTTCTGGAAGCCCAGGGAACTGGAAGCACTTACTGATGAAGATAAATAAACTACAGCCTTTAGCATGGAGTACACATCTAAGTCAATAAAACAAAAATGCTCACAGCTGGACCAGTAAGTCACATTATGATAAATGAAGAAAGAAAACTTGAAGTTTTCAAGGATTTCATTTTAATTGGCTGAACAATTCACACCCATGGAAGCCGTTTCAGAAATGACGTTACATTTCGGAGTCTAATCTGCAAAATATCTTTTCAAATGTTTAAAAGGGGAAAAAACAAAGACACAAACCTGGCTGTCACTTGAACGACTAGGATGTGCCTGACTCAAACTGTGGCACTCTCAGCCGCCTCCTGAGCCCGTGACAGCTGGACTATAAATGACTAAGGACAAAAGAAAAAGATCAGATGTGTTTGGCCGATGGCCCTCTGATTCTCGATTCTTTTGTGAATTTTGCTGTCTCGTTTTTTAAAAAGTCTGCCTTTGACTTTTCCTGTGATGACCTGGATATTTTCTCTCTCTCTAGTTACCAAATATTAAGATAGTAGGAAATAATGTGTCCTTACATAGATTTGATTTCCCTTAATATGGTAAGTAATTCATGTGCCCTTTCACTATTAAAAGGAGGCTCTGTTCTGCTGTGGTTAAGCACTTTGGGTGCCAACCAGAAGATGGGCAGTTCGAACTCACCAGCTAGTCCATGAGAGAAAAAGGTATCAGTCTATTTCCATAAATTTGTATTCTCTTAGAACCCTGTGGGGCACTTCTACTCTGTATGAATTGGAATCAACTCAAAGTGTAGGAGGGTTTGTTTGTTTTTCACTAGCAAACACATTTTCTCTATTTTTGTTGAAATTTTACCTTCTGTTTCATTGATGAGTTCTTTCCAACTCTCTTCTCTCTTTCAGGAAATCATTTCAGTTTAATATTTGGTGAATGGATATCTTACACCAATCCTAGCATTTCTCTGTTTTCACTCATTTCATTTTCTATGTGTTTTCTCTTAAGATGTGGAACTCTTTGGTTCAACGATTTCCCCCCTTTTATCACTTTAAATATGTCATTTCATTCTCTGAGAGATTACTTACTGTTTTCCTTTCTGATTAAGTCAGTCATTTAATATTATTCCCATCTCTATTTAAGGGTCCCTCACAGTACAATAATTAATAGGCTGCTAACTAACTGAAAGATCTGTGGTTCGAGCCTACCACTCCACGGAAAAATATGTGGCAATCCGCTCCCATAAAGATTGCAGTCTTAGAAATCCCACGGGACGGTTCCAACCCAGTCTTACAGGGTTGCTGAAAGGATGAACCAACCTGAGTATGAACCAAAAATGGGTGTGGTTTAGATGAAATTGTTATTGTTCCTGATTGCTTTCAGCATTTTCTCTTTGTCCCTATAGTCATTGTTGCTGTGAGGTGGCAGTGAATGGTGACCTTCTGCACCACAGAATGCAATGTGCCAAGTCACCACCATTCATATGCTTGAGCCCATTGTTGCAACCACCGTGTCAATCCATTGCTTTGAGGGCCTTCCTATTTTCCGCTGCCCTCATACTGTACCAAGAATGAGGTCCTTATCCAGAAGCTGGTCCCTCCGGACAACATGTTCACAGTAGGTGAAGTCTCACCATCCTTTCCTCTAAGGAGCACGCTGGCCCAACTTCTTCAAAAGCAGATTGGTTTGTCCTTTTGGCAGCCCACGTTGCAGGTACATTCACTCTTCTTCACTGATACAATTCAAATGCATGAATTCTTCTTCGGTCTTCCTTATTCAATGTCCAACTTCCACATGCATATGAGGCAATGGAAAATACCATGGCGGGGTCAGACACACCTTAGTCCTGGAAGCAACATCCTTGCTTTTTATACTCTAAAGAGGTGGGGGGGCGGGGTTTGAAGCCAATTTACCTAATACAATGAGTCCTTGGATCTCTTGACTGCTGATGCCATGAGCTTTGTTTGTGGATCCAAGCAAGACAAAAATCCTTTACAGGTTCAACCTGTTCTCTGTTTATCACAATGTTAATTATACATCCAGTTGTGAGAATTCTGGTGTTATTTGCATTGAGTGGTAATCCATACTGAAGGCTGCAATCCTTTATCTTTATCAGAAATGATTCAAATCCTTCTCCCTTTTAGCAAGCAAGGTTGTATCACTTGCATATCACAAGTTATTAATAAGCCTTCTTCCATTCCTCATGCCACATTCTTCTTCATATAAGCCTGATTCTCTGATTATTTGCTCAGCATACCGATTCAGTATGGTGACAGGCTCCAACCCTGAACACACAATTCCTGATTTTAAACCATGTGTTATTCCCTGGTTCTGGTCACACCATTGCCTCTCGATCCATATACAAGTGCCAGAGGAACACAATCAAGTGTTCTGGGATTCACATTCCTCCCTCTATTGAAGTCCCTCAGCGCCTCCTTCTGTTGTCAGAACCACTCAATGGTACCCGACAACAAGAGATTTGGGCAGCTCTGAGCCTGACGTGGTTTCCTACAGAACTCCTAGTATCTCTCCAGTAAAGGAATATGTATTCATTTACGACAGCTGAATAGTAGTCACTTAAATTCTTTTTTTACCTTAGACCCTCACCGTTTATTTTTTCAGTCTTTCAGTTTCTCATCTGGAAGCAACTTAACTCCAAATTCCTGTCACTGGGTCTCTGACAAGACTGCGATCAAGATGTCAGCTGCGTCAGGGACTGACTGACGGAAGAATCTTCCCAGCTGAATCTCTTAACCGTTGAAAAGCCCCAGATCTACCATTTTTACTTGCAGGGGTCTCGCAGCAGGGCTGCTCTGTGAGCAATCTAAAAGCCACAGAGAGAGCCGGTGATAAACAAAGGAAACCACAGCCTTTTATGCAGAATTTCAGAAGCGATAGCCCATTACTGTTGCCATAAGTTTGCAACTGCTGGGCCTCTATTAATTCCCTTCCAGTCAATAAATCCCGTCTACACGCCGGGTGAGGTATTATGCAAGAGCATGCGTACTAAACTAGTAGCAGGAGAGGTGGGTTCCATGTTGGAAGCTGCCTATTATGGGCTGCATCTGCCTCAACATCTGCTTAAGGCCTGCTTGTGAGAGGGTGTGTGTGATTATTCTCTGACTTTCACTTAAAGCAAGCCCGGATATATTTCATCACATAGAGGGCCCCCACACACAAACATGTATGTGTGCACTCAACGAAAGCCTTTGAGAAAATGTGAATCAGTGCTCTCAGCCCCTTGTGTGCCTAGGACTCTTCGTTACACCAAGTAGTCATTCCAAATCCCACGTAGCTCTTCATTCTTGTATCAAGAATTCAATCATAGACTCATTCAACTATGCCAAAGATGACAACAACTAGGTATTCCAACTTGGGTAGTAGAATATGGTTGTTTTTTAATTTTATGAGGCTACTTTGTAACCACAGTTCTTTCATGGACAGAATATCCCTCTCATTCTATGTATCTTATGACTAGTTATAATTATAAGAGTGAGGCAAACATTCTTTTGTGACTTGCTAACTATTACCTTGAAACAATTTTTGCATCGATCAGCTAGATGACCAATGATGTGCCCCAAATTGCCTCACATGATCCATTCCAGAGATCATGTCCAGATTAACTATCGGCTACCACCACCCCACATGATAATGATGTGTACAAACCATGGATTATGAGACCAACCATTACGCTGGAATAAGGACCAATCAGGATGCAAGAATAAAGGCTGATAAGAAAGCAGGGTGTGGCCTGAGGTGAGCCACTGGGGTCCTGCCACCCAACCCCCTAGAAAATGTCCCACCCCTAGACTTTGGGGACTTCCTCAAAACCTGAGGTGATCACCTTCATGATTGAAGTGTACTTTGCTTCTTAAATCTTTCTCCACTTACTATCTTGTACAATCTTGTCTTGAGGTCTTATGCCTGTGGTTTCCTCTATTTGTGGAGGCAAACCACTTTAGAAGAAACTTGTTAGTTTTTCTTTGAGAAAGAATAGCCCAGTGACATCAACTTTCAGCACATAGTAGTTTTGATTTTGTTTTCCTTTTGTTTTGTTTTTAAGGTCGTTGCTTGTGTTTCTGTTGTTGCTATTGTTAGGGTGCCATAAAGTCAGTTCCAATACAAAATACAATGAAATACCTGATCTTGCACCGTCCTCACAACAGTCATACCTTAGACGACTCTTCCACCACTGGCTCAATCCATCTTGTAGTGAGCCTTCTCTTTTTGCCGCCCTTTTATTTTACCAAGCATGATGTCTGACCTCTTCCATGGATTAGTCTCTTCTGATACCGGGTCCAGATCTTACAAGTATGTAACATCTTCCAACAAGCATGTAAGATGTAGTCTTGCCAACTAGACTTCTAAAGAGCTCTTTGGTTGTATTTCTTCCAAGACAAATACATTTATTCTTCTAGTTCATTGGATTTTCATTGGATTTTCTTCACCAACACCCTAATTCAAAGATAGTGATTCTTCAATAAGCTTTATTCAATGGCTATCCTTCCCATGCATACAAGACCATTGGAAACAGTATCGTTTGAGCCAGACACATCTTAGTACTCAACATGACACCCTTGCTCTTCAACACTTCAAAGGTGTTTGCAGCAGATTCATTCAAAGCAATGTATCACTTGATCTCTTTACTACCGTTTCCTTGAACATTGATTGTGGATCCAAGCAAGATGAAATCCTTGACACCTTCTGACTTTTCTCTGTCTATCATGATGTTGACTACTGGTCCCATTGTGAAGATTTTGGTTTTCTTCACATTGAGTTGCAATCCATACCAAGGACTGCAGTCCTGGATCTTCATCAGTCAATGCTTCAATTTATTCTTTCTTATAGCAAGTTAATATCATCTGCATAGTACAGGATCTTAATAAGCTTTCCTCCAACACTGAAGTCTCTTCTTATTATAGTCTAGCTTCTCGGATTATTGCTTAGCACACAGATTTAATAACCATGGCGAGATGATGCAACCCTGACTCCTACTTATCCTGATTTTAAACCATCCAGTATTCTCTTGTTCTGTTGTTCCAACTGTTTCTTGGTCTATGTACAGTTTCTGCATAGGCACAATAACCAAGCCAAATTCACAGCCATCGAGTCAATGCTGACTCAGCAGTTCTCTGTGGGTTTCTGAGGCTATATTTACGGGAGTAGACAGCCCCGTCTTCCTCCTGCTGAGCTACTAGTGGTTTCAACCTGCCGACCACGTGATCGTAGCCCAATGCACAACCATTTTGCCACCATGGATCCTAACCAAAATAAAGTGCTTTCCAATTCCCATTATTCCCAATGCTATCCAGTTTTTTTTGCCGATCCATACACATGCCTTTTCATAGTCAATCAAACATAATAATATCTCGGGTATTCTCTGCTTTCAGCCAAGATCCATCTGGCATCAGCAACGACATTCTTATGCTAAGTGCTCTTCTGAATCCAGTTGGCACTTAATTTAACTTCTTTCAACTCGCAGTGGATGGACTGCTAAAACTGTTGTTGAAGGGCTTCTAGAAAAATTGTACTTACAGGTGATATTAATGATATTGTTTGATAATGTCCACATTCTGTCAGTTCCCCTTTCTTTGGTATGGGCACAAATATGGATCTCTGCCAGCTGGTTAACCAGGTAGCCCTCTTCCAAATTCCTTGGCATAGATGAATGAATGCTTCCAGCGCTTCATCAGCTTGTTGTATTCCAGCAGTGCCTTCAGCCTTCTTTTTTGCCCAATGAAATCAGTCCAGCTTAAACTTCTTCCTTCCATACCACCAGTGCCGCTTCTTCTCCTTTCGCATCTTCATGGACTTGACATACTTTCTCCCATCTCTGCTTGTTTCTCTATGCCTAATCGGCACCATTTATAAGACTGAGGTGATTGATTTAAGACTACAGCAATACAGCTTCATTAATAAAACAAAGAATCCCCTATTTCCAAATGGGGTTTTATCCATAACTACCACCAAAAAAAATTCCCCAAACAAAACTCACAGCCATCAAGCCAATGCTGACTCACAGTGATTCTATAGGACAGGGTAGAACTATCCTTGTGAGTTTCTGAGATTGTCACTCTAGAGGAATAAAAAGGCCATCTTTCTCCTGTGGAGTGGCTGGTGGCTTTGAACTGCTGACCCGGCATATTGCAGCCCAATTTGTAACTACTTCATCACCAGGGATCCTACAACTACAGGGATTATAGTCATAATAGATATTTGGGGCGGGGAGTGGAGGGGGGAGTGCACAACAAAATTCATAACATGTCTTTTCTGTTTCTCTTTGTCTTATGGTTTATTTCTTAAGTAACCAGGCTAAAGTCAGTTTTGTACTACTAAATTGAATATTTCCTTGAATAACAAATTCAAAGTCAATTTACTGAAATTCCGTGAAAATATGTCAAATGTGTAGTTTAGTCTCCTATCACTTATGCATACTTGCTAAAATAATTATTTATATTACAGTGACTGGATATGTTTGTGGTTGGCTGATTAATATAGAAGAGCAGAGATCAAGGCCCTGTGCTTGAAACTTTTTCAGTCTTTTGGTTTTGTTCCCTCTGTACTTCTAATTTGAGGGGATTTGTGACATTTCCTTAAGATATGACCTGGAATAGGGTGAATTTGATTGAATTTCTAGTGTGTTTAGAAAAAAAAAAAGAAAGAAAATCATTCAATATGCTTTGCTATAAAGTGCTATTTTATATTTTACTTATATAGTAAATCTAGATACTGTGCTATTCAAATCCTCCATATTGTATTGTTTTTGCCTATTTAACCTATATATTCTGAGAAAACTGTTGTTAAAAATACACACTAATCCATTTCCTTTTGCATTTTTTTTAGGATATTGTGACTTCCATATGTTATCACTATAATATTTTGGTTCTAATACAGCCTCTATAGATTGAACTTCTAGTTGTTCTTTTATACTTTGGGTTATCTTTGGATTTAGATATTATAAAAATGAATTGGGAAGGAAAATCACCATTATCAGTGCGATAACTTAGGCCAATTCCTATGAGGCTAAAGTCAGATCAGTCCTGCTGTAGCCTCTCCCTGTGATACAGCTCTCTACTTTTCAGCTAGATTCTGTATTTTGTTACAATGACCACACAGAACTTTCGGACAATGCTCCAGAACAGAGGTTTTATTATGAAAGTTGAACAGGTTCCAAATGCTCAGGATGCAATTGCTTGACCAGAACAGACTCTTCTCACTCATGTGTACATACAGACCCTATCTTGGGTCTGTGGCCTCTCTGTCACACAGCCTATTGGCTTCTTGCCTGCTCTTACAATGTTACAAAGTTCTTTTAGAGTTGCCAATAAATGCACAAGGGGCATGTCACTCCACCATACTAAGCCTCAGATCGAAGGCAGTACTCAACTCTAACCCTGTGTATTGCAAATCTCCCAAATAAGTGCCTAGTAGCAACCTATCTTATAAACCAGTATCCTACCTAAAGAGCTTTACTTGTTCCGTGGGCTGGAATGCCAACTGCTCTGCTGTATGTAAGGCTCTTGATCCTACTGCTGCTGCTTTTCTGGGATCCAAGCTGTCCCCGGACCTCAGAGATTCATTGTGCAGGAATCTCAGGGTCCAAAGAAAGCAATTCATTCCTGGCTCTTCTCTCTTGCTGGTAGTGAGATTCTCCCCTCATTATCATGCTTTTCATTAATTCTTTAATTGTGACTTCTTTTAGTTCTTGGAACGTATTTATAAAAAGTACATTAAAGTATGAATCTGCTAGATATAGCTAATCCTCCTCAGAAAATTGTAGTCATTATTTGATTTCCTGCATATGAGTTATACTGTCTGGTTACTTTAGATATCTTGTAGGATTTTGGGGTGTGTGTGTGTGTGTGTGTGTGTGTGTGTGTGTGTAAAATGGAGTATTTTAAACAATATAATAATTGTTGATTCTAATCGCCATAGGGGTTTGCTTTATTACTATATTTGCCTTTCCTTTTGGTTGGTGGGGAGCTATTATTTGTAGAGCTAGTTTGGTAGAGTCTGTATCACCCACAGGATATAGCTGGTGAGGTCTCTGCTCACTTATTTTAGTCTTGCTTTTATTTTTGTACAAGTTTTCCTAGGGCTCTCCTCTAGATCAGCATAACTTTGTGGTTCGCCAGTGATACATTAGCTGTTTTCCTAAAAAACTTGATAGGTCTGTTATCTGTTTAGGAGCTAGATCATCTTTCCTTCCAGTTCCCCAACCCCATGGACCTTCCCATCTTGCCGCTGTGTGCAAAAGCACACATTACCTAGTGGTCTGTTTATTCTCTCCTGAGCATACAGACGGTATTGCAAACACCCATCACTACCATGGATTACAGAAAATAGGAACCCTAGCCGGCAGAGTAGAACTGATCTGAGGCTGTAAAAAAATGTAAATGTGCACACCCTCTCAAATTGCTGGGACAATGTAGGACTTCACAATGTTTACTAGAGTTGAATCCCCTTTTAAATTTTCTGGTATGTTTTGTAGTCTGTCGGATGTCCGAACTAATATTTTAATTTAAGGTGGCACTTGTTTAGCCTTATTTGTTTGTTCAACACCCAAATTACAACTGTTTCACACAATGTTCCAGATTACATGTTGTTGTTTTTCTCACTCTTATCCAGGATCCTTGATAATACTGTCAGGTGAATGATAAACTGTTACCTGTAAGGTCACTGGTTTATGCCCATCAGCCACTCTGTGTGGAAAGATGAGGTGTTCTGTCCCCATAAAGATTTACAACCATGTAGAAGGGCCACTATGAATCACAATAGACCTATGGCAGAGAGTTTTTTTAAGCCAACTTGTCAGCCCCTCCAGAAATGAATTAGCTGGTATTTACTTATTTCTCT
>NW_022105908.1:11631589-11633361 GCF_000313985.2 Echinops telfairi | reverse complement strand
TTTCTTAAATAAATGTTTCCAGATTTTTCACAAAACTTTGGCCAATTTTTAAATAACTAAACTGGTTATTTTTACCTATCCTAGTCATGTTTTTCAGTTGTTTTAGAAAAGTTATTTCTAATTTCATCATGTCACCATTTCAGGAGCCTCAACTCCAGCTCTCTGTTTTGAAAGATTCGAGATAATGTATCTTTTTTCAGGTATGCCATGGCGGTATGGTATTTCAAATGCTAGCAGGATAACCCAAAGTGAACAGCTTTTAGGAGAGATTCCATACTAATAATAGACTCCAGAGAAGGGATAGACTGCAGAATTGAAACATTGTCAGATACGAAAACTGTTTTAAAAGAAACAGAACATTGTCGGGGACAGTGCCAGATGATGAGCCCGTCAGGTCAGAGGTACTCAAAGTATACCTGAGGGAGAAGAGACGTCTCGAAGTTGAGTGGACCGTCATGAGGAGGATGGAGGAAAACCAGTGGGCATACAGCCTTTGGGACCTCCCTTTGCTGATAGGGCACAACTCAGCCTGAGAAGAAACAGCTGCAGACATCGACTAATAATCAGAACTCAGCATAGATAACATATGAATCTAGGAAAATCGGAAGTTTTAAAACATGTAATGGAACACACAAATCAACATTTCAAGCCTTGTTGTTTTTGATACTGGGAGCCACGGAGTCAGTTCCAACCCATTACAACCGCCGTGGGTGTAATTCTAACCATTAAAATACTGCCTGGTTCACTATGGTTCCTGTGCTTGAGCCATTGGTACAGTCACGGTGCCATTCCACCTTGTTGACGACCTTCCTCATTTCCATTGCCCCTTTATCACGCACGACATCGACATCCTTCCTTCTCCAGGGAGGATTTCTCCTGACAACATATGCAAACTATGTGAGACTAATTCTTGCCCTTTTTTGTCTCTAAGGAGCATTCCGACTGTACTTCTCCCATGATGTTGTTTTTTGTGTGTGTTGTTTTGTTGTGTTTCCCCTTTTAGCAGGTCAAAGGGGACTATTTCCTTCTGTTGTCATGAATTGGAACGGACTCAACTGGCACCTAGCAACAAAAACAACAGAAGGTTCCACAAAATCTAGATATTTTTGATGTTTTTGCTGTCTTTTTTACTAACTTAACATGTATATTTTAGTACAATAAATAAAAATTTAAAAATAAAATTGACGATGTGATCTAAATCAAAGTTATGAGCTTGCAATTGTTTTTGCTTTGCCCTTTGCAAGTATTTAAGCTAAATATTTTGCTTCTTTATTTTGATTATTTGTACTTTATGTAGCCAATATGTTTTATGTGCTTCCTTGAATTTATTTCTAAGGTTAATATATTAGTAGTTTTTCTCAGATAAGTTTCTTAGGTGATTTTTTTATATATTAGAAAACATGTATTTTCTGATTTTTATTCAGATCTTATATTTGACAATTTGGCTGAAGTTTAATATTAGCATCATTAGAATTCATCTTCAGCAATATGTAACTATGGTTCCTTTTTTGTTCAGTTCTGTTTTATGTGCTTTCTGGAGCCAATATGACTTTTTGTTATCTGATGCATTTTTTTTCCTTTTTTGTGATATATTTTGGCTAGATGGTTGGTTAATGCTTATTATTTTAATTCTCAAAATCTTTCCCATGCAAGGTTGATTTTTCATCAACCTATTTATCATTCACTGTAGCTTATCAAGTTAAAAATTTTTCTTTTTTTTGTTCAATAAAATGTTCTATTACTTATTAAACCATTTTCTTCTGGATTATTCT
>NW_022105908.1:11594750-11629751 GCF_000313985.2 Echinops telfairi | reverse complement strand
CTCTGCTCTCAGACTCTATTTCCATAGCAGATGAATATTTATTTTCTGGGCATTTTATAAGCAACCAGGCCTGACTCAGAAAAATAATTAATCCTCAGAAGGATGAAATAATCTCTTACCAAGAGGATTGAGGCTGAGCATCCCAAAGCTATAGAGAACCAGAGGTATGTTCCTAGAGAATAAGTCAAACATCAGAATATAAAATACTGGCATCATTAAAAATGAAACAAACTGTCTTTTCGAAAAGGGTTATTTCTTATCCTTCACTTCCATGCGATTAAAAATGTCATTATGCGGGTGACGCTAAGCGGTGCTTACTACTGAAATATTTTCAGTGGGTAACACCTTTAGGTTTAATAGGAAGCCACATCTATGCCTTGCAACAACAAGAATCCATGGAAAAGAATGCATGTAAAGTCATCAGTGCAGGCTCCGTGGCCTAGGAGGTGTGATCATCAAAGCTCCTTTACACCTTCTGTCCCAGACAAGCCATTACTGATTCCCTGGGCCATCACACAGGGCCCCCACCAGGAATACATCAGAGACACAGCAGAGCACAGCAGGAAGCAGGTGATGACAGGCAGCAATCTGCCAAAGCTATTCTAGTGATGGAAGTGTTACTCAGGCCAGTATGTGGACAACATCCCCACCCTATGCTTCTACTCACCTATGTCTGCACCCCGAATTTATACCCAGTCAATGCCTGTCAAACCTTTGTGAAGGGTTTATGGTGAACATAAAGTGCAAACACACCTGCACCAAATCTCTCTGACAGGATCCAATCATTCTGTATCTTTAAAGACTCACAAAGCAAGCCCAGTCCTTACTTTATATTTATGGAAGACCCTATAAAATTCCTTGAACGTTTGTGTTAGCACTTGAAATAAATCCTACTGTTGTAAATTACTAGGATCTGACAACCCAAGGGCCAAGGGCCCTCACTAGGGCTTTTATGCAAGGACCACCTGGTCCTTAGAGCCACTGGGATGAGAAGTAAATTTGGCCATCCCTCTGTGCCATTCTGCTTGACCTTCTAAACAGAGGTCTTCTCTAAATTAGTTTGTTGTCTTTGTGATTAACACTTGCAAGGCAATTTAAAATTTTGATATAATTTACCACAGCCTTTATATAATAAGATTTTTGACGACAATGATGTGAGGTTTTCTTTTATTTCACATGTGTAGAAATAATGGACCACAGAAATCTAGTAATGTTTCCAAGTTCACTTGATTATTAAGTAATAGAGATCAGATTCCAATATATTTTTGTCTAACTCCAAAATTCAGATTCCCAGCACCATAATCCCTATACCTTTTCTGTCAAGAGCAAGCTGAAACATGAATTTATGTTCCCATGGAAAACTCTCTCTGGCTTGCTCAACCGCTTACTTTCTTCCTAATTTCTGACAAACACAATGTTAGTAGCCATTAACAGTCAAGAAAGGGTTACCAATATGATGTGATCAGGAAAATCAGAAAGCTTCCGAATCCTGATATATATTCCCAATAGTTCTGTTTTACTGGTGCCTGAAAATCCCACTATATTTTCTCATCTATTTTTGAATCAGAAGTGTGCTTCAAGGCCTTGAATTGTTGTGCCCCTCCACTGCTGTTGAATCCATTGCAATTCATAGCAACTGTATCTAGAGTTTTCAAGGCTTTGTTGGTCTTTACCTGAGCATGCCCTCTGATCTTTCCCCGCAGAGTGGCACATGGGTTTGAACAGCCAGCAGTTCGTCATCGAGCAGTTCAAATTACTCAAGAGCTCCGCACATGCTCCTGGTGCTTTTACCATGTGCTGTCATGTAGCCGCCAGGGTGTTGTTGCTGCTGGGAGCCATGGAATACATGCCAGCTCAGAGCAACATGAGTACACGGCTGCCAACAGGCTTCCTTGGCTCTCATCTCTATGGAAGCAGATAGCTGGTCATTGTCTAGTCTTGTGATTTGGTGGATTAGAATTGCCAGTGTTGAGGCTAGAGACTAAGCATTGAATGCGAGTGCCAAACAAGGCTAAGAGAAACGGGATCCAAGAGAGGGACGGGGAATGAGGGACGGAGAAGATGCCGTGATCTGAAAGGGTGCTGGGACCAAAGTCCTCCTTGCAGGACATCACGATGTCCTCTCACACGTTAATCTACCATACGGATAAGTAATTATCTTAAGAGCTTAAAAGTTTAATTTTGTATTTGCCAAAAAAGGTCCCAGTCGCTAAAGGGATTTTCTTTTAACTTTATTTGCTATTTGCCTACTCACAACTGTTCCGAACACCATCTAGGTACCAGGCTGCAGACTAGAAGCCATAGAAACAGTGAGGGAAAGGGAAATCTATGATCAGGCTTTCCCAGAGCGGATTTGCTTACTGGAGAGATGGGACGAGTCCACAGCTCTTTTAAAACATGGTAAATGGTACCAGAGATTGCTATGGGACAAAAAGAAAGCAGCTGGGAGAAAATTTGATGCTGGCCACACCCCTGACCAATTAACCCAGACTCTCTGGGAGGAGGATCGTTAGGATTAAAAAAGCCCACGTGGCCAGACCTTCCCAGGTGATTGCGGTGTGCAGCCCAGTTTGAAAACCAATGCTAAAGCAGGGCTTCTCCAAGTGCTGTCCCTGGGCCAGCAGCGGCTGCAGTAGCATCTCCTGGGACTTGTTAGATGTGCAAATACTCGGGGGCCAGCCCAGATCTTTACGTGGGAATCAGAAACACCGGGGGTGTGGGGGGGGGTGTGTGGGGGGGGGAGGTTCTGAAGCCAACTCGGACACTGCCCTGGATCCTTATGAGAGAGCGTGCATTTCTTACAGGCGTCCACATGCTGCTACCACTGCTGGCCCTTTGGTTTCACGGAGGAGCCCGGCTCCAGCCCAGTGGTTTGCAAACTCTCCTTTGTATCAGGAGCCCTGGTGGTGCAGTGGGGGCTGCTGCAGGGGGCGGCTAACCACCAGGTCAGCAGCTCTGCGGAAGAAAGTGGGGGGGTTCTTCTGCCATGGAGATTTACAGCCTCAGAAACCGGAGGCCAGGTCTACTCCATCCTCCATGCTCGCTGTGAAGGGAAATTGATGGCATGGCAGTGAGTTTGGGGTTTTGGAAATTTCACACTTTGTTTAAAAATTGATTAACAAAAAAATAAAAATAAGTAAAAATTGAAAGAAAAAAAAAGGAAAGAGAGAAAGAAAGCAGCTGGGATAGTCTAGAAGAGTCCAAAGAGTGATTTTGGAGGGAGAGTTCAGTTATTAACAATGAATTGGCCTTATCTAAATGAAGGCGATAAAGGCATATTCAAGAAAGAGAACAAACCTTCATATGGCTACAGGTAAAACATGGATAGAAAAATAAGGTGGCATATAAAACAAGAGAGTTTAGCAAGGGAGAGAAACGATTCAATCACATCTAATTAATAATAATAGAAAGCACTCTCAATATTTTAAATCAGAGAGACTGTACATCAGAGCAAATGTCATTGGTTTCACTTGCAATAAAGGGCTAAGAGCAAAAATGAATCCAGAGCTTAGCAATAGAACCTTCTAGATCGAAGGACAAATAAAGGAAGTGGTACTACAAGAGATGAGGGACTGGGGTCAACTGGCAAGAAGATGCCTGGTAAAGATGCTGCTACCAGAAAGGTGTCAGGAAGAAGAAAAGAAAAGATATGCTTTGATATCTCCTTTCTTTTAACTTTTAAAGTGTTTACCATGGGTCAACCTACCTCAAAACCTGAGTAAGAGGACATTGGGTGTATAAAGCCCTGCAATGGGGAGTATGCCCTGAAAAATGGGGAGCAGAGAACAAGAGCTAGGATTTAGCCTCTACCTCAGTGAAACACAGGGGCCCTGGTGGGATAGTGGTTATGTCCTGGACTGTGCTCCAGAACCTCAGCAGTTCAAAACCACCAGCCTTTCTGTGGGAGAAAGACAGGGCTGTCTATTCCCTGAAAGACTTACCATCTCAGAAACCCATGGGTGGTACTAACCGGTCCTGCAGGGTCGCTGTGAGTCTATATCAACTCGATGACAGTCATCTTGAGGGTGTATTTTCAGTTTGGTGAAACAAGAGGTTTTTGAAGGCTCATTTCTGTTGCGCTCTGCAAGCAGTTTCCAACACAAAATCAGGTGCGAGCATCAAAGTTTTAGGAACGTTAAGGATGAAAGATTAAATGGAAAAATTCTAACTATTGATTTAGTTTTATTAGTTTTTTTGCTATATATCTGGATATATGTAAGACGGCATGCACAATTTTATATTATACAATTCCAAGACATTAATCATATTAATCACGCTGTCCAACCATCGCCCAAACACATTGCCAAATTCCCACCACCATTAAACACTCGCTGCTTCTGATGCAATGACCCCGCTTTTCATCCGTTCTCCTGCCTTTAGAAAGCAATACTGAGTGTTCTTGACTTTTTCTATTCTTCTTATTTCAGATGAATGGGATAATACAAAATGAAGGTAAGTCAAAAAGTATTATTATTAGGGTTTCCAATCATACACTCACTAGTTTATTCAAAACAAGCCATGTTTACACCTGTCTCTGTAATCAGGGGGTGACTGCAGACAACTTCTCTTAATAACTCACTTGTCTTAATCTCATGAGGTGTTGATAGGTCAGGATAAAAGAAGGTAGGGGAAGATGATGCTGATAGGATTTTATTTCCATTTGTGATTGTTAATAAGGTTAGTTATTATTGTAAAAAAACTTGGAATTCTAACCAGGAATTGATCATTTTTGCCATCCTATTGGTTATAAAAGGAGACATCTCAGAAGCACCAACATCAAGATAGAGGCACCAGGAAAGGAGCATGCTTTTGGACCACAAGATCCCTGCTCATTGAATCATTTCATTAGACAAAACAGTTGTAACATCAGGGAAATTGGAATCGAAAAATAGCCAGAGCATAGGACAGAATGGTGGCTATCACAGCCCATGAAGCAAGTAAAGTGAGCGCCTTTAGCCGGGAGACTCCACTATGGAGTAGGAAGGCACTTAGTCAGGGAAGCTATGTTTGTTAAACCACAAAACTAAGGCTAAAGCTAAGCACCTTCATGCTGAGGCATTTATGAACAGTGCTAAAAGAGATAGCTAACATTGCCAGGTCAGGGCCGACACCAGTTCAGAGACCAAGGGCCTGAGAGCAACCTCCCTATGGGACAGGAGAAAAGAGGTTATCCTGACCAAATAACAGTGTCTTGAACATTTCTGGTTCTTCCTTAGTAAACCTCTTTATCTGTTGAGTCTTGTGTGGCCAGTGAACTATGAAACTAAAGTAGAGAGGCGGAGAGCGCCATGGGAGCAATGGCTAGGGTCAGAATTGATAATAAGCCACTTTTTCTTCAAATATTCTCTTGTTCCTTTCTTCATCTCATGGGTGGTTGTGTTTTTCTTGATGATATCCTACAGCTCTATCTGGTTTCCTTATATTAATTTTTTCCTCTTTATTTTCACAATCCATTTGAAAGACTAATCCTCTGGTTCATTTATTCTCTCTTCTGTCATCTCAATTTATTGTTGATCCCGCTGATGTAGCTCTATTTCAGTTCTTTCACACCTCACTTACCATATTTCTGCTTGAAGTTTCTTTTTTCTCCCTTCTTCAGTGGGATTTTTAATTTTAAAAATGTTTTCTTTTGTTTTTGGAAGTCTCTATTATCCCAGAAACCCTGTGACAGCCACCCTGTTATATTCTGTCTATGTTTGTTGACATTCGAGTGTATCTCAGAAGGGCGTCGCCATTGGGGCTCACCCTCTTGAAGCTGTGTTATTTTGTTATTATTTTTCGGAAAATGAAACTGAGGGATAGTGAACCTACAGGCAAAGAAAATATAACAAAGATTTGAGAGAAGGGGGCTGCTGAGGGGTGGGGGAGACAAGACGGAGATGATGTCAAGAAGTTCAGGAAGGAAAGTATGTTTTGGAAACAGGTAGAAGTATGCAAGAAATTGCACTATTAGGTTTGACATGACTGGAACAATATGACATATGAATTGGCTCCCAATTACAGCAAATTAATTAGACACAAAATCAATAAAGTAATTAAAGGTCTTTCCTTCTTACGCATTATTAGCATTTTTGTCTGTATACTATTATGGATATACTCTTCCCACCTTAGCGTGATTTTGTTTTCTATTGTTTTCTGTTGGGTCTCCCAGCTGTGAAGCACAGGAGGAGTCCATATGCGTAAGGATAATACCAGATACAACGGGGAGAGAGGGAAGCAGGGTTGGGTTTGAGGGAAGATAGGGAGGGAAAGGGATTTCAGGAGTAACTAATGAAATGGGAGGCGGGAGGGAGCACTAGAATGGTTTGTGCTTGTGTAAATCCTCTCAAAGGCAATTTAACCATGGGGGCAGGGAAAGCTCTAACATTGATGTGGGGTTGACTGTATAATTAATTCTCTGAGATGACTGAATGGTTAAACTATTGAATTGTATGATATGTAAGTTACTTGCCAATAGAATGGTTGGACATTTTTTTTCTTTAGTTGTTTTCTTCCCTTTTAACATTCACATTTTAATACTGTTGCTTGAAAGTCTATATTTTTAAATTACCATAGTATGTCATTCATCAGCCATATAGCTGGTTTGTTTCCTCACGTTGTTTCTTTCATGGAGCTATTCTTTTCTGATTCTTTGCATTCCTTGTTGTACCTGAGACATTTTAATATTCTATGGTATTTATACTGTTCTGTTGGACCTGGCACATTTAAGTGTTACGTGGTATTTGTTCTGGGATTCGGGCTTCTCTCATCTTCCAGGTGTTGCATATTTCAGTGTTACATATATACATGAGAGTTTCAAAAAGTCCAGGGAAGAATTCCATTATCTTTCAGTTTCATTTCCTGCCTGAACTTTTTGAAGCCCTCTCATTAATTATCGAATAATGTGGGAGTTCTAACGCGTTCTGGTGGTGTAGTTCTTTTGGTAATTAGTGGCCTGGTCAATTCCACTAGGGGGCACTGTGACTTTACTCATCATGCCTGTCTCCCTTTGACTTTACTCATCATGCCTGCCTGGGTAAGGTAGGAGCAGCCAGTGAAAGTTTGAACCTTGCAACCTTCTCAGGAAATTGGGTAATCTCCACAGTTAGAGGGAAGAATTCCCCTAGATCTTCTGTCACTAATGAGTTTACACGAGAAATGACTACCTTCTGCATGTCAGTGGTAGGGCTGAGGAAGAGGTGATGGCTGGTATTCCTTTCCCAAAGGAGAGATCAGCTACTGGTCCTTGCAGAAGACAACTCTCCGGTTGATTTTTAAATCCCATCTGTTTCTATTGCACGAAGCTGTGCCTGGAACTCTGGGGGAAGTAGAGGCTTTGTTGGGGAAGGAATCCTTACTCCGCCTTCTTGATTCACTTTTTTGATTGTGAGTGTGCAAACTGGTAGTAAATGCTTTCCTCCCTGCATGGACTCTTGAAAGTTATTGTTTATAGTCATTAACATAAATTGCTCCAATCATTTTGCTGTCTGGAGACATTTTCAAGGGATTCCCCCCCCCCCCAGCTCCAGATCAGTCAGAAGCATGGAGTTTGTCTTTCCCTAAGGATTCTTGTTCTCCTGTGTTGCTTGATGCTTAGACACACTAAGCAGAGTCCCAAAGAATTGCTACTCGGGTTCCAGTTCACGCATGCACAGGTTGATTTCAAACAAAACACATTTCAAAATGTTCTGCAATCAGTAGATGACTGCAGGCCAGTTAGTATCTTTAGAGAACCTTCAGAAAAACAGAGAAGAGCAATCAAAAGAAGAATATTTTTCTGAGCTAGTTTAATTCAAGGCAGAGATGTCAGTTCGGAGGGTAATGATAATTAATTTTTGTGATTGCAAATCTCCATAAGTTATCTTGAAGGATATAAAATGATCTCAGGAGCTTCTGTGAGGAAGCTTGAAAAAAGAACTGAAAACGGCATTAGTGAGAAAAAGACCAGGAAGATGCTGCCGAGGAATTGTTTCCCACCACAATACGACATCTTTGGTGGTAGCCAGGGCTCCAATGCCAATGCCGGTGGGAAATGTTGCCCAATCCACCTTACTGCCCTGATCTTGAGCACTTAGGTTTTTGTTGGTTTATTTTTCTCTTTAAACTCAAAGAACTTTGAAAAGGAACATGATTTGAGTCTTCCAAGCAAACCCACATAGTCTTTTTGACAAGGTGTCGCTCAAAGAGCTCAGGAATCTTCAGGGAATGCTTAGGGAAGTGGAAACATCACCCTCAGAAATGTATAGACCTACCCAGACAATATGTCCAAAAAATAACTTCACCTATTGATAATTTTTGATAATTTCTTTGATAATGGTTTCCGTTATTTTTAATGATACATTTTTACCTATTCTCGCATAGCATTTAGTAGTCATTAAGATGTACAGTTGTGTGTGTGTTTAAAGGTTAAAAACTGTTCTAAAATATGTAGGCAACAAGTTGCATACGTCAATTTCTAGTACAAAGAGCTCTGGCTGCATGGTGAGCTTTTCCTTGGGTTCCTAACCACAAGGTCGTCAGTTCAAAGCCACCAGCTACTCCATGACAGAAAGATGAGACTTCTACTCCATACAGATTTACAGATTTGGAACGCCATTTCTACTCTGTTCCATAGAGTTGCTATGAGTCAGAAACAACTTGATGGCAAAGAATTTTAGAATTATTCCTGATGTGGCTGCTATTTGATTTAAAACTACAAAAATATATCCCCTGATTTATAGGACTTAACTTTGAATGCATTCTACTTTGCCCCCAAATGCATGCTGTTTTATTGTTGTTTAGTTACTATCAAGTTAGCTTTGATTGTTACCTTATTATGCCAGTTCCCGTGCCATCTTGATGATCATTGTTGTGTTTGAGTTCATTATTACAGCTTTTATGTCAATCCATCTCATTAAGAATTTCCCTATATTTTGCTTACCGATTAAGTCATTTTCCAGGGATTGGTCTTTCTTGATGACCTGTGAGTGAATTGAATTCTTGCCATCTGAGTTAGTTAATTGTGCCAAACTGGCCAATAATCACAGTGGGGCTAATTGAAAGACGAGGGATAAATGGGTGGTGAGCCTCGCCTTTCTAGTTCTTGGGTCTCTTGCTTTGTGATGGTTGCACCAGGGTGCAGCTGCCTTAGCAGTTCCCTGCTTCAGCTTACAAGATTGACTTCCTACAAGATAGTCCCAAGGAGAAGTCACATGGACCTATCCCGATGCAGCCCTGGGTGCTGGAGCAGCCGTGTGGAGACCCCTGCCAGTGCTGAGATGCTTATTCGTTCACTGACTCAGCTTTCCTCCTGCAGTCGGCATCATTGCCTCCGTTTTGTGAGGTGGAGGACTTTGTGGACTGATGTTGGGTTAATGGGTTAATGTTGGACTTGTGGGCTTGGGCAGCATTGGGTTGGGATGTTTTCATGATGCACATTTTCTTTACATAAAACTCTCTCTTATACATGAGTTGTTGTGGATTTGTTTCTCCAAAGTACCCAGACTAATACACCATCCTTACTTCTAAAAAACATTCTAGCTGTAATTTTTCTAAAACGGGTTTGTTCATTCTTCTGGTCAAGTAGGAACCCTAGTTAACACTCCAGAAATGGTCACTGCAAATAAGCCAGCCTCCCTGTGTGTTCTTGGGGCCACCTGGATAACACCCTTCTCCAAAAGAGTCAGGGGACCACAGCGTGTCATGGATGCTTTCTGCTCCTTCTCTCTGACCTGAGCTCAAAGAGTTTGGGGTATGTAGCATCATCATATAGATGAGTTCAGTGGGTCTCCTTGCGGGGAGGGGTGAGGGGCAACTCACTCTCAGTATTAAGTGGCATCCCTTAATGGAAATGTTCCTGTCCGGAAGCAGTACTATTCTTCTTGGTCTGGAAGTCCCCAACCAATGAAACCAACATCTCTCTGATTGACTCCTGGTCAGTTTTTCATCTCCTAGCACCTATGTATTGGTCATCTTTCCTCCCCTTGGGATTGAAAACACCACCCATCACAATTGATTCAACATTGTTTTTGCCGTTACCACAATTTGAATACATTGGTTCTTCTGTCTATATTTGTCACCCAGCTTCCACATGCATATGAAGTGGTTGAAAAGACCATGGCATTGGCCCAACAAAATTTTACTCTATAAGATAAGGAAGAATATAAAACAGTAGTAGTTATCAAATAACTTCTATGTCCCAGACTTATTATATATTATATAAATTATTTTTGTTGGGACCTACACAGCCTGAGGTATGTAACATTATGTCCAATTTTTGTAGCTCCCCTTTTTTGTTTAATTATTAATATATTTTGTTTTCATAATTTTTATTGTGAATTAAGTGGTGCCTTTTATAATTTTTATTGTGGATTAAGTGGTGGTCTACCATCACTTTTGTATTCAAAGTTGCTTAAACTACTATCAAACCCCACAAGAGGTGATGCTGACCCTCACTCCCTTTTCCTTTCCCTTGTCCCTTGTAAGGAATATTATGTCCCCCTTCCCCAAGTTAAGAGTTGTCTACCCTCCAACCTATTGCTTTGTCTTCCCTCCCTTGCCACCCCTACCTGCTACCCCCACCCGCAGTAACAATTAAAGTCTATTTTCTTTGATATGAAAACTTTTGTGTGTTTTTTCTCTTTATAACAGGGGTCTCATACAAAACATTTGTCCTTTTTTGATTGATTCTTTTCACTTAAAATAATATGCTCCAGATCCATTCATGCCATGAGGTTCTTTGCAATGTAATCATAATTTTAGCGATGCCTAGTATTCCATTGTGTGTATGTACCAAAGTTTCCTTATTCCTTCGTCCACTGATGGATGTTTAGGTTGTTTACATCTTCTAATGGATATTTAGGTTGTTTACATCTTCTTGCTACCTTAAACAGTGCTGCAATGAACATGGGTGTGCATATGTCTGTTCATGCTATGGCTGTGGGTTCTTTAGGTATAGACCCAGCAAAGGGATTGCTTTATCATATGGTATTTTTATTCCCAGTTGTTTGAGAAACACCAAATGCTTTCTATAGTGGTCACACACTTTTGCAGTACCACAAGCAGTGCGTGAGGGTTGCCATCTTTCCATACACTCTCCAGCTTTTGTTATTTGTTATTCATTTATTTTTTAATTTGGCTCTTGTGTTACTCTGGGTAGACTAGAGAAACAAATCCATGGACACCCATATTTGTATAAGAAAGAGCAGTTGAATATTTGGAAAACATCCTAGCCCAGTCCACATCAAGTCCATAAGTCCAATATGAGCCCATATTTCTGATATCAATCTATAAATTCCTCTTCTGATTCACAAAACACGTGCAATGATGCCGAATGCAGAAGATCAAAGGCCAGTGGGTAGAAAGTCTTTGGATCCAGTGTCATTGGAAACATCTCAGCGCTGGCAGGGGTCTCTCTGTGGCTTCTCCGGCTTCAGAGGTCTGGTTGTGTCCATGTGGCTTGTCTTCTGCAATGTCTCCCAGGGAGAAGCAGAGAAAAAGAAGTGTCTTCCACCTCCAAGGAGGAAGTACCAGATTTCCCAGAATTCTCAGGAGAAGGCCATGCCCACAGAAGTCTCATTGGCTATCTCCAGATTGACAGCCTAGACTCCCCACCTACACTCTGAATCCTTAAATTGATACCAGGTTAGGTGACTACCACAGCTCTTATTGTGTCATTGCTAGTGTAACATGGTATCTCATTGTGGTTTGTTTTTTGGTTTGTGTTTGTTTGTTTGTTTGTTTGTTTGTGGTATCTCGTGAATGGCTGGTGCTCACAATAATTTCTTCATGTGTTTGCTGGCCTCCCGGATGTCTTCTTCAGTGAACCATTGTACACGTCTTTTGCACATTTTTATTTGGATTATTCGTCTTTTTCTTGTGATGTAGTTTTATATAGATTCTAGGGATTAGTCCCTTGTCTTATATGCCGTCTGATGTCTAGTGGATCCCAGTCATTCATTCTGTCTTCTACTCTGTTCATTTGTTTTAAAATGATATTTGGTAGTATAGTTATGCCCAATATTAGGCCCTTTCAATTTGTCCCACTTTTTCAACTGATGATTTGGAATTTACACCTAGGTTTCTTATTCATCTTGAGGGCATTTTTGTACATGGGGTGAGGGAGGGGTCCTGTTTTATTCTTCAACAGATGAAGATCCAGTTTGGCCAGCAGCATTTTCTTCTCCTGCTGTCAAAAATCTCTAGGTGGATGGATTTATTTCTGAGTTCACTATTATGTTCCATTAGTCTATGTATCTATCATTGTACAAGTACCAGCAGTATTGGCTTTTGTACAGTATACTCTATTGTGTTATTTACTTACCCTGGGTGTCTTTCCTCTCCATATGAATTTGGTAATTTATTTTTCTATTTCAGTAAAGAATTAAGTTGAGATCTGGATCAGAAATGTATATATTTATAGATTGCTTTGAGTACTGTTGATATTTTCACAATAGTAAGCCATTCTGCCCATGAGGATGAAACATTTATCTAGGTCTCTTTTGGTTTCTCATAATAGAGTTCTATAGTGGTTTGTTGGTTTATTTTTAATTTGTTTCTCTGTTAAGTTTCTCTCTCACACAAAACCATAGAGTCAATACCACTATGACAGGGTAGAACCTCCCTCGTGAATTGGCAGAACTGTAACTCTGTATGGGAGTAGAAAGCCAGGTGAGTCTTTCTGCAGAACGGCTGATGGTGCTGACCTTGCAGCTAGTAATCCAAGTTGTAACCAATATGCCACTGTCACGGGAAATGACTTAAATTTTTCTCTGTTGAGTGAGGTGTCAGCCACTGGTTTTGTGTTTATAGCCTTTCTGTGTTGAGACATTTCCCTCTATTTCTATGTGCTGAGTATTTTTGTATGGAACGGGTGGTGGATTTTATCAAATGTCTTTTCTGCAGCAATTGATAGGGTCATATAGTTCCAATATTTTGTTTTATTTATGTGGTGGATTACATCTACTATTTGTTTGGTTTTTTTCATGGTGGACCATCCTTCTGTATTACCCTCTTGATTCTGACCTAATATTATTATTATTTTTATCACTGAATTCTATAGGTCAGCATGTTGTTGAGAAATTTTGCATCTATGTTCATAAGGGCTATTGGCCTTTAGTTTTCTTTTCTGGTAAATTTTTGCTTGCTTTTGGTATCAGGGATATGCTCAATTCATTCTCTTTTTTTTTTCTCTGTTAAATTTGCCAGTTGTTTGTCAACTTTGTTAATCCTTTCAAAGAACCAACTTCTCATCTTATTGATCCTATTGTTCTTTTTTAAAAAAATCATTTCATTGGGGGTTCATACAGCTTTTATCATAATACATACATACATACATACATACATACATACATACATCGTGTCAAGCACATTTGTGGATTTGCTGCCCTCATCATTTACAAAACATTTTCTTTCTACTTCAGCTCCTCATTTTTGCCCACCCTTCCTCCCTCACGAACCCTTGATAATTATAAATTATTATTATTTTTTCATGTCTTACACTGACCGATGTCTTCCTTCACCCACTTTCCTGTTGCCTGACCCCCAGGGAGGGAGTTATATGTATATCATTGTGATCAGTTCCCCTTTTGTCCCCCCAACTTCCCCTTACCCTCCTGGTATCTCTACTCTCATTATTGGTCCTGAGGGGTTTATCTGTGAGAGGAATTACTGAAACCCAAATGAAGGCCAAACATGGTAGAGGGACATGAGGAAAGTAAAAGGAAATAGAAGAAAGAACTTGGAGGCAAAGGGCATTTATAGAGGTCTAAATACAGGCATTTACATATGTAAATATATTTATATATGATGAGTAGGAAATAGATCTATGTACATATATTTATATGTTAAGTATCAAGGTAGCAGATGGACTTGCCTCTATTCAAGTACCCCATCAACACAAGAATACTTTGTTCTAATAACCTGCATTCCGTGATGCTCACCTTCCCAATAGGATTGCTGAAGACAAAATGGGTGCATAGCAAATGTGGTGAAGAAAACTGATGGTGTCCAGGTATCAAAAGATATAGTGTCTGGGGTCTTAAAGTCTCAAAGACAAACAAGTGGCCATCTAGCTGAGAAGCAACAAAGTCCACATGGAAGAAACATACCAACCTGTGTGATCATGAGGTGTCGATGGGATCAGGTATCAGACTTTGAAATCCAGAACAAAAACTCATATCAATGTGAATGAGGGGCAGTGCAGAGTGGAGACCAAAGCCTATCTGTAGAAAGTTGGACACCTCCTTACAGAAAGGTACAAGGAAGAGATGAGCCAATCAGGCTGCAGTATAGCACCGATGAAAAATGCAATTTTCCTCCAGTTCTTTAGTGCTTCCTCCCCACCACTATCATGATCCCAATTCTACCTTACAAATCTGGCTAGACAAGAGCATGTACATGGGTACAGATAAGAGCTGGAAACACAGGGAATCTATCGTTCTTCTGTTTTCCAAGTCATTTATTTCTGCATTGGTCTTTTTCTTTTCTTTTGATGACTGAAGATTTATTTTGTTGTCCTTGTTCTAATAGTGGAAGAGGCTAGGTTAAGGTACTGATTTTTAGTTTTCTCTTCTTTTTTGATGTATGTGCTTATTGCTATAAATTGCCTTCTGAGTATTGCTTTTGATGTCTCTCAATGGTTATATATATTGTTTTTTCATTCTTACTTGTTCCAAGGAATTTTTAAATTCTATTTCTCATTTCTTTAGTTATCCACTAGTTTTTAAGGAGGATGTTGTTCTGTTTCCATGTATTTGATTACACACACACACACACACACACACACACACCCTTGCTCTTCTTATTGCTGATTTCTACTTTTCTAGTGTCATCATCTGAGAAAATGGCTTGTATATCTTAGTGTTTGTAAGTTTATGCAGGCTTAATTTATGGCCTAAGATGTGATTTGATCTGGAGAATGTTCCATGCACCCTGAGAAAAATGTATATTTTGCTTTTTTTTCCTGGTGAATTGTTCTATATGCATCGAGGTTGGGGAGTTGATTAATTTTATTGTTGTCTTGTGTTTTTACTAAGTTTTTATCCTTCCTCAATAGTTGTGTATTGATGTACCCTACTATTATTGTATTATCTATTTTCTCTCCAAAATGAAAGATTTCTATAAATATATTTTAATGGTCTTTCATTGGTTACATATATATTTTCTTCTGCTATTTCATTGTTATGTAATGTCCTTCTTTGTCTCACATGTGGGATTTTTCCTTGATAATATTAACAGCTATTAATATTGTCACTTATGTGGGGTTTTTTTAATTTTCATAGTTTGATATGTTCTTTTCCATTTTTTGATATTTTTTGTCTTTATGTTTTAGGTGTATTTCTTATAAACAGCATATTGTGGGGGTCATATTTTCTTAGTCTGTTACATCTTTCTCTTGATTAGTGCATTTAATTCCTTTATATTCAATGTAATTATTGATATGTGTGGGTTTGTTGCCAGTTTGCTGTGTGACATTTGGGGATGTTATTGATTACTTTACTCTTCACAAATTCCTGTGCTAAGTTTTATTTATTTGTAGATGATCTACTCCTTTTTATTTTTGTTATCATTTCAACTTTTACTAGAATTTTGTGATTTTCTTCTCTTTTTTTATTTTGATTGTTTTTTCTCCATTTCATTTGAGGTAATCTTATAGTTTTTTCCCCACAATTTAAGACAATTAGTCCTCCTCTCTTTGGAACGATTTAGCTTCCTCTGCATTCAGATGTTTTGTGTCTACATGATTTCCTCTATCTTCTTTGTATTTGTCTTGATTGTAGATTGCTATTTTTGTTCTCTCTTTTCAGTCTTGGATGTATGTTGTATTTTGAATTAATTGGATAGATTTCTGGGTAGTGGTGTCTTGTATGTTGATCTCAGGTTTACTTATGTTGTGGGTGTTTATTCTATTTCCAAAGAATTCCTTTAATATGATTTGTAAAGCTGGTCTTGTATAGGGGAGAAAGACTTGGCTTCCTACTCCCTCAAGCAGTGCTAGTCTCAGAAACCCACAAGAGATTGCTATGAGTCAGCAATGACTCAAGGGCAGTGAGTGAGTGGGTGAGTCTTGTTTTTACAAATTCCTTTCATCTGTTTGTCTGTAAATATTCTTATTTCACATTCATGTTTGAGAGATAGTTTTGCTGGATATAAGATTCTTTGTTGGCAACGTTTCCTCCAGAGTTATATACATGTCATTGCATTGTTTTATTGCCATCTGCATCTGCCATCTGTTTCTGCTGAAAAAGCTGAACTTATTCTTAATGGTTCTCCTTTATAGATAACATCTTTTTCATGGTGTCGATATGTATCTCGTTTTAACGGCTTTATTGACATATAATTCAGGTACCATACAGTTTAAATATATTAAATTTAGTTTTGCAGTCATCACCACAATCGGTTTTATAACATTTTCTTCATTCCCGTACCTATTATTATTATCTCCCCATTACCTCCCAACTTCCCCTGCAATATACTAAGGAACTATTAATCTAGTTACTATCTCTTTAAATATACATAGCCTGAATTTTCATATAATGAAAATCATACAATAAGACCCATGACAAAAAAAGTAAACAGAAAAACCTCAATCTAAGTGAAAGCAGAAGATGACAGAAAGTAGAACACATTTTTAAAAGGTTAAAACAAATGACAGTATGTTACGTTTTAACCTAATTATATTTGGAGTAGTCCATTTCCCATGCATTCTGTCTGAGGGCAAGACTATGCACATCCCTAGTTAATGGTCTAAGGGAATTCAATGGAGGCTTAATTTGTGTGGGGACTCTGTAAATGGATTTGGGGCTTTCACTGTCATCCTTAACTATCTGCAAGCGAAGTGTTCAGAATTTAAGCTCTATACAATTCCCTTCTCTGATCTTGGATTTTATTATTGACAATCCTTGGATAAAATGGGCTGGTGTGATCCTTCCATATGAGCTTAGCTGATAGCTCACTTAAATGGCTGCTTGTTTTAAGACAAGCATTTAAGATTCCACATGTTCTTTCTGATAATCTGGCATCATCTGATTTCTTCACATATGTGATCACTTCATGGGGCCAATATCAGGAAGTGATTTGGGGCCATACTGTAAGAACCACTTGTCCTTAGATTAGTGTTTATGAGTAAGTGCAAGTTCCAAATCCACTTGTTTACCTAAAGTTTACATATATCCCTGGTACACTTTAAAGGCAGCATTATCAACTTTATTAAGAGATACTTTAAGTAACCTTCATGAGACATGTAATTTGAATAATAGTATCAACAATCTCACCAATGGTATAGAATTTAAAGAATTATTGGGAAAGAGAAATATTTAGATAGAGGAAAGTTTATTTTAGGCTGAAATAGTTTACCCAACAACAGAAGTTTAGGTTTAGTTTACCCCCAAACAGAAGTAAAATCACTTTCTCAGCAACAAAGACACACACAGTGGCAAGAAGAGAAGCCAGTTTCTCTCAGTGTCTCTTACAAAAAGACCACATTCCCAAGGAGATATCATTAGGTTGTTTTCTGATTTGGGAGTTTAGATTCTACCCGCTACCTTCACACAGGTATATCAAATTGACATAACTTAACGAACTCATTAAGCTCACGAATTTGTCTTTTTATTGCTTCAATTCTATGTTTGGTCTTTGAGAGTGTCGTCTAATTCTCTTATCTTAGTGTTAATCTTATAGATTTCTAGTTTTTCTGTAGCTCTCTTGATATTTTTCTCCACCCATTGAAAATATCTGAGCATTATTTTTTTTGGATTATTTTGTTTCTGGTAGTTTCAGTGCCTTTTCTCCTTCAGAAAATTACCTTGTCTCCATGGATGGGTCATTTATTTTTGTCTGCCTTTTCTGATTCTTCGTGTGAACTGAGATCGACTATTATCTCTATGATATCATGATGTAGCTGTCAGGGGTGGGAGGATGACTGTGTTGTGTATACTTTGTCAAGTGGTTCAGGAAAGGAATCGTAGAATGAATCCATGAACCAAAAAGCAAAGCATAATTAAAAAATAAAGTTGTTTGAATGGACTCTCCCCTTAGCCCCAAAGAACCGGGGGTGGGGGTGGGGTGGGGTGGAAGGAGTATGTGTGTGCTTTCCCCTCAGTCTGAGAGAGCTGCAGGGGGTTTGTAGCTAGTGTCTCTTTCCCACAGTTCCCCTGATTTAGGAAGAATAAAAAGGATGCCCCCATTGTTGATAGCCTTAGGCTATAAGCAGCAGCTGCACTGCAAACGTAGTGTGCTGCTCGAACCTTAGATGTCAGGCCCACCAATTCAATGAGGAAGAAAAGTTACAAAAAAGAAACGATAAGGGCCTGAGATGGATTCTGTGGCTCCCATCCATTTGCTAGCACACGGGCTTGTACCTCTTTTGAGTACTGGGGGCACTACTCCATCCTCCTCCTAGGCCCACAGAGCTCTCATTTCACCCCTTCTTCCAAATGCACACAGCCTAGAGGAGTGGTTCTCAACCTGTGGGTCGCGACCCCTTTGGGGGTCAAACGACCCTTTCACAGGGGTCACCCGATTCATAACAGTAGCAAAATGACAGTTATGAAGTAGCAATGAAAATAATTTTATGATGGGGGGAGGGTGGTCACCACAACAGGAAGAACTGTATTAAAGGGTCGTGGCATTAGGAAGGTTGAGAACCACTGGCCTGAAGGGGGTAGAGGAGTCACAATTTTCTAGTTCACTTTGCTAGGTTGTCCTGTCTTCCAAGGTTCCAAGTACCTGTTTTTGTGTATCCACGTGGTTTTTCTCTATATTTGTTGCAGAAGAAGTTCACCATGTATGTATTTAAGTGGCCATCTCTACCTGGAAGGATAGACCTATTTTTTTTAAAATTAAGGTGCCCACTGTTGTTCTTAGTTGCTGCCAAGTCTTTCCCAACTCATAGCAACTACGTGTGTGCATAATAGAAGCACTCATACGTTTTACAAGATTCGTGAACTTTCGGAAGTAGGTATGTTTTCCAATGTGTTCTGGGTGCGTTTGAATAACAAGCATTTCAGTTAGAAGTCAAACACTTAAGTATTTGCTTCACCCAAGAACTCTAGGATGCATGTGCATATTTTCAAACAGTATATGTCATATAACCATATAACAGTATATGGTATCTAGAGCCAGAATTTGGACTCAGGTGTATCTGATTCCCAGTTCTTGGTTTGCCTCATATAAGGTAACAATAATAGAATGAATTCAATAGCAGAATGCTCTTGATTCCAAAATAAAAATGTATGCCATCTCTCATAACTTGTACTATTCCTAGAATATTTATATGAGTTAGTTTGATGAGAGACAAATGGTTAAAGCAAATTTGGTTCTCCCTAACACATAAACCCAAACTTTTTTTTTTCAATGACCCCTTCAGCAGATCGTCACTGTCAAGTATGCCTAAGAGCATCAGTCAATTTCAGAATGGCATCTCGTTCTCCTTGGCAACCAGGACCTTTTTGGAACTGCCCCATGCGACAGTTTGAGCACTTTTAATTAACAGGCATGATTAGACTGAAGGCAATTAGGTCCCTAAATGCCATTTGGTACTGCTCTTTTTTTCATGGGTCCTGGGACAAAGAGCGCAGCTGATTCTGCGACAGACAAGCCGACCCACGCTCCAGATGCTGACCAATTTCAGCTTGGCTGTGAACCAGATTGGATCAAGAATGGACTTGAAAAATGGTACCAAAGTGCTGTAAAACCAGTCCAAGAAATATCCACATTCAGAAACTGCTCCAAGTGTCTGGGATTTCATTTCGGGAAAAGAAAGAGCTGGCAGGTAATTCTTTTTAACAGAAATGAAATTAATCTTGTCACATTTTCAGTCATAACCTCTGCCGTGTACTCCTCAAAGGGAGGCATCTTGAAGCTCATGACACTTTAGCGAAAAATAGAAGAAGGTTTGGGGAGATGCAAATGGGGTTTACATAATGTGCTTCTTTGGAGGAATAAAAACTGATTTATTAAGATACAGCAGCAGATTAAATACATTATCCAAAATGGTTCCAAATTAGTATTTTAAATGATAAATCTAGTTGTTTCTGGCAAACATTTGTATTTCTTTTCTGATAGATATGACTAAACCTGAAAAGAGTCAGATATGCATATATAATGGGATAAAGTGACGTTAGGATACAACTCTTGGAAAGCCAGTAACTAAATTTCTATGTGCCTCACCTTCTCCATCTGTACATTGAAGTGGCAATAAACCTTCTTCCTAGATTTGTAACAAGGATTAAATGATGTACTATTGGAAAATCATTTCAAATATTACATAGTAAGCCCTATGTGAAAATGTATTAAATAACAAAATACATATATAAATTAATCTTTTTCTGGCCCTCTTTCTCATCTTGTAATTGAAAACTTAGAAGCTTCAGGCTATATGGTCACTAAAACATTGTACCTCCTAAGATTCAAACATTTAGCTTGACCGAAATGGGTCAACACTAGACTACTCACCAAGAAGTTGGCTGTTAGAACACACCCAGATGCCTCTCAGAGGACAGGCCTGGTAATCTCTCTCTCTGCAAAAGGCACAGCATTGGAAACTTCACACAGTAGTTCTACTCTGAATACATGGAGTGTCAATGAGTCAGAATCTAATCTACAAACAATAGAAAAGTGGGGTTTTCAGGTCAAATATTTAACATGATATGCCCCTCCATTTTCAAGTTCATCCTTATTTATCACCCGAAACCTTGGAAAATACATTTACAGCCTAGAACAGTGGTTCTCAACCTGTGGGTCGTGACCCCTTTCTTCATTTCATCTCCCCAAAACATTTTTAATAAGAAAAAAAAACCCCTATATGTCTTTTTAACCTCAATTTATTCAGAAAATCCCATTACCCAAACTCTTCCAACTTCTACACCTGCCTGTTGATGGAAATTTTACAATACTTCAGAAAACTTACCCACATTAAATTAATAAAGGAAAAGTCAGCATATCATTATACCACATATTAAGTATATTTTCATCAGAGAATTCTCCATTCGATAAATTACAGAAGGTGTATTCTTGAGTCGCTCATTATTTAATTGGCGATCAGGGCTATGTAGTATCAAACTGACTGTATCATGTAGTATCATCACACCTGTAGAATTACCAATTGGTCAAAAGTCCTGGGCAGTTTATCACTTCACAATAGAAACCCCAGAAAATGAGGGATCAAAGGGCTACTTCTCCAAGCCAACAACAATAGTTCTTTTAAATTTATGTTAAATTTATATAATATTCCATGTGCATAATAAATTGTTCACTCTAGATTGTCTATAAGGCAAGAGTGAGATATACAGTAATACTCATCATATATTTAAATGATTATAAACTGTATTGAATTATGTATCTGAGAAGTAGTGATGATACTTTCTATTATTTTAAGGTTTTCAGAAAATAGCCTAAACCTTTTTTGTCTGAGTTACTCAGGGCTACTTATTTAATCAAATTACCTGTTTCAATCCTGAATCCCCTTTTTGTCCCTATTGATGATACTGTACTTTTCTCTTTCATCTGCCTTTACCTTCTTTCCTATCTGTTTTATGTTCATATGTATTAAAATTAAGATAAGACTGCATTTACCACTGACTGCATGAAAATCTTATCAAATTATTGATCTTATTTCAGCCAATCAAATTTCTTTCAGAATTTTCACTGAACAATGAGAGGTAAAGATTAGAGGTAAAGGTAGATATACAGAAATGTCAGAGAGATAGGGAACAAGTAAAAGCAGAAAAAATATAATCATAGCACAAGTACAGGGAACAGTAAAGAGGGAGACAGAAATGAAGCATCTTCCAAACTGAATTGCTCTCTTATAAAGCTGTTTTTGTCCTTGGAGTTTAATGACATGCCACTGGCACTTTTCTAATAACCACTGAGATGATTGATTTCATGACTTTGTTGGGATAAGCTGATATCCCTTTTAACAAGTGCAGCCTTGCCAAGTACATCCTCATAACAGTCCGTCAAGGTAAGCAGAGGTAGGGCTATCACCGGAATAAAGACCACAGAAACACCAGTAATGTGTACACACACACACACACACACACACAAACGGGGCTACCTCAAAAAAAAAAAAGCAGATTTTTTCCAAAGCTATGTATTTAATTAAAAAACAAACAAACAACTTTATCGTCATCAAAGTAGTCTCCATGACACTTAATACATTTGTCAAATCTGCGATTAAGTTCTTGGAAACATTTTTCAAACTCACCTATTTGGATGGCTGACAGCATCTCCCTGTTTTTTTCTTCACCTCTTCTACTTCATCAAATTGCTGTCCTTTCATGTCCCTCTTCATTCATGGAAACAAAAAGAAGTCGCACAGAGTAAAGTGTGTGGTGCAAGAGAAGCATGCAGATTTCCCCCAAACTGGCTCACTGAGATGGCTGTTTGAGCAGGTGCATTGACAGTTGTGGCAAAACCAGTCCCCCATCTGACAGAAATCAGGCCTTTTTTGTCACACACCATTACACTATCTTTTCAGAACATCTAAATAGAAAGCTTGATTAACAACCTCACTTGGTGGAATGAACTCCAAACTCACTGTAAGAATATATTTTCATCTGTTTGGGAAGCTGACAGACTTCCAGAATGAGGTTTGTCATCAATCGATAGTTCACCTTTTGAGAAGAGAAAACCGCTCATCCTCTTGAGTTTTTCCCTTAGTGCTGTCCTTGTAAGTTCTTTTCATCCTCACAACAGTTTCTGTGCCGTTCTTCTCAATCAGGAAACAAAATTTCACAGTTGTACTCGGTTCTCTTAAATCAGCCATCCCAAAAAAACGAGGATCAAGTGAAACTGCATTTAGAGAACCTTCCCATTCGACACCACTAGGTGCACTAACTCAAAGCAACTTGCTTCATGCTCACCTAGCAGGAAAAATGCATGCTATGAAAGCTCCACCCAGCAGAGCTTTTTCTGTTTGGGTGGGGGTTACCTCCTCAGATACTGCTTCAGAATGGGTATCTGCTCAGAAAATCAAAGTTTTTAAAAGATCCCTGGTTAATACTTATGATCAGCTGGTTGGAAAGCCTGAAATAGGGGGCTGTCATCTTGAAATCTATGACCCATCTGGCCATATATAGTATTCACATACAATTTTGTATATAGTTTAGGCTTTTTAATAATACTGGAAACACATCCATGTGTCTGAGATTAAAGGCACCTGAGCTAGACCTACCCTCATATCCCTATCTGGCACGTAGGAAAAAATCACCAGGAAGTGACTAAACCCACCCTATTATTGGCTGGAGTAGACCCATTTGGGGAACCCACAAAAAGTATGGTATGTTTATCGGTGTCTCCTCAGGACAAACAGGAACCCTGGTGACACATTGGTTGTATGTTGGGCTGCTAACTGTACAGTCAGGAGCTCAAAGCCATAAGCAACTCCACAAGAGAAAGTCAAGACTCCCATAAAGGGTTAGACAGTCTTGGAAACTCACAGGGACACTGTTATCCTGTCCTATAGGGCCACTCTTAGTTGGCTCTGACTTAATGGCCACGAGTTTATTTGCTTTGGTTTGGAAATCAAGACTAAAGGAAGTCTGATGGCATGGTGCTGCCAGGTTAGTGTTTGACTGCTAACCACAGGTTGGTGGTTCAGACCCACCCAAGGCTCTTTGGGAGAAAGATGAAACTATCTAATTCCATTAAGACTCATTACCTCAGAAACCATGTAGGGTCACTATGAGTCAGGATCAACTCAATTTCAACTCAATGGTTTAATTAGGACTTCAGCAACCATATTCATAGTTATTTCAACAAAGGGAATTTAAGATAGCTAATTTGTTATAGAGTCCTTGGGGTGCTGAAATTGCAAAATGAGATATTGCCAAGACACTTATCTCTGAAATAAATGATTGGATCAGGGATGGAGGTATAAAGAGGTCAGGATGATCAGAATCCGTGTTCCTGTTTGGCATCAATGTGTCAGAAGCATGGTGGAAGGTTCTATTAACCTGAGACTCTGATCTGTACAAAAGAGATTCTGCTCATTCACAGCTGGTACTTTTAAAAAGTGATATAAAGTTGGATACTTCCAGACTAGAGTAGGAGGCTGGAAGCCCGTAATGCTAGTATGGCTCCGTTGATAGGAAATGGAAGGACCAAAAGAAAAAGTCACGTTCTTCATCCTCTTCCTGCCTTCTAATTGCCTTTAAATCCATCCTAATGGCAGAACAGGAACAGAAATCATAGTGGTTTTAAAGCATGCTACAGATGATTTATACGCCATATTCCAAGAAATAAAACCTAATGCTCTACTGCTTGAATGTAGTTAATGTGATTCCACTCACTAGCAGTTGGGTTTTGTGTCAACTTGACTTCGGCAGGATTCTCAAGAGTTGGTCAGATGAAGACTCCACTATAATGGGACCTAACAAGTAGGATCTGCCACAGGCAGCAAAGCAGCTAAAAAGGATTAGGTAGGAGTGCAACCTCTTAGTCCACTGATGCAGTTGGAACAAAATTGTGTCTGGGGTGTGGTCTACTCTTACTAAAGCAGACTCTGTGGGGAGGCATGTGTCTTCCTCCTGGCCTGCATCTTGCATCTATTTCATCAACCTCTGTTTCTTTGGACTGGAGCCAATGGCTCAACATACTGTTTGTCAGTCTGGGAGTTTGGGGCAGCCTGCCATATTGCCTAACAACCTTAGATCCCTTCAGCTCTGCAGCCACACGCCTGATCGACCGACCTTGTATTCATCTGCCTCTGCCTCCACCAGCCTGAGGCTTTCCAGCTTCCAGCTTTGTCTTCCTGTTTCTTGCTTCATTAGCCCTGCAGCAGCGATGTGGGTCAGGAAAACCCTCCAGCTTAACATTTGGTCCATGATCCTGAACTAGATTGGACTTGCCTCTTTATACAACTATGTGAGCCACTTTCTGGATATAACATTCTTTGTTTAAATATACATATAATTTTCACTGGTTTTGCCTCTTTAAGAGAACCCAGACTAACACGCTAACCATTCTGATCCTGTGGTGCTGAAATAATTTTTAGACTCAGGATTTGTGGTCCTGATGGTGGGCCACACTTGTTTCATCTTGCTAAGGCGACCATAAAGACCTTGAACTTCACCAATGTCCTTCTACCACTGCTACATTGAATCTCTCTAAACTCAGCATACCATATTTGGTCTAAGTGTTTTTTTTAAATGCATAGAAGCAAAGCACCGCTTTTATTTTTTTATGTAACTATTTGTTTTCAATATCATCATTGCATTTGTTGCTCAGCCACTGCAGGCTGCTGCATCAATATACCATGCAAGAAGAAAGAAGTGAGAGGGTAATGACTGACATCAGAAGACGGCTGTAAAATCTATAGGGTGGAACTAGGAACCTACTTTGAATTACCTTTCCATCTGGCAGGATTAGCAGAGCTTGCTTAGTAGGATGTGAATTAACTTTCGCCTTCTGCTTTAAAATTAAAGTCCATACGATCTTGGATCATATTGATCTTGAAGATAGCTCTGTGGCTCTGGTCACAACCACTAATCTTATCCACTATCACTATATCCCTGCACACCAGGATTTGTCTGTAAATGATGTAGGATGAGAGAAATATTTATTTCCAAGTCTAAAGTGTCTGCTCATTTACACAAAGAAGTATGTGCTCTATGTGAACCAAGTATGACTGATGAAATTAAAAATTCTATCCTGGCAGCTTCCGCATTATACTTTTAAATTGTAGATCAGGATTAACCAAGTTATGCTTGAATCAGCTTGTGGGAAAATGTTACGAACAGTTCTGCTTTGGCTGAGTTACGTAATCAAAGAGTCTTCCAAGAGGCTGGAAGTCAGGGAGAGATGGCGCATATTAGAAGTGAGAGATGTAGGGTGCATAGAGACAAATTTTAAGGCTGTAGTGTGATGTGCGAATTACTGAGTTCTTGATTAATTGTTAATTATTAGTTCAGGTACATCCGGGGTACAAGACCAAAACATAGGGTTTAGATTCTCTTTAGTGAGTACGTTCCAATAAAGTAGAAACATGATTTCCTTTGGAGATTTTAATACATGTTTTACAAAGTCAATCTGCTCTCCCTTACACACACACACACACACACACACACACACACACGCCATTATCATCATCATCATTGCCGTTATTGTTAGTGTCACCAACTCTCTGTTTCTCTCTCATGTAGATGTAGTCAAGCATACACTCTCTCCTCTCCTTTTTTCCCCTCTTTCTACCTTTGTCTGTAGTTTGCTCCAATTATTTTGGTTTCACTGTGAATTATTATAACTTTATTGCATAATTGCAGGTAATATTTTATTTCTCTCCATAGTGACTTAGTGGCTTTTTTCATAATTTTTAAGCCCCATGCTTACCTCTTCATCCACATTATAAAAGAAGAGCAAGCCTATTGTATTGCTGATAGAGCCGAAATCACCCTTATAGTAGCTCATCTCCATTCTCACTCTTAGAGCCCCCCAAATCCACTGCCATCTCCTTGAATCCAATTCACTCCATATGACAAAGTAGAACTTCGTCTTCTTGTTTCCCAAGTTGTATAGCTTTATAGAGACATCACTCATCCTCGGAACGACTGGTGGATTTGAATCACGGACTTAGTAGCTAACAGCCCAACACACAACCCACCACATCACTCAATTGCATCCTGTGAAAATAACTAAAATGTAGAAAATAACTAAATGTGACTATCAAGTCACGCTGATTCGACATCAAGATGCTTCTTCCCTGTCTTTTCACAAACATGTCATGGGAACGGAGATTGAACATATCTGAGATATATTTACCTATAACCTTCACCATGAAGAAATGCATAACATTTGTTATTTATTGTCAATTGGCTCCCCTTTAAATGCTGGTGTTAGTACCTTTCACCTGAGGTAAAGCCTCTCTGTGCTCCAGTGTCCTCATCTCTTACATGGGGGATGGTAATAAGGTATTGAATATTTCATAAGATATTTTACTAAGTCTGCTCTCAATTACTCAGCAATCAAGCTACCCTGCGTGTGAAAGTTAGACATTGAATCAGAAATACCAAAGAAAATGTGATGCATGTGAATTATGGTGCAGGCAAAGAATATTGAAAACTCCCAAAAGAATAAGCAAATCTGTCTTGGAAGAAGTACTCCCCAAATGCTCCTTAGAGGCAAGGATGGGAAGCCTTAGTCTCAGGTACTTGGGACACGTTTTCAGGAAACCAGTGCCTAAAGAAGGACATCATGCTTGGACGAACAGAAGGGCGGGATAAAGAGGAAGACTCTGGAAGGCATGCCACAGTGGCTGTAACGATGGGCTCAACTATGAGAGCAATTGTGAGGATGGCTCAGGTCTTCGTTGTGTTTCGTTCTGTTGTACAGAGAGTTCCTGTTTGTCGGAAACTATTTGACGGCAGCAAACAACGCACTATCCTTGATACTCTCTAAGCCTCTTACCTAGTGAACGGATGTATCTCACACCTGTGTTTCAGACAGATGAAGTTATTAATTGGACAGGCCGGTGTTGAAGAAGAATTTCTAACTGTGATTTTCTATTCTTGTCTTTGTAACTCTCACCAAATAAATGGGTGGGACGATGTAAAGAGGATGTATGTAACACTAGTACAGGGGACTGGTCAGTTTCAGTTGCTATAAATATGATTCATATTTATAGCAGAAACATTAAGGAAAAGAAGCCACCAGAGGAATACATTAAAAACAAGCCAGAGGCTGCAGCAAGGATACAATGAGACAAAACAGAGGAGCAGTTTGAGACTATGAGATTGTGAGAGAGAGCAGCAGACTAATCTCCTGGCCCACAGAAGCAGAGGCCAAGGGACCTCAGGTCCCAGGTTTGAGAGGCAGAGGACTACAGACACTTAGCTGTCAGGTGAGAAACAGGGGTTGCTGTGCACCAATGAGGGTATCCTTAATGTTTTCTGATCCTGCCTTTTGGCAACCCACCAACTTTTCTAATAACTCCCATTAGATATAAGTTTTGTCTGTTAGTTCTGTGTGGCCATTACAAGGGAATATTGAATACAGCAGAGAAGTAGAGTGTTGTGGAAGGAACAGTGGCTTCAAAATACGATAAAGGAGGTATGTCTGATCTCTCCCTTATGATAATTCAGTAGAGTTTGATTCTTCTCCCTTGTCCAACTAGAGGAGGCCAGTTCTGGGCCCCTTACCATTTACTTAGTGAGAATATGAGAAAAATGCTACAAGCTGGGGTAATGCCCAAAATCACAGTGCGGAGTTCGTTCATGCTTATGGATTGGAATCTAGGATTTAGGTTCTAGTATATGCAGAAACCCTAACTCTCTGAATCCTCGATTAAGATCTTGAAATTACATAATTCAGATATTTCATGCAGTGGCAAACTTGCTAACGCATACATTAGGACATTTTAACACACACTGTTTTCTTCCTGATCCAACAACTATCTCACAAAATATGCAATCATTTCGAAATGGTGACTCATTTGCAAGGGATATAAAGAGGGTGTTTTACCTATCTGGTGTTTAAGTCAACCACAAGTAGTTGGTTTAAACCAAAGTCTATTCTCCATTGAGAAGGAGAATATTTACTATATACTATGTACTAAAAGGAGGATGTGTACCATATTTATTTCGTTATTCTAGATATGTAAAGCAAGTAGAAAATACATTATTTGCCCTTTGGAGTTTCAACATAATATTTTCAAGGTTCATCAACACTGCAGCATGTATAAGAATGTAACTTCTTTAATGGCTGAATAATATTCCATGATATATAGATACCAATTTGTGTACTGATTGATACATCATCCATGTTGATCGATGCTTGGGTAAATTCCATTTTTTTGGTGTTGTGACTAATATTTTAATTAACATTGGTATCCATTTGAATACCTACTTTCAAGTCTTTTTGGATATATACTGAGAAACAAAAGAATGGGTCATATGATATTTCTATGTTTAACATTATTCTTTTCCTCTTTTTTTCTTTAAAGCCACTCAGACCACTATTTAAGTTTGAGGGTTAAAGAATCTAGGGGACTATTTTTGTTTATTCATATTTTATTTAAAAAAACCTATTATACATATTTAAACAGCCCATCTGAAATGAAATCAACAACAATATCCTGTTAAATTCTCCATGTAGATGGTTCTTTTTCTTACCCCGACTCCTCCTTGCTCCCCACTCAATACTCTATCTCTTCTCTCTCCCTGTCCATGCCCCTCCCCCTCCCTGGCCTCCTTGTAGTCATCAAAGGTTTGGCTATTGAAGTATAAACCATGTTTCTTTTTCTTTGTTTTTCCTTATAACAATGATGTTATTAAATTCTTATTTTTTTTCTTTCTTAAATTATATGCATATATTTATTATTAAATTGGGAGTTAATACATATATCATATCATTCCATAATTCAATCAAATCAAGCAATATTGTACAATTGCTACCGCAATCTGTTTCCAAACATTCTTTTCCTTCCTGGACTCCTTGATGCTGGCTCCCTTTTACCCCCTTTCCTCAGCTGTAACCTCACCCCTCAATCCCCCAGACACCCTTATTCCACTCGCTGTCCCCGTAGGGTCATCACTCCAGGGTTTCATATACTGAAAAATAGGAAAACATAAAGCACAAATTCAAGAGAGTGACCCTCAATGACATAACACATCTGAAATAAACCCTAATATGAACAAACATTGACTGAGTTTGTTAAGCATACTGTTTCCTAGCTTTGTCTATGTCTTAAATGTTTAAGAGCTGTTATTGTTTTTTGATGCATAATATTCTGTAGCATAAATGTACTAAAGTCTGTTGATCTAGTCCTCTCGAATTTGGGGTTTTGGTTGTTTCCATGTTTTTGCTATTTTGGAAATTGCTACAATAACATAGGTGTGGATATGGCTGTTCATGTTGTACTCTTGATTTCTTTAGAGTATGTACCCAATAGAGGGATTGAAGGATCATAAGGCACTTGTATTTGCATTTGTTTAAAGAAGTGCCATATTAATTTCCATAATGTTTGTACAATTCAACAGTCACACCAACCATCTATGTTAATATTTTAAGGAGTCATCAAACTACTTTCTATAGCATTTTAACCATTTTACCATCGTATCAGCAATGTCCAATGTCTTCACATTATCCTTAATACCTATCAATTTCCATTTTTCTGATAATAGTCAATGAGGTGGGTGTAAAGTGTTATTGAAACTTTTATTTGAATTTCTCTAATATGAAATTGAACATTTTTTCATCTTTTTATTGGCTACCTTCTCTGTTGAAATGTCTATTCAAGTCCTTTTCTCACTTTTTGATTGGGTGTTTGTCTTTTTGAGATGTAGGAGTTAGTTAAATATTCTGAATATTAATGCTTTATCAGTTATTATAATTTTCAAATATGTCTTCCTATTCTACAGTTTCTATTTTCACTTTCCTTATAACTTTAATTTATACCAATTTACCTAATTTTTCCTGTTATTTCTTAAACTTTTGCTGTCATATTTAAGAACCCATTATCAAAAATAAGATTTGGGAGCATTAACTCTGTGTTAATGAGTTTTAGTTTATCGATTTAGATCTTTGCTACACTTTGAGATTTTTTTGTTTTTAATATTTTATTGAAGCATAGATATAACTTTGTTCTTTTGCATATGGAGATCCACCTGTCCCAGTATTTTCCCCTTGGATGGACATTCTATCTTTATCAACGTACCGTAATAGAGGGATGAGAAGAAAGTGGCCACCAGCACACACTGGAGACATGACTGTAGAAGATAAAAATGATAAACCCGACTTGAACGTTTACAACCTTGTCAGTTGATAAACACCCGCTTATACATGTTAACCCTGATCTGGTTTACAACACTTTCTCTACTTCTTTATTTGTTCATATTAGTTTATGTTTTGTCATTGGGAGGTGATGCCCTTGAATCTTTATTATCTGGATTTTCAGTATATGAAACCCAGAATTGAAGAACCTATAGGGACATCAAGTAGAATAAGTGTTTCTGAGGGGGTACAGTGGTGGAGGGGCGACATGGGGGCTGTAAAAGGGAGCTGGCATCAAGGAGTTAAAGAAGGAAAAGAATGTTTAGAAACTGATATGGTAGCAATTGTACAATACAGCTTGATGTGGTTGAACTACAGAATGAAATAATATCTGTATTAACTACCAATAAAGTGGTTTTGGGGGAAAATGCAATTGTCTAAAGATGTATGAGTTTATATCTGGGATAAAATGAGTCAAAATTATCACAGCTAGGGCTCCAAGTTAATACATGCTCAGGTTTTGAAAACCTTTTTTAAAGTATATAAACAGAATTCTGTGGACAGTGGACGGCTTTGGGCAAGTTTTTTCAGTAATACATTAGTAGTACACTAGTCTTATCAGTAATACAGTAGTCTTAGTCTCATTAAAGTACCTTCAAAAACAGGTCCAGCCCAAACCATACCTTGTGAGATCTACTGGGCCAGTTAGATGCAAGACAAAGAAGCCATCTCAAAATGACATGGCAAAGGTTTTAGGAAATCCAACGGGCTGATCTTGGTAGATTTTTCCTAAAAACAGTGGAACAGTGGATCATAGGGACTCATTATGAAGAATCTTTTTTTAACATTGAAAACTGTTAGTGAGAAAAATATCATGAACATTGCACAGAGACTGTGTATACATCACCACGTAATCATTCATTCATCAAAGGTAGAAAGAGTTTCCCCATGGGAATTTCATTGGAGAACCCTTATCCCATAAACTCTACAGCCCTAACATGGCCAAAATCAAGCACATTTTTGAAGGAATGAAATTAGAGGACCTTGAGCATACCCAAACTGCCACTTTGACGTGCAGTAAATTGAAGGCTGCAGAATTTTTTGGTGGGGAGGGGTAGAGAAATAGAAACACCATTTTCAGAAATGCAGACTTAAATGAAGGCTACATCAAGAAAGAGTAGCTTTACATTTTGAATTAACGTTCCATTATTGTGTAGCAATTTATTTTTTTACTTCTCTTCATATGTCTATTGTTAGATCAGCATCACAGTGTTTTAATTACTGCAATTTTTAAAAAATGAAATAAATTCTAAAATCAGAAGCAAATTCTTTCCCAATATGTTATTTAGTTTTAGCTATTTGGGGTCCTTTGAATGCTCATATGAACTTAAGTATTGGATTTTTCCATTTTTAAAAAAAAGGATGTTGTTATATTTAGAGGGGTTGTATTGAATATGTACATCACTTTTGGTAGTATTGACATCTTAACAACATTAAAGTATAGAATTCATCAGCACAGGATGTTTTTATTTATATCTATATGTTTCTAAATCTTTCATCAGGGCTTTATAATTTTCCATACAGCAATGCTTTTAAGAGATCATTCTAGCTACAGTAATGATTATAATGTGGAAAAATAAGTGATTTAAAATGATCAGATAAGAAGACACTGATGCATATGTCATAGGGGAAACAGCGAAGAGAAATTTAAATATTAGTGATTTGGAATTGGGGTAGCAAACAAAGTCAATAATTCAAAATATGCTGACTGAGATTTTGGAATGGAGAAGAGCAAAATAGTAGGGGAAAAATATCTCCAGGTTTCTGGGTTGAACAAAAACACTGCCAAATTGGGGTAACTTATCTCTTAATCTCCATCAGCACAGTGCCCAGGGCCCACAATACCTTTAGAGACCTAAGAAATGTGGTCATTCCTTTTGAGGTCAGAAGAACAAAATGAACTTACAAGTTGATAAAATGTTTTCAGATTTACTATTAATATATTCATCTATATACCAAATACACTTTCTTCTATGCTTAAACCAAATATTGAAATACATACAATAATTTGGGGTAATTCTTATCACATATATATTGTATTTAAGGGTTACCTGATCCCCAAATTAGTCGATCAAAAATTTTCTGTGGATTTATCATTTGGAGCAGGCTGGAAAGATTTATGTGCCCTTATGTTTAGGTAATTATGCCCTATCATATTCAGAAATCTGTTTGAGAAACAAGGCTAGCATGGAATCAATAGACCAATAAAATATAGCAATTAGAAACATAGATGAGTTAAGAGCAAAAAAGCAACTTCAATCTTAATTTTTATATTCTTTATTCCCATAAAACTACTCTGACCTCTTTCGGGCATTTATTGCTCTCTGCTTGTGCCTACAATATACTGTGCATCAATAATTTTAGATTTGAAGCTGATGAAGTGAAACATTCTGCTGGGAAAAAAAAGAAACATAGATGAGCCCAATTTAAGACCCACAAAATATGTCAAACAAATCTTCAAAGAGATGAAAAAACAAATCACCAAATCAACAATAACAGGAGATGTTATTATACCACTCTCAAGGAAAGATAGATCAACAGGAGAGAAACTCAACAAAGACACTGTATTAGTCTGGGTACTTTGGAGAAACAAATCCACAGCAACTCATGTATAAGAGAGAGTTTTATGTAAAGAAAAGGTGCATCATGAAAACATCCCAACCCAATGCTGCCCAAGCCCACAAGTCCAACATTAACCCATTAACCCAACACCAGTCCACAAAGTCCTCCACCTCACAAAACAGAGGCAATGATGCCAACTGCAGGAGGAAAGCTGAGTCAGTGAACGAACAAGCATCTCAGCACTAGCAGGGGTCTCCACACGGCTGCTCCAGCACCCAGGGCTGCATCGGGATAGATCCATGCGGCTTCGCCTTGGGGATGTCTTGTAGGAAGTCCATCTTGCAAGCTGAAGCAGGAAACTGCTAAGGCAGCTGCACCCGATGCAACCATCACAAAACAAGAGACCCGAGAACTAGAAAGGCGAGGCTTCACCACCCATTTATCCCTCCGCCTTTCAACCAGCACCACATGTGATTATCGGCCAGGCTGGCACAATTAAGTAACTCAGACACTGAAAAGTTGAACAGCACAATTCAGCAGCTCAACCTCCAAGATATTTACAGACTACTCAAATCAATAGCAAAAAAGTACACATTCTTCTTTAATGCACATGGCACGTATTCTAAAATAGATCACATGCTAGGCTATAAAGCAAGCCTTGACACATTCAAACACATAGAGATCATTCAAACCATCTTTTCAGATCACAATGCCATAAAACTGTAAATCAACAGTAGGAAGAACAAAAACATAAAGACAAATATATGGAGATTCAACAACACACGACTCAAGAGGCTCTGTATTCGCCCAAATAAGGGATGAAATTAGCAGTTTCCTAGAAGCAAATGAGCATGACAACACAACATAACAAAACCTCTGGGACACAGCAAAAGCAGTGTCAGAAATCAATTTTTAGCAATTACTGTAGGAATAAAAAACAGGAGATAATAATTTTCAACACTTTAACATAACAACTCCAACAATTAGAACAGAATCAACAACATAAACTCTCCAATGACAGAATGAAAGAAATCATAAAAATTAGAGCAGAAATTAATGGGTTGGAAAATAAAAAATGGAAAAATATCAACATAACAGAAAGATTCTTTGTAAGGATCAGAAAAATTGACAAACCATTAGCAAACTTAACAAAGGAAAAGAGTGTGCAGATGAAAAGATCTAGAATTAGAGATGAAAGGGATGGTACTAAACAGATACAAATGAAATTAAAAGGATAGTAACACAATATTAGAAAAGACTGTACTCCAATAAATTCAATAATCTAGAAGACATAGACAAATACCTAGAAATACACCCTGTTCACAAATGAACACAGATGAACATAAAACAAACAAACAAAAAACTCAAAAAGACCCATTGCAGAAGAAGAAATAGAAAAGGTCATCAAGAAACTCCCAACCATAAAATATCCAGAAGTAGACGGCTTCACAGGAGAATTCTGCCAAGTATTCATACAAGAGCTGTCACCAATTCTACACAAACTATTCCAGAATATAGAAAAGAATGACAAACTCCCCAATCCATCCATGAAGCCGGCATAACCCTGATACCAAGACTTTTCAAAGACACCCCCACCCCACAAATATAGACCTACATCCCTTTTGAACATAGACGCATAATTTCTCAACAAAATCGTGGCCAAAAGAATCCAACAACATATCAACAATTAACACATCGTGACAGACTGGGATA
>NW_022105908.1:11591913-11594486 GCF_000313985.2 Echinops telfairi | reverse complement strand
CCTGGCCACAACCACAAGCCGGCAGCAAGAAATCAAGGGTCAAAGAAGTGAGACTTACTATTTGCAGATGAGATGATGTTATATAGAGAGAACCTCAAGGTTTCTACAATAAGATTGTGGAAAACAATTAAGGAAGTTAGGGAAGTAGCAGGAGACAAGATTAACAAGCAGAAATCAATTAGACTCCTATCACAGTGAAGAGAGATCCGAAAAATACATCAAGAAAGTCATACCATTCACAATAGCTTCATGAAAGTTGAAATGCCTTGGAACAAACCTAACCCCAGAAACTAAAAACCTGTACAAAGAAAACTACAGAATATTAATACAAGAAGCCAAAGGAGACTCTCAAATGGAAGAAGATTTCCGGTCAATGCATTGGAAGACTTAATATTCTGAAAATGTCAATACTACCTTAAAGCAGTCTACGAATCCAACACAATCCTGATCCAAACCTCAGTATCAGTCTTTAAGAAATGGAAAAGTTAATGACTAACATTATGTGGAGAGAGAAAAGGACTCGATACGCAAAGAACTTCTTAAAAAGAAGAACAAACTAGGTGGTTTTGCACTAAATGACCTCAAAACCTACTGTGCAGCCACAGGTGTCAAAACAGCCTGATACTTGTATAATGACAGAAACATAGAATAATGGAACAAGATAGAAAACCCAGAAATAAAAGCATTTGCCTACAGACTACTGGTTGTCGACAAGGCCCAATAAACATTAAATTGGAAGGGGATGGCATCTTCAACAAAGGCTACTGGGAAAACTGGATATCCATCTGCAGAAGAATGAAACAGGGTCCCTTCCTCCTCCTAAACACAAAAACAAACTTAAGTTGGATCAGAGACACAAAAACCCTAGACTATTAGAATCATCAACAAGAAAATTGTGACAGGTCTAAGGGCCCTAGTGCAGGGAATACATAAATTACCAGACATAACAGAGGGAGCACACACAGTAGAAGATAAAATGGATGAGTGAGACCTCTTAAAAATGAAATACTTGTGTACATCAAAAGATTTCACCAAAAGAGTAAAATGAGAGCACAAAGATTTGGAAAAGATTTTTGCAATGACATAACAGGCAAATGACTTATTACTAAAATCTACAGAATCCTGAAGCAACACAACAGTGGGGCAGGGGGAAACCCTCATTAGGTAAACTGGATTCTACCTTAAAAAGCCCCGCTCTCATCCCAGGATTTAAAGCCAAAATTACAAGGAATATGAAGACATCCATAGAATTAGACAGTAGGCTGCATAGCTACACATTATAGCAGTCTTATAGATACCAGACTCATTTGAGTCGCTGCCATTAAGAGTAGGCACATGTGTTAGGCTGGGTTGACTAGAGAAACAAATTCAGAGACACTCATATATGTATAAGAAAGTTTTATATCAAGAAGGAATCATGCCTCAATAAAAAATCCAAGCCCAGTGTACTTCAAGTCCATAAGTCCGATACTAGTCCATAAGTCTGATACTAGTCCGTAAGTCCCTCTTCAGACTCACGCAGCCACATGCAGAATGCAGGAAAATCACAGGCTGGTGGGTGCAAAGTTGTGTGGATCCAGTGGCGGTGGCTTCATCACAGGGCTCAAGCAGGTCTCAGTATGGCTCCCTGGCATGAAGATGAAGGCAGACAGATGGGGTGGGGGGAGGTTCCCAGGACCCTCCTTCCGAAAAGGCTGTACCCATAAGGAGGTACCATCATGCTGTGACCTGATTGACAGGCTAGACCCCACCCCTACACTTTCATAGCTTCAAGTTCACATGAAATTATGTAACTACACAGCACACGAGGGCAGCCCGCTTATAAGAAATAGTAATAATTCTATTTATATTGCACTCGGGGCATTATCTTTTAGTGCTGCCTCACGTGTAGTCGAGGAAAAAGAACAGCTTGGACCAAGGCCATGAACATAAGCGCTGAGTGACACCATGAACTTTCCCAGTGAAGACAGACAAGGGGGCACCCAGTGGAACACTGGCATGATGTATTGAAAGAACCTGCTATGGCCACCTCTTCAGCTTAGCTGAAGCCCAGTATCATTACCATTGTCTTATTTTCAACCTCCGATCAGGAGGAATGAATGTATCGGTGCCAGACGCTGAAAGGCACTTGTTCTGCAAGAAGCCACTACCTGCATACAGTACCCTGCTTGAAACCTATGCCTGAATGAGTCTGAAAACCGTATTTAGTACTCTACACACACTTGAGCAGCTAGGACAAAATCTAGAAACAGCAGAGAGAAATATTGTGCTTACACAAGAGAGCGACACACCCACACACACAAATGAAAAAGTGTGGCCTAAAATTGTCCTCACAGTTAGAACATGTACAAAAAAATGAGTTTTCTTTGTGCTTTTATCTCATCCTGTTAGACCAACCAATCCCATCCTGCCTATTTTTATAATAAAGCTTAAATGAAGAATTTCTAAGAATGAAGTAAAAGAGAAAAACAGACTACGGTAATTTGTGCTTTTAGTATTGTGTATTGTGCTTAGACAGGTGTGGCACAGATGGGTGTCAATTCTGTCTCACCAGTCTCATAATTAAATAATTC
>NW_022105908.1:11589186-11591433 GCF_000313985.2 Echinops telfairi | reverse complement strand
ATACAAAAATACTTTAAAGCTCACTGTGTAACATACAGATACACCTTGTGATTATGACAAAGGAAAGGAAGAGGGGATTCTAGAATGCCAATACGGAAGTCTTTTGGCTCAAGAAAGATGCCGTGTACTGTATTTTAAAGGATGTAGTCACAATTTATAGGCTTAGAAACAGTCTTTTTTTCCCCTGTGCACTCACCACTTCAAGGTGATATTTGTATATTTACAATTTTTGGCAAATCAGCTTAATGTGTATGAAATTCATTTAGAGCTGATTTGAGTACCCTAGACCCCTCATTCTGATATTTTCAGTGAGAGAATTCTTCTCTTTGTCCTCAAAGGCCACACCTTAACTCTACTATGGAACTGGAACCAGCACAGTGTGATTATTTTTAATGACTGCCTTTACTTCAATGATTAAATTTTTAAGTCTTCAAGGGCCAGCTCACAGTCTCTTTATTTGTGTGTCCAGTACTAAGGACACAATATGGACTCAATACAAGTTAGTGCAGTATATGGATGAGTTGAAATAGATTGTCTTTTTAGCTCACTAAACACACATTAGTATTTCTATGGCCCATGATATATGCCTCACACCATAGAACCTGAAATACAATCCCACCAGCTGGATGGAGATTTGAAAGCATGTGAACAGGTGGTGCCGTGCTTGAGGAGAGCCCGGAGCCCTTTAATGGGAAAGCAGTGCTCTGAGGTTAAATGTGGATTTTCTTCAGCCAAACCTGTGGCAGGATGAGAGCTCTTCTTAAGAGTACCTGGAAAACACATTTCAATAAAAGGCAATTGGCTGCTCCGTATAGTGCCTCTTCCCAGTGCCTTACACGGTCCTTAAGGATTCTAGAGTTTGCTCCTGTGCGAAGTGATACCTGAATCAGAAAAAAGCCTCCTGTGACACCACACTATCTGTAAATAATGTAGGTACAAAAGAGCATCACAAACACTAGAACTCACATTTTTCACATTATAGTAAGCATCGTGTCAATTAAAAGCTCAAAGCCAAGAAGCTTCGCCAAGTTTCTATCCAGATGGAATTTATAATCAGCGTTATAAAGCTCGGAAAACCAGGGATGCCAGCCAAAGCAAGGACAGCTATAATGGGTGCACTCCTCTCTAATTTAACAATAATAATGTGACAAAACAGTCCATAGGTTGCCAGAAAGCTGTTCTTCTATTATTTTGTTCAGCACATATTAATTGAGACCCTGTTACATGCTAAGGAATGCATAAATCCTGGGATGATAAGCAAGGTGTCATGAAACTGAGGAGAAGCACATAGATACAAACCCAAACACAGAGAGAGGCAGAGCTACACACATGCTCCCCCACACACAAACACTGTGATCAACTCCCAGTACAAAACCCGTTAATCTAAAGTTGTGTGGTTGGTGATCATTTCTTCAAGCTTTACTTCTTGATCAAGATACATACTAGTGTTCCAAAGATTACATGAGACACCCAGGCAAGTGGAATCTTCTGTCATCAAATAAAATCCAACTCGTAGCAACCCTAAACTATAGAATGATTTCATGTATCCAAATAATTTCCAAGATGATATATCTTTAAAGAAACAGATGGCCACATATTTCTTATAGAGCCATTGGTGGGTTCCTACTGCCGAACTTTTTGTTAGATTGCAAGTACTCAATGATTAAGAGGGAAAATTTATTTTTCAAAGCAGGTGGAGGTACAGGGCCTTTTTCATAACCCATGTCAAATTGGGTTCCCCAAAGTGTCTGAACCTCAGGTCACATTTTAAGAGCAACCAGGGTGGTGTCAAAGACCTACATTGCCCAAGACTTGCATATGGTGTAGTCCCTTGCAATGTGAACACTGAAAATGTGGCGAGTCCAATTAACATGTGATCTAAGTGTAAAATACAAGCAAGATTACAAAGACCACAACTAAAGTATCAGGCTGTCATTAAGTATATATCTGGTATGTTCAATGTATACTAGATACCTGAGGGCCATGGGATATATAAAGGCTCCTTGCTTTATCTCATATTCTTTACAGTAATTATTTTGTGATATTGAAAACAATCTGATTTTGTACAAAGATTACCTGACACAAATACCTTCAGCTATTTATATTTTCCTCCACTGCAGGAAGCATCCTTAGATTGTATTAATGGGTACAAACACTTTTAAAACATGCTGTTAAAAAGGTGTTAGGCAGGGTTCTCTAGAGAAACAAAACGAGGACACTTATGATTATAGATAAATAGATAGATTT
>NW_022105908.1:11586295-11587980 GCF_000313985.2 Echinops telfairi | reverse complement strand
TCAGCGTGTGTGTGTGTGTGTGTGTGTGTGTGTGTGTGTGTTCTGTGAGAACAAGAAAACTGGGAATCTGGCATTGGAGGAAGAATCCCCCATTCTCCTTTCCCATGCATGTGAAAATAAAACTTAGAATCTTTCGAATCGACGTGGTGTCTGTGACCGGGCAAGGAGGGCTCTCTTGGTGCCTACCTTACAATAGAATTAGCCCTGAAAACATTATGAATGGCAACAAAACATTGCCATATATCAAAACCCTCATGAATACCAGTGGGACACTCCCAGATACAGTGCAAATGGATTGTCCCAGTGGTTCCAATAATCGGCTCACACAAAATGTGAGGATGGCACCGGACAGCCCAGACTCTGTTTTATTCAGCGTCTCTGAGTCAGGACATAAGGACAGTACCTAACAGCAACAATGTGTGTGTTTAAAAGAGGATATTTTTCCATACACATTTCAATATGCTGCAAATATATCTAAGAATATAGTGAAGCATATAAGGGACAAAGTTATGAAAATTTCTTAGCTATAGTCAAATTCCTTGAAGTGTCACTGGGCCTGAGGTTTACCACCATCGCCCCAGAGGACACTGAGAATAAGTGACACAACAGAGTTCGCAAAGACAGTGTTCTACATCCTACTGTGGTGAGTAGTTGCAAATGGGATCTGAAAAGGTTGTGAGCAGTTATCTAAAATCCAACTACTGAAGAAAATCAAAGAAAAGAGACAATTAGTCCAAAGACCTAGTGGATCTTAGGAGACTCAGCCTTCTAAACCTAATTGCTGAAGAGCTTCACAGTGCCCAGCTACAACTACTGACCACTATTAAAAGGACCTCAGTAGAAGGTGCTGGACGGAGTGACGAGAAAGCGTAGAACAAAACTCATTAACATGAAAAAGGTCAGGCGTTCATCTCTGATGAAAACGGGAGGCACTCCTGAGACCATGAGCCATATACGCTTCAGGCCTGGAAATGAACTTACCCCCTAGGCTCAAGTTCTGCCAAACCATAGACAGACCTATTAGGAAGTATAGCTCTTAGAACAATCAGCCATCGAAGATCAGAGGGACAGTACTTGGAGGGATAAGCTCAGAAGGCAGAGAGGAATAGGAAGAAGGATGCAAGGAATCAGAAAATACTGGGAGGAAGTGGGAAGAGGGCTATTAAATTGTAAGGATTGCAATCAATGTCACAAACAAAATACATAGGAGCTATGAATTGTTGAATATAAAACCAATTTGCTCTGTAAACTTTTAGTCAAATCACAATTTAAAGAAGAAGAATATCAAATGTTGGAAATGTATATTTTAGCTACACTTCCTAAGGTGATAATTATTGGGTTTTAATGGCTTGCTAATAAAAATGATATCCACTTTTTAAAATATATCTTTTGGGTTAAGAAGTATTAAAATATTTATTAGCTGTTTCTTCTTTGAGAAATGGCGATTTGCCTGATTTGCTTTTGTCTCCACCCCAACACACACACACACACACACACACACACACACACACACACGAACACACAATATTATGCTTAATACATTTTCATGTAATCAAGGTCAGCATCTATTATTATTTTTTGCAATTTCCTCTACTGTTTTGATGTTATAATGATAAAATCCTTTTTCTTAGAACTCAGAAAATATATTAAGTATGTCTTAAATATATGAAACATATTTATATATT
>NW_022105908.1:11579608-11586054 GCF_000313985.2 Echinops telfairi | reverse complement strand
ATAAATTATTATTGTTTTGTCATATGTTACACTGTCCGACATCTCCCCCCACCCTCTTCTCTGCTGTCCATCCCCCAGGGAGGAGGCTATACGTAGATTCTTGTAATCGGTTTTCCCTTTCTACCCCACATTAAAATAAATAATTATTTATTTTAATAAATGGCTTCTGTTACCAAATATGTGAATCATGGGTATATAAAAGAATGCTTTAAATGACTGTATATAAGAGATTTGATGTCATTTATAGGTTCTAATGCAATGCAATGTCTTAAAAATAACATGTTCATGTAAGGAATCAGAAAAATAATTATAGTTTTAATTGTAAAACCAACAGAAACAACAGAAACAATTTTATCACTTATTTTATAAAAACACTGTGTTTCAAATTCTAATGATATGAGACTATAAATATTGCAATGAATATAGGTAGATTCCAAATGTTAAAACTGGTTATGTTTAAGTTGTGAGATTACTATTGATTTTTGTTTTGTATTCTTTAGTATTTTCTGCAATAGGTATTTATGACTTTTAAAATAAGACGTAAAATTTAAATGCAGGGTAGATTGAATTGAAAATAAAAGATTGCTTTTACCATTAATGCTTTAATAGTGACAAACTTGCACAGCTAGTTCTATTGTTCAAGGTATTTCATATGTTTTCCTTTCTTATTCTTTTCAGGGGTAATTTTTAAGTCTTAATTCAATGAGCATGTAACCTTTTATTTTAACCTCTCCACATTACACAGACTTTTCAGAAAGCTCTGAGAGCAAAACCCAGCACACTTCAGTTTTAGAAAGAAAATAACTCCAGTTTTTCAACATGTTAAATATAACATTACCATATGACCCACCAAGCACTCTTAGATAGATACCAAAGAGAAATGAATATATATGTGTCCACATAAAACTTGTACAAAAGTTGTCAAAATAGCATTATCCATGAGAGGCAAAATTGAAACAACTCAAGTATAGTGTCAACTGAAAATAGAACAATAGATGAACACATGTAGTATATTTACACAATGGACTATTATTTGGCAATAAGATCACACACTATATAAAACCATTTATACGATATGTCCACATGATTAATATCTAAAGGGGCAGAAAGTAGATTATTGGTTACAGAGGCCTGGAGAGAGAGTACCTGAGTGCTATAAATAGTTAACATGTTCTGCTGTTAACAAAAATTTGGACTTTCATGTTTACATAGTTATTTGAAAGAAGGCATAGAAATTTTTCTGGAAAAACCAGCCATTGAAAACCTATGGAGCACAGTTCTACTCTGATGTGCATGGCCCTATCATGATTCAGTCGGAATTGGCTGTAGAGCAACTGGTTTTCGGATGAGAGAAAGATAGGAAAGGAAGAGTGACTGCTAATGAGTATAAGGTTTCTTTTTGTGGTGATAAAAATGTTCTAAAGTTACATTATGATGATGTCAATATACTAAAAGTCAGTAAATTGTACATTGTATATAGTTGAAATGTATAGTATATAGATTATATCTTAAAATAGGTTTACCTATCCATGCATCTATATGTGTAACTTGAAGGAGCTCTGTTAGTGTAACGGTTATGTACTTGTCTGTGGTCAGCACTTCTAACAAACCCAGAGAATCGATGGGAGAAGAAACCTGGCTCTCTACTTCCATGTGGGAGTCCTGGTGGTGTTGTGCTTCCACACTGGGCTGTGATCCCCAAGGTTGGCAGTTTGAAACCACCAGCACTTCTGAGGAAGACACACTGGGGTTTCTACTCCCTTAAAGAGTTACAGTCTTGGGAACTGAGAAGGGTATCACTGTGAGCTAGCATTGACGCGATGGCAGTGAGCTTTCAATCTGCTTCCATTAGCGACTGCAGCCTAGGAAACCCTATGAGACCATAATGGGGCAATACGACTCTGTCTTCCCTGAGTCAGAATTGACAACTAAACGTATCTAACCTCCCCCACCTTCTCCCTGGGTGGCAGACCACTCTCAAACTCCTTCATATCTTCGCCACTACCCTCTAATGAGGGTGCAATGTAAGGCTGCAGGCAGCATCCAACAAGAGTAATAGAAGAGTTAGGACTAGCTATTGTGAATAATATTTGGTAATATTTGAAAAGTAATTTTACATTTTCAAGCGTCAAGCTGGTTATATCAAATCAACCACAGCAATTTAGTTTTATCAAAACAGCTGCCCGAAAACATGTTTCTTTTCTTTCCTTTCCTCCTGGCCCTTCAGGGCTTAGTGGTCAGTGATTTGCTGCTCTGATCTACCATAGATGTCTGCTATGATTTTATTACATTGTGCTATTATTGGATTGTGTGTATATTTCTCCTGAAGGCAAGACTAGCTAAACTATGTGCCCACAGACCTTAATGAATTTATCTTAAAACTCCGTCTCCCCCAAACCACCTGACAAATGAGAGAGATAAATTCGATGCTTACTTTTTTTTTTTGGATGCTTACGTAATAGAAAAGAAAAAGTAGGAGCGACATAATAACCGATGACTTCATGGCTAACTTTAAAGCTGCGCGTTTTACCACCTCCATCTCCAGGAAAGATGTGAAGCAGTTTTAGTTGGTGTCTTTCAAAAACCATACTTAAATTACAGCAAGATAAACTATCAGTCGACATAAAACTGAACATGTTGCAAACCGTGATAAAAATGCAATATGAAGAAAAACAAACGGAGGGGATTGAGTTCAAGTGTATTTATAGCAGAAAACCGAACACGCTCGGCTCTTTCATTTTACCTGAACGAAATCAAGGGTGGAACAAGTTGATCTAGAAGCTCTTTCTTCCAAGCTTTTGTAAATCCGAAATTTATGAGCCAGTCTCCTTGGTGCTGTGCCCCGCGACAAGCTCAGTGTTTTTTGCCTCCGAATCTATACAGTTTTATCAGCTGCTTGAGAGATAACAAATGACAATCAAAGGACTAGTCAGGAGACAATGGGCTTATGAGGCCCACATATTTCCTTGTTCTGAATTAAAATGCTCAAACTGCAGATTCACTCTCATCCCCAGTATTTATGGTCCCTCTGCCTTGCGGCGAGCCTAGGGAGTGCCATGATACATTGTCTGAAAGGCTGTCTCATTTCCAGGCAGACCCTGTAAATTTCGGTGCTGTAGTTTGCAGCCATTTATCCTGCTTTGTAACTCACAGCAACACGCTCAACGACACACAAAGGGTCGGCAGACCTTTGCGCTCCACCTGAGCCACGACCGGGGGTCTTGGCCCTCCATCATCCCCAGAGTGTCACATCACGGTACAAAATCAGAGTACCAGTCCTCCTCAGAGAAGATGCTGAGCTTGTCTTTCATGCAAGACCTTTTGAGTTAAAATAGCTGATGCTGGATGGGGCCACTCTGTCGGGAAGTGTTTGCTATCGGAGCAGATCAATAGCGCAGCTTGGGTGGTTGGAGAGAGTGTGATGGAGTTGCAGCACTGGGGAGGGTGCATCCGTTTTGGGGTAGGTTACTGTTGAAACTCAAAGTACCTTGGGATGGGGGCAAGTTCTACATATATAGAGAGCTCTCCCTACACTGAAGACAAAACTCAAAAATAGAGTTTTGGGGGAAGGATCTTTTATGAAATACATATTTATGATAAACCCACTCCATGTCAGCATTCCTCTAGAAGCCTGGGATGCTAAAGTAAGTAAAAATGATGAAGATGCTGCTCTTTTAAAGTTTCGATTCTGCCCCCTTGATTTATCCATTTATAGACTGAAGCAACGGATGTGTTATTGAAGATAGCATTACCCTCATATCAAGTTGCTAATGGCATTCCTGTCTAAATTGTACCTGGTCTTCCAAACCAGGCTACGCAACCTTTGTAGGACCTTCCTGTCAGCTAACAAAAGTGGATTAAATGGTGAAGTTTTCAAGGTTGTATCTCTGTTCCTTTTCATACAGGTAATACTGGACACCTGAATGTTGATTCGTCTTTGCCTCCTGTATTTAACATATTTATTATTAACATATTTATCATTTGTCTATTTAACATATTTGTTATATGGTTTTGGTAACTATCAATACTCCACTTGGCTTATTGGTACTACCAATGTTCATACATTACGTTTCAACTCCATCTTCTTCCATATTTTTATTCTAAAATAATTTCACTAAGGTCAGTAATCCAGTTTAGGACAGCACAGAAGCCCGTCTCCTCCCAGATCAGGCAGCTAATGTATCTTATTGACTACAGAAGAGAACAGAGTCAGAATCCCAAGAAGTGAATCCTGGTCTCCATGAAACCTAACAAATGTAACACATTTGGAGCTTCTCCCTTTTCTTGTATTGGCCAGAGGAGAGGGAATTTCAATTCTAGGTTCAAAAACAAGTTCATTGCCATGGAGTTCACTCTAACTCACAGTAAATAAACCTACAGCCAGGGTAGAACTGCTCCTGTGGGTTTCTGAGACTGTAACTCTTTACAGGAGTAGAAAACCTGTTGTCCATTATGGAGCAGCTAGTGATATTAAACCACAAAAACGTAGTCAATAAAACTGTTTTATAATTGAAGTATGGAGTGAAAGAAGTATGGAGAGCTGGACTAACTGGTGTTCATTGTAGACATTATCCTATCACTTACATTGTATTCAAGATAGATCTCGAAGTGCTCCTTTTGACAGTGCATGTGACGTGGTTCTTCTTGAATCTGTCCTAACATGGAACTGTAAGCTATACAATTTCAATGCAAAGTAGCCAAAAACACTCCCTTTTAGCTCGCTAATACCAAGGACACCTATCTTTATGTGCTCCATTTCATTTTTGATGACTTACAATTTTCCATATTTCCTAAATCCCAATTTTATATATTCCACATTTTTATTACCAATAGGTATTTGCGATTGTTTCTTTTCATGTTGAGCAATGCTCCATCAACAATGAAGGTCCCAAATGCTTTGATCCATCCCCGTTCTCTGTGAGAGCCTTCCAAGATGTAGGGCTTCTCTTCTGGCACTACGTCAGCCAATGTTCTTCTGTTTTTCTTACGGTTTTTGTAGCTGATGGTTTCGAAGTGGACCCCCTCTCCCTTTTTCCAGGTCTGTTCTTAGTCTGGGAGTTCCACAAAATCTATTCATCGTTGGCAACCTTGGTATTTAAAATACTGGCGGTATATTCCCAGAATCAAAATAACATGCAAACCACAATAGCACTGAAAAACGGACAGATCAGTGTGGTAAACATAAGGGCACTCAAGTAGAAAAGATTACATACTGAAAGCAACATACCAGAAATAGGGAAGAGAAAGAGAAAGGAAAACATGGAATACTGACAGTTCTGTACTGGGTGCTGAGCCTTTTACATCGTCACTTCACGTGATACACACAATAATTTTTGCTAAATTGATATTATTAAGGTCCTTTATTAGAAGAAAAACAAATCTTCAAGCTCTGGTAAGAAAACAAGATGATACTTGCAGATCTAGATTGGAACCCATGTCTCTCGAGCCACACCTTCATTTATTATCAGAACGAAAGAACAGCATTTGTTTATCTGAGCATCTCTCCACTTACTTGATTGAAATGCTTTTTAAATGATCTATTGATAGCTCAGAAGATATGAAATGATTTGATCTCTTGGAAAGCATATGGAAAAGGTGCCATAAATTACTGTTACATTTTCTTAATTCTATGCTTTGCAACAGAAGCAGGGAGTTGAAGTGTTGTAAATAAAATATTAAATTACTTACTGAGGTTATCTCAATGCTGTAACCAATAACCTATACTCATGCTGATTTGCAAATACAAATATGTTAGCAAATAATATAAGAAAATTATTATGAATGATTCTATGCTTATGTAACAGTAACTGCTTTCAAGCTTCATATGTTTTTAAAATAATATTATAATATGATGATCCTGTCTAAAATATATTATTAAAAATCCATAGCCTTTCAATCTCTCCTACCTCTCTAAGGATAAGCAGGATTCATCTTACAACCTAATTTCCACAAGTGGGGACTGTGTTTTCTTATAGTAGCCTAACAAATGAATACAAGTTGTATTACCCTTTTATAATGAAGCTGAGAAAACTGAGCATCAAGAATATTAAAAATTTGGTCAAAATTTTTCTCTAACAGTGAGTGAGTTTGTACTTGTTACCAAGTTAAGAGTGGCTATAAAGTCATGTGGTTTCTTGAAATAATTCATTATTCGGTCAAAGGAGCTCCTTAGAGATTTTCTTTGAGCTATGTGTGTGTAAGCTAAGTGCATTTTATATACTGGGTGTTTACGTCTGTATGCGTGTGTAAGTGAGTGTGTTCATCTCAGGTGACACATTTATGAGCATGGCATTCATAATCCCTCCCAGGACTTTTGTCCCTTAACCCATAGTCTGCTTCTAACTGCATGTGCAAGACTCCTATTCAAACCAGTGCACTGAGGTTCCTTCAGCTGCATCTTGATAACACTGAGAGGGAAATTTTTCTTTTTGTTTTTTGTTTTTTTT
>NW_022105908.1:11576133-11578353 GCF_000313985.2 Echinops telfairi | reverse complement strand
AGGCTGGAGCAGAGTCAAACAGAAGAGCAGGAAGCAATGCCAGGAACATATGGGGATGCCATGGACTATGGGAAAGTTTTAGAAATATTTGAGCGGAGTAATTACTGTAGTTTATCTGACGTATGTTTCTAAAGGACCTCTCTAGCCGCTTTGCTTAGACTAGACTGTACGGATAGAAAATGTCAAAAGATGGGACCAATTTGAGCATTCTTACAGAAATTCAGGCTAGAGTTAATATTGATTTGTGCGGGAATAATAGCAAGGGAGGTAGTAATGCATGGCTAAATGTTGGCTACATTTTTTCATGTAAAACCAGTCTGATTCCATGGCAACTTGGACATAAAGTATAATTGAAATAGTCCAGGAAGCCTTACAGGTTTTGACTTGTGCAACTCAAAGAAAAGAGCTGTCTTCAACTGTCGGAAAGGTTACACCTAAAGTTAATTTAGGGGTCGAGATAAGACATCCTGTTTGGGTCTGCCGTGTTTGAAATGTCTGTTCCATTTCCAAGTAGAGAGGTTAGGTTTGGAATTGGTGTGCAGTCTGGATTCTAAAAGAAAATCTGGGTAAAGTGGAAATCCCAAACCCAAACCTATGGCCCTTGAGGTGATCCTAAATAACAGTGACCTGATAGAGGGTTTCCAAGGCATAAAAAACAAAGCAAAAAAACCTTTCTGGGAGCAGACAAGCTGTATCTTTCTCCCACAGAATGGCTGGTGGGATTGAACCACCTACCTCGCATTTGATGCATCGAATTAATATGGTGCAGATAAAGAATATTGAAATAACAGCAACTGTCAAAAATAACAAGCAAATCCATTCTGGAAAAAGTATGGCCAGAATACTCCTTAGAGGCCAGGATGGCAAGACTCCCTCTCACATACCTTGGACACGTGGTCAGGTGAGACCAGTCCTTAGGGTAGGACCTCATGCTCGGTAAAGTAGAGGGGCAGGGAAAAGAGGAAGATCTTTGAAAAGATGGATGACGCAGTGGTTGCATGGATGGGCTCAAAGATAAAAACCGTTGTTGGAAGGCACAGTACTGGGCAGGGTTTCACTGGGTTGTGGCTATGCTTACGCCGAGTGGGAAATGACTGAGCAGCACGTAGCAACAGCAACCTCCCAGTTAGCAGCCCCGTACTCACCGGACAGAACCAAAAGTCTGAGCCATATCTGGAATTTGTCACAATACAGATGGTATAAGATCTAGGAATCACTGAAATCATAAGAAATACAGTACAGATGAAAGAGAAGAAAACCATTCCCTTGGAAACTTGAACATTTAGGTTTGGGTAAAGGAAGAGCAAAAACTACCAAAGGAAAGAGGGGCGGAAATATAGTATGATGTTTTAGTTCTTTGATCTTTTTTGTTTCTATCTTTACAGGACCCAATGAAGCATATTGTTCATAAAGAAAATTCTGAATTACTGAGATGTTGAGGAAGATGATGGAGTTGACAACAAGGTGTCCTTGGTCACATTAATAACAACAGGTTTAGAAAAATGTCAGAAGAACATGAAGCAGACAGGTGTGAGAGGAAGAGAAAGAGGTGAGGAAGTGCCACCTTGCATGAATATTTCTTGGCAGGGATAATCAGCTAAAGATAAGAAGTGCAAGTTCTAAAGGCCCTGTATTGTCCCTGCATTCAAGCCATGGCTCTACCACTTACATATGAGATGTAGAACCTCAGAGACATTGATAAGTCTTGGTTTTCTTGTTTGTAAAGTGACAGTAATGGTTGTACCTACTAATAGGTGTTCAGTGAGAACTGCAGCTTAAAGCATGTGCAGTGGTAACACCGTGGTAAAATGCTCAGCTGCTGATGGAAAGATCAATGTTTCAACCCACCAGCTGCTCCTCAGGAGAAATGTGTGACCATCTGGTTCTATAAATATGTGAGGCTTTGGTAAATCTATGGGGGAGTTCTACTCTGGTAGGTTGCTGAGTAGAAATCAACTCTAACACACAATAGCAACAATTTACATACACAACTTAACAAAATACCTTACATATAATAAGTATGCAATAAATTTTAACTAGTATCATGATTATCTTTATCATTAACCTTAATAGCGCTAAGTCATTTTTCTGTAGAAGGAAGCAGAGAAGTAACAAGTTCTTGGACATAAGGATAAATAGTTTTAAATACAATTCGTATGTGTGTGTGTGTGTGTGTGTGTGTGTCTATACAAACACTACCTATTGTAGAAGTCAGCTTAC
>NW_022105908.1:11573634-11574969 GCF_000313985.2 Echinops telfairi | reverse complement strand
ATAAGCTGCAACCCAAGGCCCCGGAACTAGAGATCAGGTAGAGAGAGGAAAGGGTTTGGGGCAGAGGGTAGGGAGGGGTTTGAGGGGGTAGTACAGGTTGGTCTCCATTCCTGACGCTGCTCTATGACTGTTAATGAGATTCTACCTACTGCTTTTGAGATGGATAATTTTATACCCAGCTGGATGGCAATCACAATTAATCCCAGTAAAAATCACTCACATCTGAATCTCGTGATCCTATAATCTAATCAGTACCTTCTCTCAGCTCCTCACTGACTCAGAACCATCAGGAAAAAGCAGGTACTTTGGTAGAAATAATAAAGGCTATGGCTAGACATATTAAATAGTACTGCATTGGATAGCTTCTTTGTGAATTACCTGATAAAGTTTATAACCTATACTTAAAATTGAATTATCTTTGCTTCATATTAATTTGTAGAAGTTCTTTAATATTCTGAATATGCAACACAGTCAACCAGTTATTCATATTCAGAATATTAAAGATTTCTATAAATTAATAAAAACAACAGACAATTCAATTTAAAGTGTAGGTTATAAACTTTATCCGGTAATTTACAGAGATATTTTATGAATATAGTTCCTCATTTTAATAAAGTATAACTTTTCATTTTTTTCTTCTGTTTAGTTCTTTCTACTTAATAATTTCATTTCCACTTGCCTGTGCTTACAGATATACCTTATATTTTCTTATAAAAGAAAAAAGATGGTATTATTTAATGTTTACAGCTAAGTCAACAAACCACCTGGAACTGATTTTTGAAAATATCACATACATATAGCACTATTTAGTTTGTTGTATAGTTAAGATCCTTCATTTCCCCCTACCCTGTCTCTAAGGAGTCTGATATCAAACCATAAAGCATTCTTTTAAGTACTTATGTTTTTTAAACACATTTAAGTTAAAATATACTTTTTATAGTGGAAAATAAACATAGGGGAACCCACAAATTTTAAATATGGTGTCAATGACCTTTGAAAGATGCCCATAGCCACCACCACAAACAAAATGCAGAACATTTATTTCTATGACCCCAGAAAACTTCCTTATGATCTTTTTCCGCATTTCTCCAGTTCCAGGGACAACTGCTCTGATACCGATGGTCTTAGAAACATTCAGAGGTCAAACTTGTATTGTTGTTGTTGTTGTTGTTGTTGTTGTTAGGTGCCAGAAGGAAACCTTACCTGGTCCTGTGCCCATCTCACAATTGCTCATGTGTGAGTCTATCACTGAAGTCGTTGTGCCCATCAATCTTGTCAAAGGCCTTGCTCTTTCATGTGCCCTTCAACTTTACCAAGCATGAGGTCCTCCTCCAG
>NW_022105908.1:11525351-11572314 GCF_000313985.2 Echinops telfairi | reverse complement strand
AAAGGTATTTGGGATGAAGAAGTCATGGGTCTTCTAAAATTCTATTGAAGAAGGAAAACTAGAAACTCCCGTTCTAGAAGTTTTTGTTTAGAGTTTCTGTCACCTGAACCTCCCCTCTGCTTAGGGTTCCTACCAGTTTTACTGCGCTCTATTCAACATTTCTACAGGCACCAAATGAATTGCCACGTCTCTTACAGTTAACCCTGCCTTCTGTTTGGGGAATCATGCTTGCTCCCTAGAGCAGACCTTTAAAAGTTGTGATCACTCCTTGCTCAGATTGACTTCACCAGCATGCTGTCCAGATCTATAGAATGCGAGTTTGTCTGGGCCATGGCTAACTAAATCCTCTTTCAACCTCTCCGAGAGTGCCGCCTGGTTATTCCCACACCAGAAATTGGTGTAGCACTATCATGTCATCTCCAGGGTCCTTGCCATCACCAAGGCCATATTTTTCCAACTACTGTTCCTTCCTATTTGTTTCCACTGTTGCATTTTATTTGCCAATATTTATCAATGCATCCTGATTCCATGTTGGATCTATTTCAGACTGAGGATATCGGTAAAATTATTCAACGTCTTCATCACTAGCTTTGGTGGTTAGAGCATATATTTGATTAATAGTTGTATTTAATGAATTTACTTGAATACAGATAAATATAATCCTATTACAGACAGCATTGCCCTTCAAGGAAGGTCTTGTTTCTTTCCTAGCATAGTAAACTATATGATGTTCTGATTAAAACTGGCTAATACTAGTCCATTTCAGCTCATTAATGCCTAGAACACTGATTCTTATATGTTCTGTTTCATTTTTGAAGATTTCCGATTTTTCTAAGTTCATACTTCCAAGTTACAATTATTAATTGATGTTTTCTGCTGTGTCTTTTCACTTTGAGCCCTGCCTCCTCAGCAAATGAATGTCCTGAAGGCATTCTTCCTACAGGCTTTACTCCATCCACATCATTATGGTCGACCCTACTTTGAGACGGCAGCTGACTTCCCCAGTTCATACCCTTAGTGCTTTCTACCTGACAGGCTCATCTTCAGATACAATCTCTGACGATGTTCTGCTTCTTTTTATACCTGACAATGCTTTTCCTATATGACAATGCCTTTTCAGTATCTGACAATGCTTCATTTCTATTCATAAGGCTTTCAGTGGGTAATTCCTCAGGAGGGGACGGCCTTTTCCTTCTTTGTAGTCTGTTCTTAGTCTGGGAGCGAGGCTGAAACATGTTCACTTTGGATGACCCTGCTGGTAGATGAAATCTGGTGAGATAATTTCCAGAATCACAGTAACACACAAGACACCACCATCTGACAAACTGACAAAAAAGCAGAGGAGTTCATACTTTAGACATATAGAATCACAGCATATGCTACTTGTGCTTGTATTATTCTTTCAACATATTACATTTAATTGTTTTTGACATGTTTTTCCTTTCTGCCAAATAAAATTTTCAGGTAGTGGCACACACATAGGTTAAATGCAGCATATAATAAAGTACAACTTATTTTTTTTCAATCACACAAAAAAATTCCTCATGTAATCTTAGGCAATCACGTTTCTGTTTTATATCACATAGAAAGGTTTTATATGTTCTTAATTTAATGTGCAAGAAATTCTGTAGTGTGTGCTCTTTTTGAATCTAACTTCTTTCACTTTGTGGAATACATTTATGTTCTTGAATTTATTAATAGTTCAATGTCGTGGCGCAAAGCAGTATATCACTGTATCATGCACAACAGGTGGTGCACTCATATTAATATTAACATTTGGATTTTCTCTTCATTAGGGCTTTTTCTGAATAAAACTTCATGAATTATTTAAAAGGAATCCACAGCTCTAAAAATGGATAGAATGGGTGTCATATTGGACATTTACATACATGCCTCCTCTCCTCTATACCATAGAATCTCTGAGCTTTTAAAATTTTAGCCATTCTATTTAGTATGCAATCCTACCTTGTTGTTTTTCCATTAGTTGCCATAGAGCCAGCTATAAATCAAAATTACAAAATATATAATAGAATGCTGATACACTCTTCCTATTTTGCTTGTTATTACCAACATAGCATACCATAAGAGTGTGAGATTCAAAATGGCCAACACAAGCCCACTTCATCTAAAAACACCAAAGATATTATTCATCAAGCATTCTATTTTAATTTTGATGTTCAATTTTCCTTGATTCATAGGGAAGACAGCTATTTAACCAAGTGACTGGAAAAAAGTCCAAATTTGTACCAATTTCGAAGAAGACTGACACAAAATACTGATCATATTATATAAGAATATCATTATTACCACATGCAAATAAAATTTTGCTGAAGATCCTCCAACAAGGGTTGCAACAGTGTACTGACCAGTTGCTGCCAGAAGTTAAAATAATTATCTATATACACATAGGAATATAGCTTTGGAATTCTATTGGAATTGTAATTCAGTCACTGCTAAATCATAGCAACCCCCTGTGGGTTTCTGATATGGTAACTGTTTACGGGACTAGATAGCTTCATCTTTCACAAAACTGCTGGAAATTTCAAACTGTCAGCCATGGGGATCGATGCCCAATTCATAACCACTATACCACCAAAGCTCCCTGTCTGTCTGTCTATCTATCTATCTATCTATCTATCTATCTATCTTTCTTTCATCTATCTATGAGCATATATATTCATATATATATATATATAAGTATATATGTATATGCTTCATTGGTACTGCTTGTCTAGAAAACTCAGCCAAGGGTGTTTGGTATCAAGAGTGGTTTTAGAGAAGCAATATTATAAAGATGAATTTTAAAAATTGGTTTTAAGTGCTTATTAGTCATAAGGGTACTAATGATTCTGCTTCCAGTAGTGAAAAAGATGCTTTAATCTGTGGTATGAGATGGCAATATTAATGCACAAAATATCACCAAAAGAATAAGTATTGGTGAGAAGCACAGTTTGAGGTGATACCATGTTTGGTAATTTTCTGAAAGTTTGTGATGATGAGTAGTATAGGGAAACAGCTTTGTTGATCCTACTTTCATGAGATAAAGTGATAAAAGGGAAACATGAACTCATGTTGGAAGGGTAAGCTGAATTATGGTACCAATGAAATTCCAAACTTCAAAAGGTGTCCGAAGTTAAAGTGAGGATGTTGGCAGGATAAAATGGGACCCTGAAAGTTGAGATAGAGAAATGTGTGCAGACAATCAAAGAACTGGGGGCATTGAAACCTAAATTCTGTTGAATCACTTCCACCATTCTTATACTATTTACAAGCCACAGACACAAACAGACTGATTGTGAATGAATGTAAAAGAGTATTCCATGCAACTAGCGATCTAAAGAAAGCAGGGGTGACCATGCTGATATCAGATAGATTAGACTTTAAATCATAATTTGTTATAAAAGACGAAAGGGACATTGAATAATGATGAAAGGATCAAATCAGAAAGAGCACATAATAATTATATTAATGCACTTAACCCCATTAACATTAACATCAGAGCCCTAACATATAAGAAAAAATACAGAGAGATCTAAAAGAAATAATAGAAAATGCTACAATGATAGTTGAAGGCTTCAATACCCTACTTTCAATACAGGACAGAACATCTGATAAGAATATAAGAACACAAATGACTTAACACCACAAATCAAATGCTTTTCCTACTTCCATAGATAAGATAATGCACTTCATGCTGTTTATATATATTATATATACAACACACACATATATATTACTTTATATATATATCTAATATTACTTTACAGCTGGATCAGGACAATTCAATGCCTCAAAATTTTTCAGTGACTCTTGGACAAGATAAGGGCAATGGTACAACTATTGATTTAGCATGTTCTATTTATGAGTTGAAATCAACTCAATGACACCGAGTTTGGTTTTGCTGTTGTTATTTAAGATCAGGAACGCCTGATCATGCTGTGGGCTCAGCATTGGGCTGCTAGCTATAAGGCCAGAGGTTCAAACCCAAGCCAAGGCTATCTGCTCCCACAATGATTTACAATCTTGGGAACCCTAAGTAGCAGCTCTATCCTATAGAGTCACTACCATGTGAAATCAACTCAATGGCAGTGGGTAATTTAGTATTTGAAACTCCCCCGGCAGCCCCCAGTTGGGTTTGTTTATTAGCAGCTTATACCTGGCATAATAAGTTAGAGTGCTTTGCTACTTGAGTGTAGAAATATATAAAACCCAGCTACAGGATTCAGAGAGCTCTCCTGAAGCCAATATTTACTGCATAAATTCGGGTGTTCAATTCAGAGGGGAAGAACAACTTTGTGGTCATAATAAAGATGGCTGTAAATCTCTTGAACCTGAATATTCTTTACCATACGCTTTACCTTAAGTAAGCATGCTCTCAATTAAGTGTAGTTGTATGTATCCTTTCAATTCTTCATTACTGTCATTAACTTGAATTTATAATCCTGGAATTAACGCCACTTAGATTAATTATGTTTTGTGTTTACTTTCACAACATTTGAATATTTTTTCTAAATTCTAAACATAGTAGCATAAAAGAGTTTGTAATATTCCTAGATTCCTTTAAGATCCATAGGATTAATAATACTTTCATTGTCATTCTTCATTTCTGAAATCCATCTCTCATTTTCTCTCTTTATCCCCCTTTTACTTCTACCCCATTACTTCCCACCTAGTCTTACTAGATTTGTCTTACTAAATTAGTCTTACTATATTTGTATTAATTGCATTAAGTTTTTGAACACTATGTTATTCTAGGTAGACTAGAGGAACAAATTCATAGACAATCATCTGTGTATAAGAAAGAGCTTTATATACAAGAGCAATTGAATATTGAGAAAACATCCCAGCCCAGTGCACATGAAGTCCTTAAGTTTAATATTGGCCCAAATGTCCAATATTAATCTATAAATTCCTCTTCAGACTCACGCAACACATGCAATGATGCCGAATGCAGGAAGGTCACAAGCCAGTGGGTGGAAAGTCTTGTAGATCCAGTGGCAGTGGAAGTATCTCAGCGCTGGCAGAGGTCTCCACGTGGCTCCTTAGATCCTAGCCACCGTGCTGTGAGGTACCCAGACCACATAGAGCCAACCTGAAGTCCCCCAACATCTGGTCCAGCTGAGATCCCAGTCAAAAGTCAGCACCAACTTTTGGAATCCTGGAAACAGATCCTTATCTTTGATGACTTGAGTCATGGACTACTTGAGAAGGAGATGAGCTTTGCCTACTACGCCATGCCCAAAGAACAAATGTTAAGACAAAATAAACGATTTTGTTTGGTTTAAGTCAAAGGCTAACGCTTTTTTTTTTCTTTTTCCTGTTAAGGGGCAAACAACAAATATTTTAGGCCTTGTAAGCCACATGTAGCTTCTGTCACATATTCACTTATTTATTTTGTGTTTTCTTTTTCTTTCATCTTAAAAACAAATAAGAATAGTAAAAACCATTCATAGCCAAGACAAAAGAGGCTATACGCTGAGTTTGGCTTGGGAGAAAAAAAGTTTTCTTCACCCTATTTTTAAGCTACCAAATTTTGGGGTGATTTTTTTTTTAACAAAACAGTGGGTTATCAGAGTAATTCAAAGATTAAGAATAGACGTAAAATTAGAGGGGAAGGGAATCAATTACACACTACTGTTTTTGTATGCATTCACCTGCATAAGAAGTGAGAAGTCTTTGGTAAGCCAGGAGACACTGGTGGCACAGAGGTTAGAGATCGGTAATCAAAAGGTTATTGGTTCCAACCTAGTAACTGCTTCATCAGAGACAAATGTCACAAACTGTTTCCATAAAGATTTATATCCTTGAAAACACTATAGGTGGTTTTACTCTGTTTTAAAGGGTCAGAATCAAGTCCACATCAGTGGTTATTTTGGGGGATGGGGTGGGACATAGAGTTATTTGGTTAGGTATTGAACATAAAATAACACAGCGGCAATCTAAAAAATTCTTTATTTTTTTCGCATCAGAAGGGAGGAGACACAGATATTGAAAACCGTTGTGTTCAACTGTGGTTCATGACATACTCTGTTTTATTTTTCTTCAAAAAATCATAAGAAGGGGTATTATTATTCCTACTTTATTTGTAATAAAATTGACGTCTAAGGAAGTTACATAATTTCCTCAAAGTCTCACAATGAATAATAGTCATAGCTTGGATTCAAAGTCCTACCAAACTCTAAAATCTATACTTTTAGAACTTAGCTGAAGGAAATCTTAACTGAAATCATTTCACTTAAAATCTCACTGTTTAACATTTCATTCATATGGATGAAAAAAAACCCTGAGATTCCAAGAGTTCATTTGAATAACAGAATAATGTATCTGACATTAAACCTTAGTTCTCTAGTACATATTATCTCCCATGTGCATATAACTCCCTCATTCTTGAACTTGGCTAAGTTTTACTTGTTACATATTTATTATATACATTGAACTATGATGGCATTTAAAAAAACTAAATCACTAACCTAAAAACAGAGAGGTTGCTTTTAGATTTTATTTATGTCATTATTTTTCAGAATTTATTTTTAAAATGAAAAATATTACACAAAATGTATATACTCTATTGTTAAAGGAAAGAAAATGGACAGTCCTAACTACACAGAATATCATAAATACATTGCTTTTAAATAAGGCATAATCTTAATGGAACCAATATTTTTTTAGGGCTGTATTTTCTAAGTTTCAGCTAATTCATGCTAAAAAATGTAAACATTTATGGCATAGAAGGATGCAGGCAATTCCTTTTGAGAAGGTACGCCCAGCCTCCTCTGCAAATAATTATCTCGGGTTTCTTCTAAGCCTGCTCCAAAGTATTCACTCTGGAAAATCTTTATCAAGCATTCATAGTACCCAAGTAGAAGCTCAGCCTCTTACTTCAGGAGCACCAACATTTTATCATCAAAATATTCACGCATGTCTTGGAAACCTGGTCTCCCACCTCAGCAGAGAGCGGGGAAGCAGTTCTATCAATTCCTGAAGAGACTGTTTGTGGGCACATACGTATAAAAGTTAAAAAATATCTTGTCAAGTAGATTTCAATGTATGCTGATTCAGTAGGACAGAGTAGAACTTCCCCAAGGATGTAACTCCAAGTACATAACTCTTGATGGAACCCGACTGTCACATCTTTCTCCCGAGAAGCAGCTTGTGAATACAAACCACCAACTTTGCGGTTTACGACTGAATGCTTTAACCACCAAGCCGCCCATATAAAAGGACTAAATATTCTCCCATTTGAACCGCATGGCTACATTTTACCCCGGATATTTGCAAAGGGATGGAAGCGTGCATTTAGTCAGTTATCCCTTCTGATTGAAGGACTATTCACATTACCTGATTCAGAGAGTGCCAATTTCGTCATAATATAGATCCTGTGCAGTTCTGATAATGTGACCTATTTACTTTTAAGTCATACACTGAGTTTTTTCCCAGTGAAAGAAGAATTTCATGTGTGTGTGAATTAACTCAAATTTACCAAGGACCGCCCCTACCCACCAAAAAAATAAAAAGTTAATAAAACTTTCTTTTTTTTTTTTTTTTTTACGACCGCAGGTTAGCCAATTTTAATGGAACTAAATGATCATACAAAAAATTATACACATTTGAAATAAAGTAAACTGTCTTAAGAAAGAATACAGATAAAACTTTGGGATCCAGTTTTTTTTTAAGTGGAGTCTTAGAAATAACCCTGAAGGCATTCACGACTCAAAACAAAAGAGACACGTGGAAACTCCCCTAAAAAATCAAAATCAAAACACTTTTACCCAAAGGATTTTATCCACAAATTGAAAACACAAGGGAAGGGGGGTTAGAAAGGGGGAACCAATTACAAGGATCTACATATAACCTCCTCCCTGGGAGATGGACAACAGAAAAGTGGGTGAAGAGAGACGTTGGGCAGTGTAAGATATGATAAAATAATAATAATTTATAAATTCTCAAGGATCCTTGAGGGAGGGGGGAGCGGGGAGGGAGGGGAAAAAATGAAAATCGAGGAGCTGATTCCAAGAGCCCAAGCGGAAAGCAAATGTTTTGAGAATGATGAGGATAATGAATGTACAAGTGTGCTTGACACAATTGACCTATGTATGGATTTATAACAATTGATGTATGTATGTATGGATAAGAGTTGTATGAGCCCCCAATAAAATGATTAAAACAAGACAAAGATATTTCCTTGAATAAAAAAAGAAAGTTCTTTATAACTTTTAAAAAATTGAAAAGACAACCCAATGATAGGAGTAAAATGTTGGCAAATATTTATCTAGTAAACATTTGATATAGAAAGATATAAAGATATAAAGAATTCTTACATGTCAACAAAAAAAAGAAAGAAAGAAAGAAGCAAAGTACCTGAGAATAAATTTTAACAAAGAGAAAAATGCAAATGTTCAGCAAGCGCATGAAAAGATTCTCAATATTCCTAGTCATTAGGAAGAGCACATGAAAAAACCACGATAAGGTTATTACTCAGTGAAGAGAGATTTTGATGTGTGGTTTTTATTTGCTATCCCTAATGAGGTGTTACAGCCACTCTATTGGATATGGGAAACCACAGATATTGGAAATTGAATCCTCAGCTACTGGTGCTGGTGCAATTACAAATAGCACAGCCTCTGTGTTAAACAATACGATGGTTTCTCAATCAGCTGAGCCGAGAATTACCACATGGGCCAGCAATTTCGTTCTCGATATATACCCAAAATATCTGAAAGTGGATGCAAATGCATGTACACATTGTTCCTTGCAGCACTGTTCACAATAGCAGAAAGGTAAAAACCAAGTACATAGTCATCAGTAGATAAAACTTGGTATGAACATGCAGTGGAATAATACTTAACCATAAAGAAATGATGTCCTAATCCATGTTATAACATGAAGGAACATAAAAACCATTATTCGGCATGAAATGCCATTCACAAAAGGAAAAACACTGTTTATCACACTCCTGGGTGTCAAGCTGGAGCAAGCAAAGGAAAGAAACTAAAGTCTACCGGTGCTCCTCTGCTCCTCGGTGACGAGAGGGAGCCACAAAGAAGGAGCGCTTCATTAGGGGCAGAGTTTCCTGAAGGGTAATGGAAATTTGAGACAGTGGTAACATAACATGATACTACTGAATCTTACACGTAAACAAAATCCTTTTGACATGTTATTATTACTGTTAGTGCAAAGAAACTCTGGTGGCATAGCGGGTTACATTTCGAACGGTCAGCAGTTCCCACCCAGCTGCTGTATTAGAGCAGCTACTTCTCTATTCTTTTCTAGAGACTGGTCTCTCCTAATAAAATGTTTTAAAAATGTAAGACAAAATCTTACTATCCTGGCTTCTAATGAGCATTCTGGCTGTACTTCTTCCAGCATAGATATATTGCTTCTTCGGGCAGTTCATAGTATATTTAATATTCGTCACCACCACCATATCATATACCTCACTTCTACATTGTTCAGCTTTTTATGTTAAGAGATTGAACATACTTTCAAGTATGCCTTAATCTTTAAACTGACATCTTTGTTTCTTAACACACTTAAGGAGATCTTTTGTACCACATTTGTGCAATGCACTATATTATCAATAGATTTTTTGACCTCTGTTTCCTTTATGGGTCTTGTTTGTTGATCGAAGTAAAATAAAATTTCGAACAACTTCAGGCTTCGTTTATTTCGACATTCTTACTGACTCAATTCTGAGGACGTTTGTTTTCTTTAAATTGAAGTATAATCCATACTGAAGATTATAATCTTTGATACTTGCCAGCAAGTATTTCATAGCCCTTGACTTTCAGCAAGCAAGACTGTGACATTTGCATATCACACACTGTTAATGAGTTTTCCTCCTTCTACCACATTCTTCAAATAATCATTTTTCAGATTGTTTGCTCAACATACAGATGGAATAAGTATGGTAAAATGATACTGCAATCACTTCAATGATCTTCACCAAACTTTACTTATGTGTTAAATTAATGATATTGTTCAATAATTTTAAAATTCTACAAATACTCCTTTCTTTGAAACGGGCACAATATTGATATTTTTCAGTCCATTGTCCAGATAAATGACGTGATAGTTAGGTTTTATGTGCCAACATGGCTCCTGTAGTAAAAGGTGGGTGGAGTTTTGGCTGTGACTCAGGTTACAGCTTAATTGGAGGGTAATCAAGATAAAATGACTCATCGAGGCCAGGCTCTTCATCTTTCTCCCTGGTGATCTGGCCAGTGTGCTGCTGCCTGAGTTAGCGGCTCTACACTACCTGTAGACCAAGCCAACAGGTGGATTGTGATGAATTGTGTCATTGTGCCCTCCATGTGCATCGCTAAGGCTTGAGGCTCCATTGTGACCTGCTTCACTACGCTGCTGTGTAACTGGCCTCTACTACATCTCGACATCTCATCTTCCTGCTGTTGCTGCCCAACCTTGGCTTGCTTGCTGCCTGCAGGCAGACTCTGCTTGTTTTACCTATGGGTAGACTGCACCTCCCACCAGCCACTTCACTGTCTACTTCCTTGACCTTGGACCAGTGGTCTGTGTGATTTGGAAGAACTTTCATATATTAACTGTCCCACAAAAGTGATTTGGATTGATCCTTCTACTGCTGCATGGACTAATTAGCTGTAGTATTTCTTCTCACTATATAAATCTATCATTTTATATATATAATCAGACGTGTGCTGGTCTTGTTTCTCTAGAGAACTCTGTTTAACACAGGTAGTGCCAGGAGTGGTTCTAGAGCAACAAGATATTAAAAATTGGTTTCCTGAATTGGGTTTTGAGCCTGACTAGGTCTAACATTACTGAGAATGCTGCCTCTACCCCTGAAAGCATGGATGTCTGCCACTCTTACTGGAGAGGTTGGTGTAAATCCACGGTGTGAAGTAGCAAATTTAATATCTACAATGTCACCAACAATAGATGCAGTGCTGGTGAGAGGAGAGGCTCTGGGTGATTGCGTGTTTGATATATTTTAGCAATTTTGTCAGGATGAGACATATAGGGAAGCTGGTAGGCTGGTCCTTCTTACAATAGATCAAGGAAAGGGATGACCTCGAACCTCAGAAGCCCATCTCAAGTGTTGAATAAAAGACCTCAAATCTTCTGTGTGTGCTACAAAGGAGCCCCTTCTCTTCTCTAGTAATAGAGCTGACAGTGCCAGAAAGGAAATCCAGAGACTCATCATACAAATAGCTGATTTACAGCGTCAGCTGAATTGCAGGTCTAGAACAGTGTCTGATATTAAAGTAAGGGCATTGATCAGAAAGAATTGGGACCCTGAAATATGGGATGGGAACATATGGGCAGATGATCCAGAAGAGGAGGCTATTGAGCCCCTGACTAGCGTCTGTTGGGCCATCCCAGTCAATAGCTCTGCTCATCCCAGCTGAGGGGATTAATCCACTATCAGTAAAACAACTCACACTTGAGCAGACTCACCAGAGTGTGCATGCTGAAATGCCATGTGGGGATGCATCTGGAGCATTTCCTGGGGGGAGGTGCCTTACAAGATATTGATGAGCGCTCCCAGGAACCAGTCTCACCACCCATTATTTCCTCTAGACCTATAACTAGAATTACATCTCAGAAAGTTCCTAAAGGTGAGGTACAGTTGATGACTCAGAAAAAGTGCAAGATGCTCATAAAGAAAAAGTGCAAGATGCTCAAGTTTTCTAATAAGTACCAACAGAAGTCTGGGGAATATGCTTGGGAACATGTGAGAGTGTGGGGCACTGGTGCAAGGAATGGTAGATTAGACCAATCTGAGTTTCTCGATATGGGTCCCCTAAGCACAGATTCTTCTTTCAATGTCTCAGCTCAAGAGGTTAATAGAGGAGCTAACCGTTTATTTGGTTGGTTCATTGAAGCATGGGCTGCCAAATTGCCTAGATTAGACCAACTGGAGCTACCTCACCGACCTGGGTTCACTATAGAACAGTAATTCTCAGCCTTCCTAATGCCATGACCCTTTAATACAGTTCTTCATGTTGTGGTGATCCCAAACCATCAGAAATATATTTTCTGATGGTCTTTGGTGACCCCTGTGAAAGGGTCGTTCCACCCCCAAAGGCGTTGCGACCCACAGGTTGAGAACCACTGCTGTAGAAGGTATCCCAAAGTTTAGGGAAATTGCTATGTTATAATGAATCTATCAGAATAATCCCATAGATCCACAAAAGGAGTGCCCTGAGGACATACTTTTTAATAAAACCATAAGGAGCAAGTCTGTGAAGGAGCCTTAAGACTTCTGTAATAGTTATTTCATGTACAGCAGGATTAACGATGGGAACTGCCCTAACTGAACTACAATATTTGCCTACGGTGGGGCTGATGGGCCCCATGGTGGTAGAGGGCAGGTATCAGCAGAGATGGGGTGGGCGTGATTATCATAATGGACAGCAGGGTTTCCATAGTCATCAGAACTACCTGTCTTATGTGGACTTACTGCCTGGGCTACTTAGCCATGGTGTCCCTAAGAGTGAAATACATGGGAAACCTACTAAATATTTACTTGATCTACACAAGCAGAAGAATGCTAGATCAGGGGAACAGAAGTCCAACGCCAGTCACAAGAATAGAGAGTCACCTCAATCAATTCCCTGACTTGAGCCAATTTACAAATTCTCAACCCCTTGAAAAAGGCAAGGCCAGGTCCCTTTGAAGAAGGACCTATACATCAGCACAATGGTTTCCAGGTCTTTCTATGTTATGAGGTGTTTCATGTTTTCAACACTGTTTAAGGGATGCATAATATTTCCATTGTGTGCATATACCATATTTTCTTTACCCATTCTTGTACTGTTGGGCATTTGGACTGTTTCCGGATTCTTGCTAGTGTGAGCTGTGCTGCAATAAACATGTGAAGGCATACATCCATTTGTGTTAAGGTTTTTATTGCTTTGAGGTATATGTCCAATAGCAGTATTGCAGAATCATAGAAAAGTCCCATTCCCAGTTGTTTCAAGCAGCACCATATTGTTTTCCATTGTGGTTGTATGGGTTTACAAGTCCACCAACAGAGCATATTAGTTCCACTTTCTCCACATCCTCTCCATTTGTTGTTTTTTGGTTTGTTTGCTTTTTAATTAAACTATCATTGTGTATACAAGGTGGTATCCCATCTAGTTTAAATTTGTGTCTCCTGAACGCATAGTGATTGCGCACATTTTTTCATGTGGTTGTTAGTCATTTGAGTATCATTTTTGGTGAACTGTCCATTCATGTCTTTTGCCAACTCCTTAATTGGGTCATTTGTTATTTTTTTATTAAGATGATGTAGAGTGAAATAAATAAATAAATAAATAAATAAATAAATAAATAAATAAATAAATAAATAAAAGATGATGTAGAGTTCTATAGATCTTGGTAATTAGACTGTTGTCTATTGCGTTATAGGTAAAAAGAAAATTACCCAATCTATGGTTTCCCATATAACTCTTTTGATGTGAAATAGGTGATTTATTTTCAACATGTGCCAGTCATCTTTTTTGTCTTTTCTTTTATTATACTTGGTAATGTGTGTATGCCCTGCAATAAGACCCTTATGTTGGTTCCAGTTTTCTCATCGATGATTCTAATAGTGCTAGACTTTACATGTGGGTCTTTAATTCATCTTGACTTCATTTTCATGCATGGAAAGAGATATGGTCTTGTTTCATACGTCTGCATCTAGAAATAAAATATATCTAACACCATTTGTGGAAGAGGCTGTCCTTAGTCCATTTGAGGGTTTTTTGGTCTTCTGTTGAAAATTAGTAGCCTGTAGGGGGATGAATTTACTTCTTGGTTTTCTGTTCTGTTCCATTGGTCTGTGAATCTCTCGTTGTTTTAAAACCCTCTTGTTTGCAGGCAAATGTTTGCTAGATGTTAGGTAGAGGACTCTAAGGCTTAAATCAAGATTGGAACACACTGAACATAAAATCAGACAAAGATGCTTACACACAAGAAAAAGATAATTCTTACCAGTAAGGATTTTAACCATTAAAATTGGGGAGATATGAGGTAAGCAAAAAAATTCTCTTATTAATGTGGATTTACTTGGTTTCTTCATGGATGTTCTTTTTTTTCCCTATTTGTTTTGTTTGTTCTTTAAATAGAAAATTGTCAGAGAGCTATTAGGGATAAAGTTTATCTTTACTTAATGCCAATGGCATTGTTATGATTTGAGTATTAATAACCAAATTTTAAATAACGGAGTCACTTATGCTAGTGCTCGTATTAAGCTTGCCCTAGTTTAATATTTATTTTGTGGTAAAATGACATACTCCTATATACCCCTGCCAACTGGATAGATGGTGGAACTAATTCATAAAGCTAGCTATGAACCTTCCTCAGAAAGCCTTATTTTATGCTAGACCTGCTAAGGAGGTAGATTTAACTGGAGATTAGAATGACGACCCGCACGCATGTACTTAGCAAAAGTAAATCTGTGCTCCTTACGATCTTTCTAGTTGTTGTCCCAGGAGCAGCTGCCCTAGGACACAAAGAGATGAACACTTTAACTTGTCTCACAGATTAAACCATGAGAACCACCCCTCGGGGTTTAGGAACCATTAATCAAGAATTAGACTAGCTTTGAGAAGCAGTTGAAAATTTTAATTACCCTAGGCTATTTGTGGTTAAGATATAGCTATTGGTCTCATGATAAACAAAGTAGGAGTGCAGTAGAACTATTTAAACAGATTTTTTTTAATTGTACATGAATGTCCATGGCAACATTGTTCCCAACAGCCCCAAACTGGAATTCATCATTTGTCTATCAGCTGATTCGTGGATAAGTAAAATGTAGTCTAACATTCATAAAACATTATTTATTGATAGAAAGGAATAGAATACTGTTGCATGAAAAATATGGATAAACCTTGATTCACTAGGATTAGCAAAAGAGAATCCAGTTACAAAAAATCACATATTCCACGATTCCGTGAACATAAAAAGTCTTGAGTAAGAAAATTTAGAGAGAAAAGCAATGGATTGGGTTGTTAAGGCTAGAAAAAGTAAGATTGCAAGTGCATGTCATTTAGATGCTTTCTTGTTTTATGCTTGTGGTGCTTCCAAAAATAATGTGATGATGTTGCATACTCCTGTGGCTATACTGAATGCCGCTGACTTTAGTTGCACAGTATATTCAGTATATGAATTATATCTCAATCTATCAATTTAATTACTTCAGAATTTAACAGTTCTGTTGAAAAGATATAAACACATCTCCATCTCTGATAATCACGGATGAAGGCAAACCAAAATTGTCAGCCATATGAGGGCACCAGAAGGCCTGCTCAGAATCAGCTACAGGATGTATATTGGCCTGTAAACGAGATACTTTCTTAAGAATTTCCCCCTTACTATTCTCAGTTTTAACTACAAATTTGATTTGGTATGATGACATGGAGTCTCCCACGTCCTAAAATGACTGGGTTGGGTCCAATTGGATGACTCATCTTGGTTTCAGTTCAAATTTTTGTTATTTATTTTATGTAATGTCTCTTGTGCTTAGTGCTTGAATAGTCGATAGAACCAACTTGTGGAAAGGGCTGAGCAGACCCAATTAGAAAGAAATGACGTGGGAGCAGCATCTGATGTTCTCCAGCTTCCCAAAGGACAGGAAAATAACCACCATACAGATTAGCTGGCCATGACTGATTCTTAATGGGGCTGAGGTCAGGCACGTATCCACCCTCTAATCATACCTCTAATCATACCTGTTCCTTGCTCCTCAGGTAGGTTCCATAATTCTTTGCAATGACCACACAGAACTCACAGACAATACTCGTGCTTGTGGCATTTATTAAGAAAGTTCACAGATTAGAAATGCTCAGGATACAATTAATGAAATATGACAGCCTCTTCTCAGACTTGCCCCTCGGTAGGACTTTTTCTGCGCATTGGCTTCTCAGCCCCATAGCCCATTGACCTGCTAGTCACTGCACTAGCAGCTAGTCACTGCACTAGTGCAATGTTACAAAGTTCTTTTCAGGCTGCCGAGAAATGTTCAAAGATCATGCCACTGTGCCATATGCCTCAGCCAGAAGGTGCTCCGCTCTTATTGCCCCAATTAAATGCCTAGAGGCATCCCACTGTACAAATCAGCCTTTTGCCCAAGAGCACTATGCTATCCTGGCTCTGGGGTAGGAAGTCCACCATTATGTCTCATGCTCTGACTCTTCCCTCTGCTGCTGCCCCTCTTCTAACCGCCAAGCCCTCACCTACATCAGATAGGTTCAATGTGTGCCTATCTGAGGGCCCACATGATGCACTCCACTCCTGGCTCTTTACGATTGAAGATTCCCTACCCCTTTCCTGCTTCTGAGATGCCTCCTTGTATACCCAGAAGGATGGCAATTTCCATTAGTCTTTTAAACAATAACGCATAACTGAATTGTATTACTGTCTACCCCCAACCATCTCTTACCTAGGTCTATCTACAAAAGGTTGTATGGTGGCAGTAGTAAAGACTATGATTAGAAAAGGCATAACTAATTCGCTGTACTGCAACTTCTTTCTCTTGGTCTTGAAATCCACATAAGCACAATTGTAGTTAGTGTGCATCATGGCACAGGTATATTGCATGTGCATAAAATATTCATGTCAAAAAGTATGGGCACTAGCCTTTTTCCTGGTCACATTCTCTGGTTATATTCCTCTCGAAGCAGGGTGTAAATAACTATTTATGTCAGAATCCTGGATTATAGACGTTTCCCAACCTCTCATGATTTCCCTGAAATCAACAGTTCAAACCTTAAAAATGAAGAATTTTAAAAAGAGAAAATATATACAACAGGTTCTTGGCAGAACTATAAACCGAGCAGATCGATATGCCGGGAATGGAATATCAGCAAACTGCACAATGTGAAGAAGGTACTTCTTTCCCCAGCTCAAGATGCCTAAGATTCACAAGGGAAATCGTAACCGCGCTACTCAGATTGGCCATCGTTCTCTTAGGGATCCAGAACCAACATGTAACTAGATGCCTTCAGAGGCAACATCACAGCCTTTATTTACAGTGATAGCAGTTCAACTCTATTCATTTATTCAGTTCCAAAACTAAGAACAATTTTAAAGAAATCTAGAAGAAATTATCCACACCACACCAAGGTAGATTTAAGTTAAATTAGTGCATCTTAAGTTTCAGGGCCCCCCACTTTACAGCACCCTTTTATACATCGGGAGGAACGTAGTAATAGTTACACATAGTGAAAAATATGGTTGTATTGTTTGTTTGTTTGTTTGTTTTGTTTTTAAGGACATCTTCTAGGTGTCAAAACTTCAGACCTTCAAAATCAGGATGTACCTTAATTCAGACAGCAGATAGCAAAAGAAAAGGAATAAAATCAGGACACTAAAAATAGATATTAGATCTATTAAGAAGCTTCACTTTATTTCAGAAACTGAGGTGAAAAGGTCTCTTGTGGGTAGTTCCTTTTAATACCATAGCAGAGAACCTGGTGGATAAAAATGTTAACATACAAATGTTAGCTATTTTATTGTGAACATCATAATCATAACTATTCTGGGCATTCTACTGAACCAGCATAAGAAAGACAAGTACTGAAACTAACATGGGAAAAATTCAGTTCATTGATGCAAAATGCAGTGGGATAATTAAACAGTTGTCGAAGACAAATAACATATTCCTGAAACAAGAAAATATCACTATAGACACTCTTCATTGCTTCTGCAATCATATTAGATTTTTTTGTCCATAAAATTGAAAAGGATTTTCCTAAGGCGTTCCAGGATCTACCTTCCGGCTTCTATCTCTGATTCAGATGAAATAAATTGTAGCAGACAAATATATTGATAAAATCTCGAAATCAGGATAAGCTTTTAAGATGATTGGATTTCAGGGCATTCTCCAACAAACAAGACTTGATCGGGCAAGAATCTGGAGCTTTAACAAGTAAAAAATAAGTGAATAGATGTTCTAGAGTTGATTCGTCAGTGATTTCTCTTGGGGTTTGGAATGATGGTAGTGGGTGGACAGGAATCGGGTCCGAATCCTAGAAAAAGGGACTGTCTCCAAGAAAAAAAGTAACAACAACAATGAAAGAATACAAACAAGCAACACATTTTTTTATCATTAATATAAAATGTCATCGAAGGAATGAAAAATGAGAGATAAAAATGCATTTCGTATTCTTTGGATATCAGGAGGGACCAGACCTTGCAGAAGAACACGACACTTGGGAAAGTAGAGGGTTAGCAAAAAAGAGGGAGACACTGATATGGATTGACATAGTGGCTTCCACAAGGGGCTGTTGTTTTTCTTGTTCGGTGTCATGAGGTCGTCCTGGCTCACAGTGACCCTGTGCTCAACAGAATGAAACACGGTCTGGTCCCGCACCATCCTCACCATTACTCTTACGCTTGAACCTATTGTTGCCACCACTGTTTCAATCCACCTGGTCAAAGGCTCCTCTTGTTCTTCCTCCACTAGGGTCTCATCTCTCCTGACAACTTCTCCAAAGCATATGAGACAATCGGCTGAAACAAAGCAATCATTGTGAGGGTGGTGCAGAACCAGCTAGTGTTTTATTCTGTTGTGCAGAGGGTCATGATGAGTCAAAACCAACTCGATGGCATTTAACAACAACGAAGGCACCTAGAATTTGTGAGTGCCAACATAACAAGCACGCCAGCCAAACACTCTGTGGGGTCATAATTTGGTAGTCAATAAATTCTCGCACTACAACACAAAAGGTCGAAAGCAAAGCAGAAAACTCATGAAGGTACCCGTAGAACTGTCCACATTCTTGCAGTATTACAAAATAAAATGTAGAAATCAGCAGCTGAAAAAGATGAGGGTCAAATTAACAAAAAACCTATTGCTGTTGAGTTGATTTTGAGACTCTACACATTTACAGGAACAGATAATCTCATTCTTTCCCTCAGAGCAACTGGTCAGTTTAGAACCATTGACCTTGTAGGTAATGAACACTTAACTGACAGCATAACCAGGGCTTCAAAACATTTAATCATACTTATGAGCCTGAAAAAATATAGAACACATTATATAATTGAGGATGAATAATGGGGAGTTTAACCCAAAGCCAACGGTATATATAATGTAAATATCCAGAATATGTATAATTGGAGTAAAGGGACAGAAAACATTGAAACCTATAGTATAACTATTTGAAGAAATATTCATCATTAATGTATGAAAAATTTTAAAGTACATTAATGCATCAATTCAAAAGTTCCTATAAACTCAAGCAGGTTAATTGCGAGAGAAATGACATTAAAGCACATCAAACTAAAATTAAAGAAAAAGGAAAAGTCTTAGGGATAGGAAGAAACAAAAGTAAAATATAAGACTTCAAATAGCAATAATAAGAGTGAGAGTTGGTAGGGTTCAGTATAGCAATAATGAAACCCACAACCTTCCTCTAGTTCTTAAACGCTTCCTCCCCCCAACTACCAGGACCCCAATTCTGCCTTGCAGATCTGGCTGGACCAGATGATGCACAGCAGTGCAGATGGGAATTGGAAGCGCAGGGAATCTAGGACGGATGAACCACTCAGGACCAGGGGTGACAGTGGCGATACCAGGAGGGAAGGGGGGTGTAGAAGGGGGGAATTGATCACAGAGAGCTACATATAACCTCCTCTCTGGGGGATGGGCAGCGGAGGGGTGGGTGAAGGGAGACGCCGGGCAGTGTAGTATAGGATATAATAGTAATTTGTAAATTATCGAGGGTGCATGGGGGAGGGGGGCAGAGGAAGGGAGGGGGAGGGGGGGAAAGGAAAATGAGCTGACTCCGGGAACCCAAGAGGCAAGCGAATTTTGGGAATGATGAGGGCAACAAATGTATAGATGTGCTCTGCACAATTGATCTATGTATACACAATTGATCTATGTATTGTGATGAATTTTAGGAGCTCCAATAAATTGATTTTAAAAAAAAAGAGTAAGAGTTGAATCTGCAATAAAAAGAACGGAAGCTAGAAAATGATGCAATCATGTATTTTTGAGGTGCTGATAGAAAATAACTAACAGCTTATAATTTAACACACACCCCCAAAACACAGCTAAAGTTTCCTTAACAACCATGGTACCACCTGTGAAATAGGACATTATAGGATTTTGATGTTATGTAAACAATGCATTACATACTTAAAAAAATGGCTTGTCAAAATTGAGAGTAATAACATTTGCTGATTTTCCACCTTCATGTTTTCTAACCTTTGTTTCACTTCTAAATCAAGAGTTGTCTTGTGCCTGTTGCTGCTGCTGTCACTTCAGCAGCCATGGTCTTGCTGCATTTGGGCATCATGACGCACTCCACACCAGTGTCTGCTGATGAAAATGCAACAGAGAGTAACACCACAATCCTCAAGAAACTGACATGAGATTGGCTGCTATTGTCTACCCAGCCTACAAATTGAAGGGCAAACTGTTATCATTAAACTTTCTATTTTTAAGTAGGAGAATTTCACATTTAAAAATAATAGAGTATAGTATAGTGCATACATAAACTGGTAACAGAGTTTTTGATTATGATTATCAAGTTATATATATATATATATATATATATGTTATAGGTTATATATGTATCATGATATTAAATGCCTGGCATCACAATCATTTTGTATACAAGAGATATCAAGTACACATGTGGTGTGTGGTATTGCATATGCTATATCTGGTTACATCCCTTGTATCTGGTTCTCTCATCAGGATTTAGGAACTGTATGATAACTTCATAAGTCTACCTTATGAGAGTGTCTGCTGTCGTAACATTGTACAAATGGAGTTATATGGCACATGACAGCATACATTTCAAAAATTAAGGAAGAATAGATACACTGTTTCCAAAACAGGCTTATTTGTTCTTCCGGCAATCTATGATATTTTCAATATTCTGCACCAACACCGTAATTCAAACACATTAATTTAAGTCCAGTCTCCTTTATTGATTTTTCAACTTTTACATGCATATGAGGTGATTGAAAATACCGTGGCTTGAGTGGAGCACTTTAGTCCTCAAAGTGACATCCTTACTTCCCAACACATTAAAAGTCTTGTGCAGCACATTTGCCCAATGTGTTCTGTTAATGTCATTTGATTTCTTGGCTGCTACTTTCATGAGCACTGATTCTCAATGCAGGAAAACTGAAATATTTGACAACTTAATTCAAACAAATATGGTGAAAGGATCGAGCCCTGAAAAATACCGTTCTTGATTTCAAACCACTCAGTCTATTCTTATTCTGGTTTCATGACTGCCTCTTGGTTCAGGTACAGGTTACACATAAGCACAATGGGGGGTTCTGGAATTCCTATACTCGATTTTATTCGTAGATTGGTATAATCTACACAGTTGAATTCCTCTACCTAGTCTATATTACAAAAGTAAACGTCTTTCTGGTATTCTTAGCTTTCAGAAAAGATTCATCTTACATCACCGGTGAGGACATTGTTGAGTGAAACAAGTCAATCATAAATGGACATGTACTATGATAACTGACAATAGACATATAGAACCAGATGTTTAGTAGTGGTTGCCAGGATTTGAAAGGAAAGAAAGGAAGAGTATTTTTAATTATGGAGTACTGATTTTCAGTTTATAATGATGTTAAAAAAATACATTGATAGAGTTTTACAGAGAATAATGTAATCGCCTTTAAGTTGTATACTTTTAAAATCTGTATTAGCAAAAGTTGTGTGATAGATATATATACACCACAAAAGAATACCTGCTGAGACTCCTTGTAGAGAACCAATCACTTCATGAGATTTCCTTTCTTGATTTGTAGGAATTCATGAGAGATTCTGGTTAATTCCCCTAATTCCCAAGCAGGCCTGTTTAGGGCTTCTGTATTATCTCCTAGATCATTGTGCAGCGCCGGGATATCAAACGCTTGGAAGCATCCATTCAAGATACAGCTATTAGTTTCTATTCATCTGCAGCAGCAACAGAAATACAACCAGGAACATGAGGAAGATATGAAGTATGTAGCTAATTGCTTCCAGGTCCCAGAAATGAGTAGTGTCCACCTATAGTTTATAAAGAGTTTGATCAAAGCTTCTGTAGCAGAATCTTGATCAAATAGAGGAAAATAAAAATGTCCACAAAATCTAGATTTGGGACCATATCAAAAGTACAGAAACAAAACAAAGCTACTGTCAATTGTGACTCATGCAACCACATGGACAGAGCAGAAATCTATCTGTGGGTTTTGAAGTTTATAAATCTTCAGAGGGGCAGAAAGCCTCATCTGTCTCCCGTGAAGAGACTCCTGAGTTGCAAATGCCGACCTGTGGTTAGCAGTCCCTTGTGTAATCCACGGCACCACCAGGGTGCCTTTGGAACCCCAGAGGCTAGAAAGACCCTAGACATTATTTCTATGAGATAATCTTTAAATGGTTAACCACCAAAAAAAAAATCCCTTTCTTAACACCAAACAGTAATTTAACTAGTAAATAATATTTGCCATAAGTATCGTGCTCTTTTAAGACAACTATCTGTGATAAAAACAAGTGATGGACACTCAGTATACTTGTGGATGAAATCAGAGATGTCAGCCTTCACGATGGGTCCCAAATCAATGTAAAAACCCAAACACACCCAACTGGACCAATCAGTAACATCCTGCTAAATGGGGAAAAAGTTGAAGCTGTCAGGATTTCATCCTGTTTGGAGCCCCAATCAACATTCATGGAAGCAGCAGTCAAGGGATCAAATGACCCATTGCATTCTGTAACGCGGCTGCACAAGACCTCTTTAAGGTGTTACAAAAGATGTTACTTTGAGGGTTGGGGTCTGCCTGACCCAAGCCATGGTATTTTCAATGGACTCATATGCATATAAAAGTTGGACATTGAATAAGGACGACCAAAGAAGATTGGACACATTTGAATTGTGGTGCTGTCGAGGAATATTGAAGTACCAGGGGCTGCCAGAAGAACCAGCAAAGTTACTCTGGAAGACTAACAGCCAGAATGCTCTTCAGAGATAAGAGGGATTGGCACAGTGGCTACAACAACGTGCTCATATATTGAAATGATTCCGATGATGCCACAGGAGCGGGCAGTGTTTCCTTCTGTTGTGCTGTGCTGTCAGGATGGGTCAGGATTGACGATGGCATGAAACAACATATGGAATAAAATTCACAGCGTCTAGGAAACTTAAAACTCAGTGATTTTATCTTTCCAAGGGTGCGAGAACTAAAAAGGAAGGTAAGAATTGTTACACCACTCAAAGAATATAATCAGGGTCACTGCAATCTACACACCAATATTGTGTAGGTTTTGCTGATATGTGACTTCAACAACAACAAAAGGTACATATACTAGTATTAAAACATACAAACAAAACAAACATGTGAGCCTTGTTAATGCCTCATTGTTATCCCCCTCCACATTGATGCCCTCAGGAAGACCCACGTGTTTCATCTTCAAATTTTAAAATGTCTATCCCAGTCTCAGTCATTATTTCTCATTTAGATGATTCTTTTTGAAAGTCCACCTAGTCTACCTAATCACCTAGATGACTGTTTAATACAGATATATATATATATATGTTATTAATCATTTTATTGGGGGATTCTTAGAAATCTTATAATCTTATATCATTCTATTATATTAAGCACACTTGTACATCTTGCCATCATCATTTCCAAACATTTTCTTTCTACTTGAGCCCTTGGTATCAGCTCCCATTTTTCCCCTCCCTCATAAACCCTTTATCAATTATATATTATTGTTGTTATTTCGAATCTTACACCATCTGTGTCTCCCTTCACCCACATTTTCTTATTCATTCCTACTGGGGAGTTATATATCCAACGTGTGATTGGTTCCCCGTTCTCCCTGCCCCCACCACACACACACACACACACACACACACACACACACACACACCTCATGATATCACTACTTCCACTACTGTTCCTGAGGTGTATATCTGTTCTACACTCCATCTGTCCAGAGCTCTTATTTGTACCAATATGCATACCCGGGTCTAGCAGGAATTGTAAGATAGAACTAGGTCATGATAGCCGTGTGGTGGGAGGCGGGGCAAGGAAGCATTCAGGAGCTAGAGGAATGTTCTGTGTTCCGTTGATGCTGTACAGAACCCTGGTTGAATTGTCCCTTCCTTGTGACCCTTCTGTGAGGGGATGTCCAACTGTCTACAGATGGACTTTGGGTCTCCTCTGACTCCCCTCATTTGCATCAATATGATTGTTTGTTGTGGATCTTTTGATACCTGAACCTGATCTCATCAACACCTCATGATCACCCTGGCTGATGTGCTTCTTCCATGTGGGCTTTGTTGCTTCTCTGATAGATGGCCGCTTGTTTAACTTCAAGCCTTTAAGACCCCCAGATGTTATATCTTTTGATAGCGATGCACCATCTGCTTTCTTCACCACATTTGTTTATGTACCCATTGTCTTCAAAGAGTGCCAGGTTATTAAAACAAAGTGTTCTTGTGTTTAGGGAGGCCTTGTGTATGGGCCCAAATTCCATCTGCTATCTTAATACTTAACATACAAAGATATGTACATTGACCTATATCCCTATCATTATAAATTAATATATTTACATATATACATGCCTATACTATACCTCTATAAATAGATTTTGCCTCCTAGCTATAAATATAATATACCTTTTCACCTCCTCTATTTTCTTTCACCTTCTTCCTGTCCCTCTATCATGCTCACCCTCCATTTGGCTCTCAGGAATTCCTCTCAGATACAGTGCACTTGATCAAACCCCACCAGGCATTCCATGCCCTTCTTGCTATCAGTCTTAGGTCTCTGGTTGTTCCTTGTCCCTGCGTTTGTTGGCTCTCTGCTCCCGCTCCTAGTTCCCTCCTCTCCCATGTCCCCCTGGAACCACTGGTCTCATTGTTTCCTCCTTGGGATTGTTTATCCTGCCTATCTTATATAGATCTACGTAGAGCTGGGGGATGGGGGGAGGAATACAAAAAGAAGGAGCAAAAAGAAGCCTATAAGTAGTTCCAAGTCTGTCTGTGGACCCTTATGACTGTTTTCCAATCAGGTCTGATGAGATGCCCCCGAGTCAGAAGTCTGTTTTCTGGATTCCTCAGGGACTCAGTTACGTTGCTCCCCTGTTTTCTGGATTCCTCAGGGACTCAGTTACGTTGCTCCCCTTGCTGACTATTGCACTGCCTTCACGTGTTGCCCCTGCTGTGCAGAGGGCAGACCGGTCACCCTTTCTGCACAGTGCTTCCATTGCTCTTCCCCATAGTGTTTGGGTCAGGGAGGGGACATTGGGTCTGGTGGTGGAGCCAGCCCTACGGTCCTTCCTGTGCGTTGTCTGCTCCAACCAGGGATGTTGTCCCCAGGGCTTGGTGGGCCATTCTCATTCTCTCTTTCCCTCTTAGTTTGCACACTTGTGGTCTGGACAGACCCACCATCTCCCCAGACTATATCTTCAGTGATGTCTTCTGTATTACATTCTTCTAGGAAGGGGGTCAACATAGCTCGGCATGGGTCCAGCCCCATCATAACACAAACTTTTAAGACAACAGGCTGGTTTCTTTCTGATAGGTGGGCATCATCTGATTACTTCGTCATCATTTGCTCTAACACCCATATTTTCAGTGATCTCTTCATGAAGGCGTGCATCAAAAAGGTCATACCATAAGGACCAATTGTTCTTAGATTAGGACTATGATTAAATGTGACCCCAAAATCCATTCATATATATTTGTTTTATATATGTCCCTGGTTCTCTTTGGAGACATCATTATTATTTTATAGAGAACATTATGAATCATCCCATGAGGCATATGGTAATTCTTTTTATAGTATAACTAATTTAGCCCATAGTATAGAATTTAAAACATTGCTGAGAAAAGGAAAATATGCATGTAAAAGACATCTTTTGAGACCAAAATACATGGAGTGTTGTATTCAAAACTTAAGTGATTGGAAACTCTATACAGAAACAATGGGGGTTAGATATAGGACAAAACTTTCAATAACACTTACTCACAAGGCAGAATCATGCTTGCTAGACTAACACATGTGATAGAAAGAAGAGGTAACATGATAATTGGAAATACATGGTAGTCCTAAGCTCCTATTCAGTGGGCACTCTCAAAGCAAAAGATCTGAACCAAAGTCCAATGACCTACAAATCCAAGGACACTTGGAATAGAAGTCACTTGGGCCTTCTCACAGTAGTGTTTCGTCCTTAACTTCGAGGGAGTGTTTCAGTTCCTTCAGTCTGCTATGGGTGAGTTTAAGGTAAAGTCCAGTTCACTTGGTAGAGTTTCCAAATTGTCTTCTTCTGGTGTGACCTATGAAGGATGTGTACCTTGAAAGGGCAGAGTTTACAGTCCCAGTTGTCTGTAATACATGGCCTGTGTCACAAAAAGCTAGAACGAAATTAGGCCAAAAGTGCCCAGTAGGAACATACTTCTGGGCATATTCTCACCTTGGAAGTCCATGTAAGTAATGTTAAGCACTACCCACTAAGAGAAGTGTAATCACCTTCTCTGAGACCACCCCCTGTCATAACCTCTTGACTTGAATTTCCACGAAGGTCCACTGGGTGTCCTTATAGACGTCTGTTGATTTGGGGTAACCATAGAACAGTGTTAGATGGTAAGAACTGTTTGATCTTCTCCCTCTCCCCACATCATGAGAAACTGACCCCAGCTGAAGTGAGGCCTCTCCTATGGCAATGGTTTTTAAGGTTCACAAATAATGGTTCCTGAGCACTGGACAGGCATACTACTTCATTGTTTCATAGACTGGATTAGAAGATTACATTACCTGAGAACAGAATCCTACCTTTGTCTTGGTATTTCCTTGTAGTTGCAGCCCCATACAAATTTTGCCCTTTTGTGATTGACTACCTTCACTCAGCATAATGATTTCTAGGTTTATCCATGCCCCGAGGTGTTGCATGTTTTCATCACTCTTTTTTAGAGATGTGGACTATTCCATTGTGTGTATGTATCAGTTTATCAATCCATTATTTGACCAATGGGTATTTAGGCTGCTTCCTGCTTCTTTCTATTGTTAATTGTGCTGTAATAAACATGAGAGAGCATATGTCTCTACAAATTATGTCTCTTACTTTTTGGGGGTATATGCCCAAAAATATTGCTGAGTCATATGGTATTTTTATTCCCAGCTATTTTAGGTGGCACCATATCCCTTTCTGTGGGGGACTCCCAACACCTGAATGGGTCCAAGGGGCGGTTGTGTAATTGGGGGGTAGTTAAAGAGCTGTCAGATAAGATTAAGCATACAAGGGCTCTCCTCTTTCATGAGGACCAGAACCCGAATGAGACCATACTTTTTTCTCTCACAGACTGATATATCTCAGGCAAGCAAGCCACGGTAAATGCAAACGTAACAGGAAGGGGTTGTATTAAAAGGACACACATAACATGTGGGGGCTGAGCTAGGGACATACATGTGACAGGAAGGTAGATGGGTAACAAGAAAGGTGGGCTCTGGAGTAAATATGGCAGCTGACACGACACGTAGTTGTCTGAGTTGACTTAACCTTGGGTGTCTTTGGACTCTTCTCGGGGGAAACAATCTGATCCAGATCAGAAGGGAGGGGGCCCTACTTAGGGGGGCACAGACAATAGTGTCTGATTGCTTTTGATGACAGACAACCGGCAGGCAGATTGCCTTCAAGCAGATGACTTTCAAGTGTACAGTAAGTATGGATTTATATAATCATTTGTCAATTTGAGAGCACTAAGAGTGAAGGGGTGGAGTCTAGTCTGTCAATCAGGTTATAGCCAATTAGGCCTCTGTGTGGGAATGGCCTTCTCCTGAGGATTCTTGGAACCCCTATATTCCTCCTTAGAGGCCAGAGACACTCTTTCTCTCTGACTCCCTGGGAGACATTGCAGCTGACAAGACACATGGAACTATTCTAGTACCCTGAGCTGGAGGAACCATGTGGGGAGACCCCTGACAGCGCTGAGATGCTTACAACACCACTGCATCCACAAGCCTTCCCATCCACTGACCTGAGATCGTCCTGCATTCAATATCGTTGCATGTGTTTCATGAGTTTGAAGATGAATTTATGGATTGGTATCAGATATATGGGCTAATACCAGATTTATGGACTTGATCTAGACTGGGCTGGGATGTTTTCTCAATTTTCAATTGCTCTTGTATATAAAGCGCTTTCTTATACGCATGAGTCTCCCTGGATTTGTTTCTCTAGTCTACCGGACTAAGACAGTAAGAGACCATGTGTTTGCAAACAGTACCTTAAATTTGGCATTATTATGAGGGGACCCTGAGGCCAATGACTTTTACTTAGGAGAATGTGCCTGGGACACGTCTCCAACTTATGAACGTGAAGGCTCCTTCCACAGGAGCTGTGGCCTCCCAGAGTCCTTCACATATGAATGTTGAGAGTTTGTCCACACACACTCTCTTCCCAGTTCTGTTTCCCATACCTTTCCATGCTGCCTGTACATGTTTACCTGTCCACTTATCTAAGTGTAGAAGGGTTCCAATCTTTCAGCACACTCTCCAGCATTTTCTGTTTCAATGAATTGGGTTATTATTGTGGACATAAAGAGATAACTCATTGCTTTTTGTGCTCTCTTCTTAGCTTGTTTTTATTTCTAGTTTGATATATGGGTTCATTCTTTCAGTTCTCTGCTCAAAAGATTCTAATATTTCTTCCCTACCATTATATCAGAATTATCTTGGTCTCACCATTAGTAATTTTCTAATCACTTATGTTGATTTTATTTTTTTCTAAACCCATGCCAACATTTCAAACATATCTTACTTGTTTCCTTATTTATAATTTTTTTATCTAGAATAATACAAGCATCACAGTACCATCTCTCTGGATAACCACTGGGCCTATTGATCACCTGACACATAGAAAGCAACCCAGGTTGAATGAAATAATATATTTATTTAATTTTTATTGATCGGATTATGTTAAACATTCTTAAGTTAACTCTTGTTATTTCTTTTTATCCAAAAATTATCACCGTTAAATTTTCTGTTGACAACATTAAGTTTTTTTGTTTTGTTTTTCATTTTAAAGTATCAGTGGCTTTGTTAGACAGGATTCTCTAAAGAAACAAAACCAGGACACTTGTGATTTTATAAATATATATATATATATATATATATATATATATATATATATACACACACAAACATATGGATATATAACAGGATAGATATATACAGCACGAAGGAATAAAATAGCTAGGGAGTTCACACAGCAGTATAGAGGGCTCAGTTCAACTCACTTTTGTGGAACAGTTAATATACTGGAAGTCCTTCAACTCAGGAGGGCTACTGGGTCCAAGGTCTAGGAAGCAGACCACTGAGTCTTCCCTAGGGCAATGAAAGCAGTCCGGCCAAGGCAGCAAGCAGCAGGGTGGGTCACCAATAGTCAGCAGCTCACGAGCTTAGTGAAGCAGGTCTTGATGGGATATTGAATTCAAGTAATTTAAGCCGACAGGATCCCACGGCCTCAAGCTCAAGCCATGTATACACCAGCAATGCAGTGAGGCAGGTCTTAAAGGAACCTCAAATTCTAGCAACAGGATCCATGGGGTGGCTGTCCTACATGTAGTGTAGCTCACAAGTTGAGGCAGAGAACTAGCTAAAGCAGCTGCAGACTGGTCCGATCACTAGAGAGCAAGAAAGAGCGCAGTGGGGCTTGCCGAGTCATTTATCTCTTTGTCCTCCAATGAAAGCGTGACCTTATTAATCCCACATGTTCCTATTGGCTAGGTTGGCACAATAAACCTACAATCACAGTCCACCCCTTACCAACTTGGCAACTGTAAACAATTCTTTAGCCATATATAATTTCCAAACATTAATGAAATCACACACTTAACATCATACAGGAACAAAGGAAAGATATTTAATAAGCACATACAAAGAAGATTAACTGACAATCACAAACCACGCTTTTGCAATTGATCACGTGGTGATAACTGATAGGTAGAACTACCTTCTTCTACCCATTCTGTTTACCTTTGCCCTTGGCCAACACCTCAGCTAGCCATGGTTGTTTGCCTGGTGGGGTGACCCAGACCTTCATTCCTGAGGGGTCTGGGTCATTAGACATCCTGTCAGGCTTGGGTGGCTGTAACTTACCATTTACTTTAATCACCAACATGGTAGCACTAAGAGTCGGCCTATGAGATCTCCTGGATTCCAGACATATACTTCTTTACCTTCATTATGTAGCACCAGTCCAATATCTCCTTGGTAATCAGGATCAATCACACCACTCAGTATAGCGACACACTTCCCGACCTGTTGATCCAAAGATATGAGAAGCCCAAAGTGGCCAGGGGGCATTCTCAGCTGCCATGCTGTGTTTCCAGGTTGGAGAGTTCCTTCCTTCAGGACCAGGACCTCCAGGCCTGAGGAACACAGGGTTGCTGGGACAGAAAGCAAAATGCTGCAAGTGGATCACTAGGAGTAATAGTGAGTGGTGCCACTCCAGCTTCCACCCCTTGGTTCCTGGACCCATGAATTCTGTCTGGCTATTGGAGACACAGCACCATATATTGGCCACTGGTTTAGAGCATATACAGCCTCCTAGAGAACATTGCCCCAGCCCCGCAAGTTGTTGCCTACTAGCTGATGCCATAATTGTGTCTTTAGGAGCCCATTCCATCATTCTATCAAGCCAGCAGCTTCAGGATGATGAGGAACATGATATGATCAGTGGATTCCATGGGCATGGGCCCATTGCCGCACTTCATTTGCTGTGAAGTGAGTTCCTTGATCTGAAGCAATGCTATGTGGGATACCATGCCTGTGGACAAGGCATTCTGTAAGTCCATGAAAGGTAGTTTTGCAGGGAAGGCAAATCCATATCCAGAGTAGGTGTCTATTCCAGTAAGAACAAAATTCTACCCCCTTCATGGTGGAAGTGGTCCTATGCAACAGGACCTATTCAATTGCTCTTGTATAAAAAGCTCTTTCCTATACACATATGAGTGTCTATGAATTTGTTTCTCTTGTCTACCCAGACTAACACATTATGGTGCCTTCGGAGTGGTTTACTAGAGAAACAAACCATGAAGATGGAGAGAAGATGCTCGTTCAACCGCTCCCTCGTGGTAGTTTTTCTTCTTTGCCTAGCCAGAGGTCACATATGGCTATGCAATTCACCTTTTGTTTTTTCTGGAAAAAATATGGAAGCTTAAAGTTTGCATTATTTTGTTTGGTTGTTGCCTTTGGTTATTGTTGTTTGAGATCATGAAAATGAATGTTGTTAATGTATATATTGAGCTCAGGGGTAGAAATTGCCCCTTGAATTTCTCAGGAACCGTGCTGCTAAGGGAAAATGGCTGACAGAAGGTCAAAATGGCTCACAGGACACCTGGATCTGGCTTGATGCTCTCAAGAGGCCGAATCCCATACTTTGTATCAAAGGAATATTTTAGATAAGGATTAAGATAAGACAGATAAGGATTGAACTTGACTGTTTTAAGAATTGAGTTTAGTGTCTGTTACTACTTTGCTTATGCTGATCTCTTCTGTTTATTATTGTTGATATAATGATATATAGAAATGATTATTGGGAAGTATGAATATAGAGTGATTGTAAGCCCACTTGCTTTGAGACATTAAAATTCGAACTTTAAATGGGTTTAGGACATGCCTACAAAGAAGGCTCTGAAAATATAAGCCCCACCCAGGTCTTTGGAATACTCAGGATGTTTTTGTTCAAAGAGTCTTGCCTAAGGGGCCATTATTGACAGTGAAAAAAAAAAAAAGAAAAAAGGAACTCTTTGGATATTTGAATTTTGAACTAGTGGTTTTTGTCAGAAGCTGGAAAAAAATCTGAAACCATGGAGAAAACTCCTCTCTAGGACTGAACATTAAAGGAAGCCTGTGGCAGGCTGAAATATTTACTAGGTAACCACCTGGATCCACTTGTTGAGCAGAAGTGGGAGAAATGCAGAATTGAGTCTGGCCACTAACACCTGTAGATCTGGTTTACAGGAACTAGAGGAGAAGATGAGAGCTGGTTGACTGGTCTGAAGTTCATGACCTAGCCCAAGGGTGCTAGAGTTGTTGAGAATTAGTGATGGGTCCATCACTTGTCTAAAGGCAAGGCGACCAATGGGCACCCTGGTAAAGCTAAATGAGGCAGCCCACATTGAGTTGACCAGATCCCGACCAGATGAAGAGAAGATTTTCGAGCCTGTGAACTGATGCATATTGCTGCAGATTTTATGGATGTCCTGTCCTGATTTGATTTTGCTTATGGATGCGGACTTCACAAGATTCCAATTGGAATGAAGATTCTTCACATCAAAGAGTTATGTGAAAGGTCAAATTGACAAAGGGTGGTCCTGGCAGTGCTAATTTCTAGCCTTCTCTCTTTAGTTCCTATTTATGATTTTAAATATCATTCCTTGTGCTTTGGGTTACTCTGTTTTCTTATTTACTGAGGTTATGTTGGACTTATTAATTTTCAATATTTATTGTGTTCTAATGTATGCATTTTGAGATACAAACTTTTCTTTAAAATTATTGTATCTTTTTGTACATGTTTTTATATGTTTTTTTCTTTCCATTTAAATCAAGTTAATATACCCTAATTCCCATTTTTGGTTCTTATTGACCTATTAGCACTCTTGATTCATAATTTGAAATTTCTAAGTGAATGAACATTTATACTATGTATTATTATTTTTGTTGCTTTTGTGCCCTAGTATGGGACACATTTTGAAGAAAGTTTCATTTGTCCTTTAAAGAATGGTGAACACTTGGATTTTTAAGTGAGTTATTAGGAGAAAGAACTGAGAAGATTTCACTTTTGCCTGAGTTGGGACCCTATGTGTTTGTTAAACCCAGGGACAATTTTTATGTCTATTTCTCCTCAGAGTCGTATTCAAATTTTATTTATCCTATTCCTGCACATACACACATGCAATGTGGGTTTTCTAGTTTTGTAGGTGATCCTTCTATAGCTCTGACCCAGGGCAGGATGCACACGTCTTGCTGAATTCTTAAGGTGGGTCCTGTGGTCTTTTCCAAGTAGCTGCCCTTTGAGAACTTAGCTCCAACTCTCACCATTCCATGAAGTTCTGACATAGTGGTTATGCATTGGACTATGATCCACAAGGTGAGCCGTTTGAAACCACCAGCTGCTCTGCAAGAGGAAGAGTGGGCTTTCTACTCCTGTAAAGAGTCACAATCCTGAAACTCACACTCCCTATATGAGTCAGTATCTACTCATGGTTGTGAGGGGTTTTTTTTGTTGTTGTTGCTGTGGTTGCTGTTTTTGAACCCATGTGTGTGTCTTGGTTTAATCTTCTGGTCATCATCATTAAGGACTGAAGTTTCTTTTTTACCTAGCTTTGGGTATATCATGTTTGCTTTCAAGGTCAAATGCAAGCTTTTGTTGTTTTTGTGCTTGTTCATTTTAATAATTATTTTCAATCAGCTTAAGGTATTTAGGACAAAGTGAAATTTTCTGCATCACCTCTGTCTCCCCATTCAGAGGAAGCACTCTGCCTTTGGATTCAGGGAGAGACTTTGTGCTGCTACCACACACTGAGTGCTGTATGTGCTAAGGAGGCATGGATAATAACAATAAATACAGTAGCTTACATTTATTAAGTGATTATTGAGTGTTTGTAACCTAAGATATGGTCTCTGGGGTATGTCAAAGGTGGTAGGGTTCCAATAAATTTATATAAAATGATTAAAGTAATCCATAATATTTATACAGAAAACAAAGCCTTTACAGGAGCAGATAATTGTGCCGGAGAGAGTGCTTCAACATCACGTGGAAACATTTTCCCAGCCAGCTGGGCCACAATGTAAGATCACAGTGTTTATTTTAAGAGCCAACATTTGCCTTTCCTCCTTTCTTTTCATTCCACTTCCCTGAGCAGAAAACGACACTGTCTTCCATGATCTTCCTCGGACTTCCAAAATGACCTTGCTCTACTCTTTTATACCCTTGTCTTTGCTAATGTCCCGTCACTGTTTTTTTTTGTTGTTGTTTCTAATTATTGCTTCTTTAGATCAATAGTTTTTGTCTCGCTCACTTGATACTTCCACCAGCTGTCATTTTTCAGTCTGTTAGAGCCCTGGGGGACAAACATATTCGAGCATCTCGCTTTTCATAAAGTTTTATTTTCCCTTCTCAGCAGAGTCCTCTCCTTTACTCTGGTGGTAATGTTGTCCTTTCTGAGGTCCTTCCTGCTAATATTTCTCCATCGCCAGGGGTGACTACAGCTTTGGCCAGGTGCTAGGATATTAAGCAAATGTAAAGATTATATTAGTTGGTGAACCTGGTGAATTTCTAATATGAACAGTGCCATATCCTCGGAGATTTCTATTATAGAATCGTGCATGAATTTTATTGTTAGTTATTGTCTGTAGGTCTCTGGATCTCTTTTTGTTGTTGTTACTTTGATATATATGCAAGGTCTGCCAAGCCCAAGACACCCTGACAGTGAAAGGGCAGGGGCTCATTTTCTCTGTGTTAAATAACAAAGGGCAGAATCACAAACCAGCAAATGCTTGATGGGATTTCAGAGTAGTGCTAGGGCTCACCCAGAAGGACTCAAGTTGGAGAAAAGGCATTGTTTATCTTTGTATTTCCTTAAAATTGTGTGAAATCAGATCATGCAATCTAAAGAACTCCTGCTCTTAACCAGAGAAAGGAAATTTCTATCAAAAGTCCTAAGAGCCATTTATTTTATGCCTAGTACAAGCCCTGGTGCATCTATCAACTTGTTAACATACTCTTCTAGGACACGTGTATGTTGTCCCATTTTATGGATGAGAAACATGAGTATTGTCAATGTTACTTATTGCTCCATCCCCACCTTATATTCCCTCCAACATTCACAGTAACATTTTTGTTGTTAATTGCCCTAGTTTTGGTGTGATTCACGGCAAACCCAAGTATAACATAACAGAATGTGGCCTGGTCCCTACACTCCCTTCACGATTATTAGGATGCTCTACTCCATTGTTGTGGCCACTATGAAATGTAAGTAAACTTTGAACTTAGGGGAATCATCCTCCATCATTATATCAGACATTCTTTTCTCGTAATACAGTTTTCATGGGCTAATTTTTGGAAGGACATCATTAGGCCTTTCTTGCTAGCCTCTTTTATCCTGGATGCTCCACTGAAACTGTTAGGATCTGAAATAACAATGAGGGTGCTTCCAGTAGCACATCAGAAGCCACCACAGTATGAAAAGCTGACAGATGGTTGGGAGGACAGGAAGATACAACTTTCTTGAGCACTGAATCACATCATCTTGACTTTGCCCACAGCAGAAAACAAACTCTTAGAGCAGAATACCAGTGACAGGACCATAGTTGGACAATCTTTGTTTGAGGACCACCTACTGTTTGGGAACACTGGTTTGAGAGCTCCCCAAGACAAGGATTTTAGTTATCTAGGGTTAGCAGCAGAAAAATACCTTAAGTGAATGGCTTTTGCAAACAGGAATTTATTTTCTCATCATTTAGGAAGCTAGAAATTCAAATTCAGAAATGTCGACTGTAGAGGATGGCTTTCTCTCTGTGTCTACTTTAGGGGAAGGTCTCCATCACTTTTCAGCTTCTACTTACCGTATATTCTTATGCTCAAATGGAAGATTATTTTACCATCCATTCTTTCAGGCTTGCTGGCTGACTTGTGTCATCTACTTCTATATCTCACAAGTGGTTGACTTAAAACACAGCCTACACTAATCCAACTTCATCAACAGAACAACCCATTTCCATTTGGGGTAAAGCCACACATTAGGACTTACAACACATCTTTTGTTCAATTCATAACAAAAAGGCATCAAAAAGGGTAAGCATCAAGTCCCAGACTTTCTGAGTGCTTGACAAAGATTTGCCATTTACGCTTGTGTAAAAATAGTTCGGAAGAGGGACTTACCTGATCTTCTCTGCTCTTCAGAAGTTATTGTTATTATTCGGTGTTTTCAAAGAGTTTCCAACCCATGGCGACCTGATGCACAACAGAATGAAACTCTGCCTGATCCGGAGCCATCCTCACCATTGTGCCCATGTCCTTAGTTGGTTGTTGCAGCCATCAAGTCGATCCATCTCCTGGAGGGCCTTTCTTTGTTTCACTGCCCCTCCACTTTACCAAGCAGGATGTCCTTCCTCAGTGACTGCTCTCTCCCGACTATTGGCACAAAGGCAGCAATTCACAACTCCACTTCAACCCAAGGCCAATTGCCACAAGGCAGAAGTCAGACCTGCCTCTGCTCTCTTTCTTTCTTCTGGCACCGTTTTTCCCTCCCATAGCACCCTACTTTTTCACTGTGTTTGATAATCACTGTGTTGCAGTGATCACACAGAACTCAAAGACAAAACACACAAGTATGGGGTTTTTTTTAAAGGAATTTAAGATGTTCCCTCAAGTCAGGATCAGAAAACAATGAGGACAGAGCCATTGTTCCACATCTTCCTACTTGCCAGGAGTCAAGTTTCTCTCTGGTCCTCAGGGTCCCAGCCACATAGTCCCTTGGCTTCTGCCTCTGTGGTCTAGGAAGTCTCACGGTCTCATGGTCTCAACAATTCTTCTCTGTTTTGTCTCAGGATCGCCTTGCCTCAGCCTTTGATCCCAGCCTGATTCCTTTGCTCTGTCTGATGGTCTGGAATTTCTGTTCCTGCTTCCAAAATGACTCATTCTTACATGGAGATGTGGATTTTGTCTTTTAGCAGTCTAAACCACAAAGGAAAAAATGGGTGGTGACTTAGTTCATACCCTCTGCTAAAATTAGCTAAACTTAGCCCCACCTTAATCTTGCCCATGAATATAGTAGAGAACTCCCTACAAAACGGTATTATACACAATGGCATAAAACAAAACAAAGCCACTGCCATCAAGTTAATGATGAATTATAGGGACCTTATAGGACGGGGTAGAAGCACTGTGAGATTCTGAAACTGTTAACTCTTTACAGAAGTAGAAAGTCCCAACTTTCTCCCACTGAGTGTCTGGTGGTTTCAAACTGCTGACCTTGTGATTATAAGCCCAATGCGTAACCACTATGCCACTAGAGCTCCGCACCATGGGCATAGAGGCCAGAATTTATAATACATCGTGTCAGGCATGATGGCTAGAAGGGTCGTGGTAATGGAATACATCACATCTGAAGTCTCTTTCTTCTAATTCCAGAAAAAAAAATCTGTTGTTCCTGTGCACAGGAAATGCTTCCCCCCCCACCCCACCCCCACCCCCCCACACACATACACACTTGGCTGAGAGGCAACATTCACAAATCAGTGCCCGGCAAGTTGCAGCATTTGACAGCAGGACAATTACTGTCCTGAAGAGATGCAAATATCTCTTACTCTCTTGCAAAGGCCACCAGGAGACTTGGCCTATGATGTTGATCAATGGCTTTAATTAGTACCGCCCCATTGTGTATTGCCACTCATCATCTTTCAGTGCAGGACAAAGACAGTGTCTGATTTTCCTCTGTGCTGCATGACACCTTTGGAGCACCTTGAAATGGTGGCCATGGACATGGTAAGTTTGGGAGAGCAATTTTAGTAGATGTTATTTCACCTCCAAATTAATTTCTGGCTTTAACACTGAGAGATTATGTGACCAGGACAAGTTAATTGACCCATCGGAACCAAATTCTCATTTTAAAACAATACATACAAAATACGTATATTAGAGACTTGATTGGAGTGTCAATTGAGAGAATTTCTCTTTTGTTCCCTAACCTGTGTTTAGTATAACTGGGCAAAAGTGCTAGTTAATGGTTAAATAAGAAGACAAGAAAAAGAGAACAGAAACGAATGAATCAATCAAGGAACAGGAAAAACAGCACTGGATATTCTACTCGGTGATTGCTTGAATGTTATTTTTCTCACATGGTAATTGACAACCAAATCTAGCAGATGAAACAAGAGATGATAAACGCAAGAGGAAGGAGACGGCATGGAGGGTAGATCTGCTGCGTTCATTTGCTGTTCAGGACTCTTATTCTTGTTGTTACTTGATACAGGGCCAGGCAAAATCACATTCTGTTATATATATATATATATGGTTACTCCAGATCAAAGCTGGCTCAACAGTGCCTAACAATAACAACAACAAATTTTTGAAATAGTTCATCAGACCTTTCTTTTTAGTCTTAATCTGGCATCTCCACTGACATTTGTCCACGATGGGTGACCATGGTGGCACTTGAAATACCAGTGGAATAGATATCAGCATTATAGCAAAATGTAAGTCAACAAGTCTCAGGAAGCTTACCTGTGAAGGGCTTATTTTAATAGCAGCATTGGTAATCACAATGTAAAGAAATAGTCTATTTTATAAACCCTGTGGGATTTACATAACATTATGCTTTTCATGGCTGGAGAGAGTTGAAGCTTTCTCTTCTTATAAAGTTTATAAACTCAGAAACCCACAGGGGAAGTTCTCCTCTGTCCTTCAGGGCAGCTATGCGGAAGGGTGGGCTCCATGGCAGTGAGTTGAGTTCAGGATTCAAATGCAAGTATTCTATGCGTTGTTGAAATTCATAGAGTTGCAGAAATATATTTATGATTGGAAGATTGACCCCCAAACCAAACCCACGCCCAGGAAGTCAATTCTGACTTAAACATCAAAGCTGCTCAACTTCAAATGGAACAGATCAGAACTGTTCCTTAGGGTTTGTGAGGCTTTAAATGTTGAAAGAAGCAGAGTACTTTACCTTTCTCCTATGGAGTGACGAGTGGGTTCAAACAACCGGCATTTTGGTTAGCAGCCAGATGCTTAATGTACTATCAGCCTTCCTTAATTGGAGGACTGTTGTTTGTTGTTGTTGTTGTTAGATGCTATGGAGTCAGTGTTGACTCAGAATGACCCTACACTCACAGAATGACACACCACCCATCCTCACACAATACCATCCTCACAATTATTCTTATGTTTGAACCCACTAATGCAGTCCCTGTATCATGCCATCTTTTCAAGGGCTTTCCTCTTTTGTGCTGCCCTATCACTTTGCCAAGCATGATGGTAAAGTCCCTTCTCCAGGGACTGGTCTCTCCGGACAACATATCCAAAGTATGTGAAATGAAGTCTCACCACTCTTGCCTCCCAGGAGCTTTCTGGCCGTTCTCCTCCTGAGAAAGCCTCGTTTGTTCTCTTGGTAGTCCGTGGTACTTTCAATACTCTGCCAGCACCATACTTCAAGTGCACCAACTCTTCATTCTTCCTTCTTCAATAGCTAACATTCACATGGATCTGAGGCAATGGAAACTACCATGGCTTGAATCAGGTGCGTCTTAGTACTCAAACCACCACTCTTGCTATTCAACACTTGAAAGAAGTCTTGTGCAGCAGATATACAAAGGCAAGGTATCAGTCAATGTCTAGACTGCTGCTTCCGTGAGCATTGATTGTGGATCCAAGTAAAAAAAGAATCATTGATAATCTCAACCTTTCCCCATGTATCATGATGTGACCATTTACCCAGTTGTGAGGGTGTGGGTCTTCTTTACATTGAGTCATAATCAATCTGGAAGGTTGCAATTCTTGATCGTCCTCAACAAGTGTGCCTCAAGCCCTCACTTTCAGCAAGCAAGGTTGTGTCATCTGCATGGGGAAGATGGTTTATGTCTTCTCCAATCCTGGTGGCACACTCTTCTTTATATAATCCAGCTTGGCTGATGATTTGGTCAACATACAGATTGGATAAGTATGGTGAGAGGATGCAACCTTGGAACACATCTTCCCTGGTTTTAAGCAGCCTTCCCTTGTTCTCTTTGTACAATGGTCTCTTGATCCATGGACAGGTGCCACATCAGCCCAATGTAGTGTTCTGAAAGTTCCATTCCTCTCAAAGCTACCCATAGTTTGTGATGGTCCACACAGTCAAATGCCTAAGCATAATCAATAAAACACAAGTAAACATCTCTCCGGTATTCTTTGCTTTCAACCAAAATCAAGCAATGATGTCACTTGTTCCATGTCCTCTTCTGAGTCCAGACTGAACCTCTGGCAGCTCCCTGTCAATGCACTGCTGCAACCTTTGTTGAATGCTTTTCATTGAAATTTTACTTGCAAGTATTAACGATATTGTTCTATAATTTGAGCATTCTTTGGGGGGTGGCCTTTCTTTGGAATGGGTACAGATATGGGCCTCTTCCAGGCAAGTCGCACAAGTAACTATCGTCCAAATTCCCTGGCATAGAGGAATGAGTGCTTCCACTGCCTCATCAGGCTTTTGAAATATTTCAGTTGGTTTTGCATCAATTCCTGGAGCCTTGTTTTTGGCAAAAGTTTTCAATGCAGCTTGAACTTGTTTTTTTTCCAGCACTATTGGTTCTTGCTCATATGATACCTAAAAGATATGTGATATAGAAATACCAAAGGCTTCAACATGTTCAAAGAAAATTTCCATTATCTTTCAGTTCAACTTTACCGCACACTTTTTGAATCCCCTTCATAATTACCACAATAAAAATAACCTAGGAGAGAGTGGGGGGCTTTTGTTTGGGAGTTTTAGGGTCATGGTTTCATGGAATAACTTAATACATGGGCCTAATAACATTGTAGTGCTTCTGTTCTATCTCCTAGTTCTTTTAATAGTGCCTGGGGTCTTAAAAGCTTGTGAGTGGTCAGCACACAATGACTGTTCTCTGCACATTTGGAGCATGGAGGAAGGAGAGTCAGGATTAGGATGATAGAGAGGTGGTAATTGCTGCTTTGAGCAATTGCTTCCTCCATCATGAAACCAAAAGGTTCCCAATTGCTATTAAACATTTTGGTCAAAGATGGTTGGAAGAATCTAGATCAACATGGGGGAAATGCAGACAGAATTTAACATTTTAATGAGCTCCACAATTTCTGGATCCATGGGAGTTGGTTGAATCTCTGAAATTATTGCCCTGAGATAATCTTTAAAACTTAAACTAAACATATTCCCTGAAGTCTTTTCAAAGCCAAACAGTAATTTAGCTTAACTACTAAACACTGTCTGTCTCGAGTATTGGCCCCTTTAAGAACTATTGACATGAAATTAAAATGACAACAGGATAAGCTAGAAACCTTAGGGACTTGTGAGATTATGTTAAGTGGGGAGAATGGTGTCACAGCTAAAATAACCTAATCAATGTCACTGAAGCACACATGTAGAACTCTTATTTTGCTGTATATATTCTTAATATATTGTATATGTTCACAATAAGCCTTTTAAATTGACAGGTACACCAATTTCAAAATGTAATCCATAAAATGAAAGGTCAACTCTCTGCGTCAGGAGTTTGGGATTTGTGGCTGAGTAGGAACTGAGAGCAGCTGTGATCGCCTCAGTGGCCTGCTTGATTGCAGCTGCACAGTACCTCAATCCTCCAACCTCCCAGCTCCCAGTTTCACTGCTTTCCCCGGTATGGAGGTCATGCTGCTTGGAGGCTAATTCTATGAAGAAGTGTGGAGGGAGCTAGAGGACTGGAGAGACGACTGGGCAAATGCTGTCAAATATCATTCACCTAAAACTCATTCACGGATGCATTTGGACAGCACAATCAATTGATTCTTCCATGAAAAGGCATTCAAATTCTTTATTTGTCTTCTTTCCCACTCTCATTATCCTGAGACAGTCTCTCATCTTCTTTTACAGTGAGGTTATTTCAATATTCCCTGTTTGAATGCGTATCATGTCTCTTGCCTGTACCTGAAGCCCACTATTTTATGGAATTTCTATAAGCCATACATCCATGTATTTATTTCAGAGAGCAGATTATTCTACAAAATATCTGATGTCTCACTACCACCGGAGAAAGCTCTGGCCCTTATGTGGTTCTGTAGCATCATCTCAGACCAATTTCTTTTCTAACTTCTTGGTAAGCTGTGTCTATAAACTATATGTCTTGCCCCCCCCCACCAAAATCTTAGACATTCCCAGCTACAGGAGTGGCCTTCATCTTTTTGCCTGCTTCCGATGATCCCCCAAATACATAAGGAGAAAGTAATTAATGTAGTAGAGAAAATCATGATGCCAAAGATCTTCATGTCCTAATTTCCAGCATTTATGAATAGGTTGTTGCATCTCCATGGGGAATTAAATTTCAGATGAATTGTTAATAAACTATTTTAAAATAAGGGTAGGATATCATGGGTCGCTGGGCTGAAGATATTTACAAAGGTTATTTAAATGTGGACGAGGGGAGTTAGTGTGACAGTAATGTGATTTGACAAATACTTAATTGCCCCATTGCTAACTTTGAAGATAGAAGGAGGTCATGAGTCAAGGAATATGAACAATAGCTAGAAACTTGGGAAAAAGCATGAACAATTGCTCTCTCCCAAACATTCATAAAGAACACAGTCCTGCTGATGCATTGATTGTAACCCAGGGAGACCCATTTCGTACTTCTCACATCTAGATCTGTACACTAATATTTTGGTTGCTTGAAGTCACTAAATTTGTGGTTATCCATTATAGCACCAATAGAAAACTAATAATCTTTCATAAAAAACTCATTCATTATGTTGTTCATATTGAGCACCATTTAAGTTCAGCCATTTGCTACGTGCTGCGGTGCAAACAGAAGAAAGCAGTTAAATCCACTTTAGGGAGATAATTATAAGTAACATATATTGAGCACTTACTCTGGTGGACATGGCTCTAACACTATAAATAAATTACCACAGTAAACAAACACTCGAACTCACCGCCTTGAAGCCTGTGCTGGCTCACAGTGGCCCTATAGGACAGGGCGAAACTGTCTTTCTGAGTTTCCAGGACTGGAACTCTCTATAGGAGTAAAAGGTGTCGTCTTTTCCTGTAGAGAAGGTGGTGATTTCAAATTGGTGACCTTTTGGTATCGAGTCCATGGCAGTGAGCTTGGTTTGGCTGAACTTAAATGGAGCTCAACGTGATCGTATATAACGTTTTCTCCTGGAGAAAGCCAGGGGGTAGGGGTGAGGGTGGGGTTGCAGCAGTTAGCAGTCCTTGTGGTTAGCAACCTAACTTGGCAGTGACATTTGGACTCCTGAGTGAACACTATGTTAATCATAATCTAGAATGTGTAATATGATATAGTAATCCATAATGAGATGGATTGGCACTGTGGCTGCCACAGTGGGTCAGGCTTAGGAACAATTGTAAGGATGGCCCAGGACCATGCAGGGCTTCATTCTGTTCTGCGTAAGGTCACTGTGGGTCATAGTTGACTTCATGGCACCTCACAGCCACATTAACCATAATATATGATTATTCCATATCTTTTGCTATAATGTTGCTGGAATTCTGTTTTTCCCGCTGAAGTTTGGTGACTGAAGTTCCCATATTCTGCTAGTCGTCTGCTAGAGATTCCCTCCGCCCTTAGTGTCCGTCTTCATTTACTCGCCACAGGGTCCCCTTTACACATAACATGATAGTTGCCTCATCCTTGGAGTAAGAAGGAGCACTTATAAGTGAGGCTTCACCTTTTCCCAAGGAACGACTTCTCGTTTGACTGAATTAAACTGAACGAGCATGCCCATACTCACGAGGAGGGATTATCTAAGGCCCGTAAACCATGGGGTGAGAATCTTGGAGAGAACCACTTTAGGATTCTGCTTATTGTTATTGTCAGCTGTCATTGACTTGGCCCCCAGCTCATGGGGCCCAGTTATCAGTGTTGATCCTTGAACCTCAATACAGTGTCCAACATAGAGTGGAAAGAAAATGTGTGTGGTGGGGGTGGGGGGGTGGGGATCAAAATAATAAAACCAAAAAAAAGGTTTTTTTCCTGAAATTAAAAATTCAGGCATTAAGGGTTAAGAGTGAAAGGGTGGAGTTTAGCCTGTCAATTAGGTTGCAGCTTAAAGACCTCATTTGAAACCCCTAAGGAGATAAATAGCTTGCTGGGGGCAGGATGCTCACTCACTCCCTGCAACACATTCCTGTGGAGACCCACACCAGCACTGAGATGCTTACACTGCCACTGGATCCACAAGACTTTCCACCCAATGGCCTGTGATCTCCCTGCATTCGGCATCATTGTATGTGTTTATTGAGTCTGAAGAGGACGCTATAGATTGGTATTGGATATATGTGCTAATTTAGGACTCATGGACTTGATCTGGACAGGGCTGGAATGTTTTCTCAATATTCAATTGCTCTTGGATATAAAGCTCTTTCTTATACACCTGTGAGTCTCCCTGGATTTGTTTCTCTAGTCTACCCAGACTAGCGCAAGCACCAAGCAAGAATCCTTTCCTCCTCTCAGAATTGAGAGGCAGACTTTGTTGGAGAGGAAGTGGCTGTGGTTCAGAGAAGCGCAGAGCGAACTGTGGAGCCACACCCAGTGAATTTGTTGACATTCCACTCTCCAGACCGGTCAGAAAGGTGTTCACAGAGAAGTGTCACTGGAAACACTTAGCTGAGATTCTGTGGGGAAGCGGGAGGCTGCCAAGTGGGATCAGCCTCTTTGCACTTAAGCACCCAGGTGTTGGAGAAGCTGCACACACTCCTGGGGAAGTCTTGTATGCTCCAGGAGCTGCATCTAGGGAAGCATTGAGCTGTGCTTCCCCAGACCAAGCTACTAAAACCCCTTTCTGCAGCACCTTCACTATCAGAGGTTCACATTGTATCCGATAGCAACAGAAAAACATTGAATGGGCCTATGGTCATTTTCATAGCACAGGCTAAAAGGGGGGGTTAGGAGCTGAACAGTAACAAATCAATAATGGGTATCAATTCCTTCAGAAAGATAAATCTGACTGTTCCTATGCCAGTCTTCCCAAGAGCAAAAAGATGACAGACTAGTTTTGGAAGGTGCCATTTCTCTGCACACTAGTGGCTCTCTGGCTGCTGCGCATCATGTCCCCACTGTGTGAGCCCAGTTCAGATACCTGGGTTTTTCTTTGATTTTTGGTCTTAGGCTTCTAACCCCTGCATAGTTCCCCCAATTCCATTTTGGATGGCATCAATTGTACGTATCAACTTGGCTATGTCAAAGTACCCAGTTGTTTTATCAAACATCTCCAGTTGCCGTTAGTAGATAATTATATGGGATTACATAATTTGGCTTCAAGAAAACAGACTGCTTCCATCCTGTGGGCAGAGTACAATCCATCTTTTAAGACTTCATATCAAAAGGGGAGTGACCTGGGGTATTTTTACCTCTAGGTTATCAATATGAGGGGGCTAGAAAAAGTTCATGGGAAGAAATGGAATATAAAAGTGAGCGATTTTTTCCACACACATTAGGAAGACATTTGGGACAACCCTATCTCTGCTGTCTTTGCCTACTTCTTATTACCGAAGCGATGGATTTGGGTACATGCGGCTTCAGAATTCCCTAACCTATAGATTAGGGACTTGCTAACCTCTTACAATGATATGAGCTGGCACACATTTTTAATCTGTCATCTAGCCTTCAGAGCTTGGATTTGTCATTGTCTTACAACTAAATGACCACATTCCTTAAGGAATCAATCTCTCTCTCTCTCTCTCTCTCTCTCCTCTCTCTCTCTTCCTTTTTCTCTAGAGAGCATCAAGGCACACTTAGAAATATCTATTGTTTATTTCCACAGGGTGTAAAGTGGAATAATTTCCCTACAGACTGTTTTCTCTGGGTAGAAGCTACTTTTCATCTTATTTTACCATGTGGAGCAGAAACATGAATAGACAAATAATATTTTTTATTAATGATTAAGGAATGCTGGCCATAGCATGAGTCTCTGGACTATAACTTCCTGGGTCAATGTTCTTTCCACAAATCCTATCAGCATTGCTGGGGGGTACCTGGGATGTGAGAGTGGAGTGGATTCCAAAACCCAGAGATGCTATGGTGAACCCACAGAATGAAGACATAGAAATGTGCAGTGAGTTTAGATTTTATTTTCTTTAGATCACTATGTCTTTAATTTTTAGATAGATAGCTGCTGTTGAGTCAGCTTGGACTTTGTAAACGTCCTACAGAATAAAACTTGGCCCAGTCCTGCTCGGACTCATAAATACTCGGTGAAGTCATCCTGCTTCTCGTTCTCACTGGCCTTTCACTTCGCTCACATGTCTACCCCCAGCAACTGATGGCCTTGATAAAATATTGTCCAAAGCAGCTAATAAAACAACGTTCTATTGTGAACCGTCCCATTTTTCATTCGCTAATATTTAGAAACAGATCTCCAGGTCTTCTTCCTTGAAGGTCTTTTAAATCCTGTACACTATGGGTAATCATATAGATATTAGAAACACTGGTGGCCTGGCTTCTAGAATCATAGTAATATGCAAGCTTCCACAATATGGCAGACTCACAGACAGGCGAGACAATTTTTAATGAACTGGTGCCTGGTATCAGAAAGCATGATAAAAATGACAAGGGCTAATACAAAGAATGGAAAGGGGAAAGGAGAAAGGTTGGGAGATTTGTGTTTCAAAGTTAGCAGTAATTGCTGATGTAGCGCAGAACTGAGAATATTCAGAAATGGAAAACATACCAACAAATTCTAAGCAGAATTGAGAAGAGGTGATCATATTTCCTTACTGCTTCTCAAGCATGAATGGTAAAACATAGAGAATGAATCATATTGTCACCTACATATTGCCATTTTTCTCCCAAGTGGAACTCTGATGACATAAGAGCTGAATGAATCTTCATTTCAGAGACTTGTTCTGTATAGGAATACATAGGTGCTTTGAGCCAATAGAGAAGTCTCAGAACTTTCCCACAGGACATCACAAGTAGGAGAAGTTTTAGTGCACACAGTCTCAAAGTAAACATCCTGAGAAAAAATCATATTGAAATCAGGTCAGTATGCTTGGTTTTGATCAGCACTTCACCAATGTTTCATTAAAAATCCAAGTTCAGCTTTCTTGCTCCTTGTGTAGACTGATACTAACCATGTATCATATAATATTCTGCATTATACTATGAGTATGTGTGTCCACATGAGTATCGGGAGTTTTGCATATACCATTTTTTATCTTAGTAGACATGCAGAATTTTGATCTTTTAAAAATTAACTTTAATTTGTAATTGTAAACCAATTTATAAACACTATAGTAATTTA
>NW_022105908.1:11516336-11524963 GCF_000313985.2 Echinops telfairi | reverse complement strand
AGAACTAGAGGAAAGTTATATGTTTCATTGGTGGGCAATGGATCTTGATAGCGTTTAAGCTAGAAGTTGCCACTAATTCTTTTAACTCTGGAATCTTGACTTTAAATTTGTATCTTAAACTCTTGAATCCTCATTTGTAAAATCTGAAGGTGAATGAGAACTTTATAATCTTAAAAGAATTTAAGCTAATATGGCACCTGGCATGTGACAATCGCTTGATAATGGAAGACTGTAGCCCAATGTTATTTTTCATCATCAACCCTTTCTACCTCAACACATTGTATTTCTACTCAACATCTCCCACCATCTCTAGCCTTTTATTGTTGCATATAGAAACACCCCTCATTTACATCGGAGAGGCCAAAAAAAGTGCATAACACAAATATTTACCTATTACACAGTCCTGGTTTGGCAGTGGTTATGCATTGGGCTGCTAACTGCAAGGCCGGCAGTTCAAACCCACCCGTCACTCCATAGAAGAAAGATGAGGCTTCCTGCTCCCTTTTTATAGCCTCAGAAAATCACAGGGGAAGTCCCATTCTATCCTATAGGGTTTCTGAGCGTTGATATTGATTCAATGAGTTTAAATCAGCTTTACACAACATTTCTTTTCACAAGAATGTGCATTCATTAATAAAGACCCCATGATAGACAGCCGTATCACTATTCCAGTAATTAAGAGAGTAAAAACACATGAAAACACACATAGAAGTTAAATATTCATGCTGGTTTTATAACTTGAATTTGTCTTATACTAAACCTATGCTCCTAACCACTGTTAACTTCACTGTTATGTTTCTTATTTCCTTAATCCTCATATTGCTCACTTAATCCATCATTTAATGTTCCCCATATTTAATAAATGAAATATTCAAAAGAAAGAAAGAAGTAGTATTTGGGATGATGGATAAAGGTGTTCTTAAGTATCTATTGTAAAACCATGAATGGAGCTTGGAGTCCCTCGGAAGCATGGGGCCAACCTATCCACGAAACTTGAGTGTTCAGATTACAAACTCCACAGAGGATCAGGCTGGGAAAAAGCATTCACTGAACAGGATTTTAGGGTGGGCAATGGCAGTTAACAAGATGAAGTGTCCGAGGAAATATTTGTGAGCTGGAAGGCAAACTAGTACTTACAGACAGAACATGATAAAGTTGGTAAAAAAATCCAAACATCATCAGTCACCAGTCTTGTACATTAGAGCAAGTTACTAAATAACCTGGTACCTCTGCCTCTATTTGCTTGCTAAGTAATGAGTGTTAATTGTCATACATTCTGCATTGGATTATTTTAAGTACTACATAAAAAAAGCTAGGCAGACCTCTAACATAGTCTCTGCTTCACAAGAGATCCCTAATAATCAGTATCCCCTCCTCTTTCCCCCCTCCTCATGATTTATAATCTATTGGAACCTTGAAATAGAGGGAGAATACTTTTGAAGTCAGCTTTTCCTTAGATTGCCTTTGATTCATGTGTCTGTGCCGTGTATGTGTGTGTGTGTGTGTGTGTTACCTCAGTTGTGTAACCCCAGGTTAGTCATCCTAGAGATGTTGCTATGATGACAGCTATCCTGTGACTGCAGGTGATGGAGCGGCAGGATGCAGAGCCTGTGCTTTGATGCAGATGTCCTCAAAACCACAGAGTGGGCAGGCAAGCCTGGAAAGAGTCTGGGGTATGAATCCAGGACCTTATGTAGTTACAAGCTAGACTCACATTTGTGATGTGAGCTCCATGCATGTGAGCCCCATACATGCCATGCTCTCTAGCAGGAGGTCTTTCCATCTGATCAATCAACATGTTCAGGAGACTCAAAATACACATATATTTCCTCATTTTGTTTGTCCCAAATTTTCACTCTCATCTCTAGTTCAACCCATATATCCTCTCCCTCTTCATTTCAAAACAGTCTTCCAGGGACTCTGGGAGGAAAAAAAATAGCGTGAGAGATTAAAAAAAAAGGCCAATTTTCCATTCATTAAAACTAGTTTTTGAATTAATTTAGTCTACACCCAAGCCAAATTCAATGTCATCGAATTATTGCTGACCCATGTGACCTTCTTTAGGTTTCAGAGACAGTAACTGTTTATGGGGAAATAGAAAGTCCAGTTTTTCTCCCACATAGCTTCTGGTGGTTTTGAACTGCCGATCATTCAGCTCAAAGCCCAACACGTATCTATTCTACACCACTACAAATCCAGACATATTGTTTTCCTCCTACCTAGCCCTGTAGCATTGATTTGCCCAGGATGAAGTACACTAAGGCTCATTGCTAACCTGCTGACTCTCACCTCTGTATTTTTCCATGGCTTAAGCTTGCTATTTCCAAATTCATTTTCCTACCCAGAGCCACCACATTTGAAATTTTGGCGATGCCCATGCCCATAATGAATACTGGTGGGAAGTTCCCTAGCTGTTTATCCCCCTAGTCAGCCTGTGCAGTTGCGATTGGATCCAAAAAGTCACCCTCCCACTTGTGATCTGTTGCTTTATGAACCGGAGTTTGAGCAGCACTCGGTACTAAGAAACTGAGCAATAGCTGTCTCCCAGTCAGCAGCGTTTAATAAACCTTCTCATTCGACCCGTTTGGTGTGGTTCTAATTGACTTGGAAGCTAGGTGCAACAAGGTATTGTTGGCATATTAACTGGGGACCACACCTGACAGAACTGATTTATCAACCCAGTAAAAATCAACAATCTTAAAAATACAGAATACTTAGTCAAGTATTTATCTAATCCTTTCCTTAAAGACACACTACCTCATTTAATCTTCCTAGGTATTCCATAAAGCAACTGCTATTTCCTAACTTTGTAAAGGCAAAGTACTTTACCCAATGTTACAGAGATGGGAAGTATCTGATCCATGATATAACCAGGGACGATCTAATTTCAAAGGCAGCTCTCTTCTCTGTTTAATTGCTTTATAAGGACAAAGATATATAATGTTCATAAAACACTACATCTATGTATATATAGTCACAGCATTGAAAATCACATGTACAAATGGCCAGTATTTCAACTGAGCTTTTTCTATACTAATATAGTATGGAAAATAATACAGTACAGTCTATTTTCCAGGTTTCTGGTCTTTGAAAAATATCTATGTAGGAAAGCAGAGTAGAGAACTGATGTTGCCTGTGGCATTTTATGTCTAATGCATAGTATTACATACCTTAGCTACCAGAAAATGAATGTGTACTTTTCCTTACTTGTTAGAAGTTCAGGTCACTGTGCACACAGCAGAGAACGTGTGCATTTTGCTTTTACCGATGACCCTTATCATCGTTACTAGTTGTTAAGGAGGCAGGAGGGCATAAGAGGAAAAAAAAGTACCTTTGACCCTGATTCATCATGATATAAGCCCTGGAAACCTTCAGCAATCTGGTCCAATCCTTCATCTCAAAAACAGAAAAGCCAGACTTTTTCTGGACTTGAAATGATGTGTATTTTCTTAGTTTCATATGGCATCCATAATAAAGTGCTGGTTTTGAGCCGTAGAAATGTATCACCCCACAAAAGTAAAGACTACTGCCCAAATTCAGTGTCAGGAGGATCACACAGTAGCTAAAAACTCTAAGGGAAAGTTCTTTTTTGTCTAGTCATGAGACTGAGCAGGGGAGCCAAAGCCAAGATAACTAAAGACAGAAAAAATATTTGAATAAAATGAGTGTTTATTAATAAACTACTTCAGTATAGAACACTGAAGGATAGGGTTTTTTTGAAGTTGCAAAGTCAAGATTTTATTCCTCTAATGGAAGATCTTCTGCCATCAGCTGCCTTTCCATAGGGTAAGGGGCTTTTCCAAGTACAAGCACCCAAGAGTTCACGCTGTCTTTGTGACTGGGGACCAAAACCCATGGTCAATTCAACCATAAATACCTGCTTTTCTCCATCCACATCCTTTCACTGTCTCCTTTTCTTCTATCGCTAAGGAAATGTGTTTTCTCTGCCCGTCACCTTCTGATGTTCTGGGAAGCAAAAAGAAAATGTGTCTTCACCTTTTTTTCATGCTAGAAAACCCTTCCATTTTCAACCTGTTCCCCTTTGCCTGACTCTAACACGTAAGAGTCCTCACCTGCTCAAATGATGGCATCTAAATCCTTTTGGAAGTTGAGGGGAAAAGATCATCCTTCTGTGTCTACTTCCAGCTGGATGGGGACATGGAGTTGAGATGTATTATTGGAGTTAAGTTCCTGTCTTTCACCAAGAGACAGATTTACTCTGGGAGAGGGTCTCAATATGGCATTCAAATGAAATCACCCGCTCAGCACTCCCTTTGTTAGATTGGAAAATTAAGAGGTCAGGAGGCCAATATTGGGATGCCAGGTGCTAGAAATAAAATCCTAGTGTATGTACTAGGGTTTGTGATTCAGACCTCCCCTTGCAATTTTTGCACACAGAGGAATTCAAGGGCTCAATGCAATACTCTAAGTTCACCGCATCTGCCCAAAGCCCTAGCCAGGTTCAGTGGGATGGAGTTCATTCCCCTTTCTGTGCCTGATACCTGAGACCTGCCAACAGGCAGTCATTTCCCCAGATTGCTGTTTAAGGGTGGTCATAACCCCAGGCACCTGGAGAGCCTCCAAAAACTAGCCACAAGAGCTCACACTGGCGCTCTCCTCTCTGCTCCCCTCTTGTGCATTTGTGGGCTTTGCACCTCCTCTCCCCACCAAGGAATAGAGTAACCACATCCACCACCTCCTTCTCCTTCTCCCCAGCTCCATGAGAAGCCTGCCAGCAAGGAGAACAATAGATAATTAGACAGTAATTTGCTGTAGTCTGAGTGCCCCTGGGATATTTACCCATGGCAGGTCTAAAATTCCTGGAGCACAGCCTACTGGCAGCTCAGCAGCAAGCCTGGAGTGAGCCAGGAGGGAAACTGGGAGACCTCAGACCCAGTGAGCCACACAGCCACAAACCCATACAGTCAATCTAATCTCCCTTTCCTGGGGGACACAGTGGCACAGCTCTGATACCAGGACAACTTAAAGTCCCTGGTTGTTGTTTTAATGCAGTCATTCCAAGGCTGCGTTCCTTTTTGTAACTTTGAAACTAAGCTACCACAGGCATGGTTCATAAAGAACACTTTCACATAACAAAGCAGGAAAAGCTTCCAGGAGTTAAAGCATGAGGCCTCAGCCCCAAACAGGTTTTACTAGGTCAGGCTTGACAAAGAGTATTTGAAGGACTGTTCAAAGAGTACACAATGTTAAGTCAGCAAAACAAGTCTTCTACATAAGACACCAGCCTGCTAGCTAAGACATTGCTATGCTCCACCCCACCCTAGGCTACTTAGGTGGGCGACAGGAATAGACCTCATCCCCTCACCCCCACTTGGCCAACTCCACTATCCCCATTCCGTCTGACCTGATTCACCAGAAGTGCATTCTCTCAAGATAATTAACTCAATAACAAGAATACAGCTCTCGCAGCCACACCAGACACAAAATCATCCCCCTAGCCTGAATCCCACCCCTCTCTGGAACCCTACAAGACCACAAGGCAGTAAAACATCACACTGATAAACACTATTGCTACATACTATGCAGAGTCCCCAGGGAGGTACCCTGATGGATTCACTATACTTCTCTTTTACCCTAACCATGATAATGTCTGGAACCTGTTCCCTTCAGATCAGCAACACATTAAAAAGCTGGTTCTTCAAAAGGATTAACAGAATCAACAAACCATTGGCAAATCTAATAATATATAGGAAGTAACAGATGTCGATATCTAGGTTGAGGGAAGAAACAGGGGAAATTACAATGGACCCCAATGAAATGAAAAGACTAATTACACAGTACTGCTAAGGGCTGTACTCCAAGGAATACAACAACTTGGAGGACATGGACAAATACTGGAAGAACAAACCCTCCGTATATTATCTCAAATAGATGTCAAGAACTTGAATAGACCCATAGAAAATGAAGAAACAGAGAAGGTTATCAAGGAACTACCAACTAAAAGGAGCGCTAGCCCAAATGGTTTCATGGGAGAATTCTACCAAGCATTAAGGGAAGAGCTGACACCAATTCAACACCAGCTCTTCTAGAACACAGAAAAGAATGGTAAACTCCCAAACACATTCTGTGACACTAGCATAACACTGATACCAAAACCAGTCAAGGATCTTAAAAGAATAGAGAACTACAGGCCAATATTTCTATGAGGATACACGCAAAATTCCTTAACAAAATATTGGCCAATAGAATACAAAAGTACATAACACGAATAAGTCATCATGACCAAGTGGGATTCATACCAGAGATGCAGGGAGGTTTCAACATCCAAAAATCCATCAACACTATCCACCCCATTGGGAAGGAAAAAGAGAAGAACAACATGATAAGAGTCTCAGAAAAAACATTGAAAAACATTCATCACCTATTCCTAATTAAGACACCCAAGAATACAGGACTGGAAGGAAATTACCTCACTATAATGAGAGCTATATATGAAAATCTAAGAGCCAACATTACAATCAATGGAGAAAAGATGAAAACATTCCCCCTGACAAAGGGAACCAGAAAAGGATGCCTTTTGTCCCCACTTTTATTCAACATTGTCTGGAGGTCCTAGCTAAAAATATGTCAACAGAAGGATATCAAAGGTGTACATCTGGGGAAAGAAGTGAAATTATCTTTATTTGCAGGTGTTATGATTTTATATATTGAGATCCTCAAAAGCGCCACAATAGGAGTGCTGGAAACGAGGACTATAGTGGAGTGGTAGAATACAAGATCCACAAGCAGAAGTTAATTGGATTCCTAAATACAACAGATGGGATTACAGAAAAAGAAATCAAGAATTCACAATTCAGTTGTCAAGTATAAACTGAAATATCTAGGGATATACTTAACCCCCAAAACAAAAAGATCTGTATGAAGGAAACTATAAAACATTAGTACCAGTAACCAAAAGGGACCTCCACAAATGGAAAAATATCCCACACTCGTGGTTGGTAAACTCAATAGTGCAAAGATGTCAATCTTATCTAAGGTACTATATAGGTTTAATGCAGCCCTGATATAAATACCTGAATCATTTTTCAAAAAATGGAATAACTGACTACCAACTTCATATGGAAAGGAAGAAGCCCAGAATTAGCAAATAACTACTCAAGAGGAAGAATAAAGTGGGCGGACTTGCATTACCTGACCTTGACCAGAGCATGTACACGGGTACAGACAAGAGCTGGAAACACAGGGAATCCAGGACAGATAAACCCCTCTGGACCAATGCTGAGAGTAGCCATACCAGGAGGGGAAGGAGAAGGTAGGGAGCGATAGGGGGAACTGATCACAATGATCTACCTATAGCCTCTTCTAAGGGGCTGGACAACAGAAAAGTGGGTGAAGGGAGACATCAGACAGTGTAAGACATTAAAAAATAATAATTTGTAAATTATCAAGGGTTCATGAGGGAGAGACGGTGGAGGAGGGAGGGGAAAAATGAGAAGCTGATACCAAGGGCTCAAGTAGAAAGAAAATGTTTTGAAAATGATGATGGCAACAAATGTACAAATGTGCTTGACACAATGGATGGATGGATGTAGTGTGATAAGAGTTGTATGAGGCCCCCAATAAAATGATTTTTAAAAATTATTATATAGCCACAGTTGTCAAAACAGCACAGTCCTGGTATAAAGATAGCTACTTGGATCAATAGATAAGTACAGAAAATCTAGAAATAAAAACAGCAGAATACTGACAACTGATCTTTGATAAGCCTCCCCTCACCACCAAAATCAAATGGGAAGCAGCTGCCCTTTTTAACAAATGGTGCTGGAAAAACTGGATATCAACCTCTAGAAGGATAAAGCAAGACCCTCCCATCATCCAATACACAAAGACAAATTCAAGGTGGATCACAGACCTCATGGGAAAACTCAAAACTATCAGGATCATCACTGAAAAATTTGGGACAAAGCTTTGAATCTTAGCCCAGGGAATACATGGGCTATCAGCAATAATGAAGGATACACACCCAGAGAAAGAGAAAATGGCCATGTGAGATATACTAAAGATAAAGCACTGTGTGCATTGAGAGACTTTATCAAGAGAGTAATGAGAGAGGCCACAGACTGGAAAAAGATATTTAATAACGACCTATCAGAAAAAGGGGTATTTCTAAATGGAACCCTGGAACTTTACAATAAGAAAAAACAATAGCCCACTGAGGAGGTAGACCAAAATTTGAACAGAAGATTTACAGAGGAGGAACCCTAAATGACCAATAAACATCTGAGAAAATGTTCCTGCTCTTTAGCCATCCAGGAAAGGCAAATCAAAACAACCATGAGATTCCACTTAACACCCACAAGGATAACCCAATTAAAAACAACACGAGAAACAGTATAAGCAACAAATGTTGAAGGCAGTGTGGAAAGAAAAGAACTCTTATTCACTGCTGGTGGTATAGATGCATACAGCCACTTAGGAAAGCAATTTGGCGATACCTAAAACAGATGGAAATCGAGTTACCTTATGTACCAGCAATTCCATTACTGACCTTATACCCAGAAGAAATAAGATACAAGCCACAGACAGCTATCTGGGCTCCAATGTGCAGCATTGAACAGCTCACAAATCACAAAGAATTGAAAACAGCCTAAATTTCCATTAACAGA
>NW_022105908.1:11507091-11515598 GCF_000313985.2 Echinops telfairi | reverse complement strand
CAATGGATGGATGGATGGATTGTGATAAGAGTTGTAGGAGCCCTCAATAAAATAATTTTTAAAATCTTTGGTATATACCCAAACAGAGTACTATACATCATTAAAAAAAACAATGATGAAATGATGAAGCCCATCAGCTTATGGAAGGTGTTGGAGGAGATTAAGCAAAGTTAGCCAAGCACAAAAGGACAAGTACAACACGTGTCCACTGAGGTACATTCAAACATCAAAGCAGGCCTAGTGGAGAATGTACATATCCCACAGTTCCCAGGCTGAGAAGCAGATACTCTGGCAAGAGCCAGACCAAACACAATGATGCATGCATCATCCATTTAAAAAGTAAAGGAAAACATTAAAAGATGCAGAAAGCACCTGTGCAGAACGATATCTTCCTCCCCCCTCTCACGAATGCCTTTATGACCCACAGAGGAGTGTTGGGGAGGGGGCATTAATGACAATGGGGACCAGGGCACTAATCCACTCAAAGGGTGGGTATTGTTTATGTCTCCACCGGAAAGGGGGAGAGAGAGTAGACCTCATCCCAGTGTGCCACACCTTGAGGGTGAAGTTGCTGCTTGGAGCAGGGAAGACTGCAGGGCCTGCCCCAGCTGCAGACATGACATCCATTCCCAAGATGACAGAGCTTCAGAGGACAGCACTGAAGATACACTTCAGGGAGTGAGCCAGTCTGACCCGCTCACACGGGGACAAACCAAGAAGGGAGTACAACAGAGCATCAATGGAAGCAAAGACACGAAGTTCATGAGGAATCATAATTGTACATTTCTGACTCCAGGGGAAGTACTTGGAACCTCATCTGAGCTGGTTGGGGAATATTCACAAGGGGACCACACTGAAAGTCTAAAGGTGTAATGGGGTGGGGGGTGGGGCACTAACTGCTCCATCTTGGACTACAAGAAAGAGCAATGGGGTCTTCTTGTAGAAGGTGCACCCCTGAAACACGAATGCTGAGGACTAGAAGGGTACAAATATTGTTGGTTAAACGGGTCCCAGGATACAGATCCCTGAAAGAAAAGGGGATTGGAACGGTGGACTATAACAGGGCCTGCTCACTATTTAACAGAGAGATACTCATCTACTCTGAGTCAGGAGAACAGTATGATGTGAAACTATTTGTATGGTCTCTCTCTCTCTCTCTCTCTCTTCTGTTCTTTTTCCTTTTTTTTCTCTTGGTGTCTATATGATAGAAAGGCTATGCCATTCCTAGGAGACAGCAATGGGGCCGATGGTTCCAGGTGGCGGCATGGGAGAGGAGGGGGTAGTGGGGACTGGAGGGGACTGGCATGGTGCGCCAATAACAACGGGAATAGGGGAATGGCAAGGAATCTAAAACTGACAGCGAGCAGCGTGTAGTGTTCCTGGTCATGGGATCAATTGAAATGGATCAAACCACTGAGAGGTGAACAATGGGTAAATATGATAGTGGGGTAGGAGGAAAGAAAAAATTGAAAAAGCAAAGAACAAGAAAGTAAAAATTATATGTAGGTATAAATATAGATTTGTGTATATATGTACACATATAAATATATAAAGATGGGTGTATGTGTGTGTGTATATATATGTATGTATACACACACACAATAAGGAAGCAGATGGACTTTGGGCCTCTACTTAAATCTTACCTCAGTACAACAAAGGTTTGTTCTGAAAATGTGGAAATGTATGATACACACCTCCTGGACACCATCGCTAAAGACAAAATGGGTGCATAAGCAAATGTGGTGAAGAAAGCTGATCATGCCTGGCAATTAAAAGATATAGCATTTGGGATCCTAAAGGCTTGAAGTTAAATAAGCAGCCATCTTACAGAGAAGCAACAACCCCCCATGAAAGAAGCACACCAGCCTATGTGATCAGGGGGTGTCTATAGGAATAGATATCAGAAGTTCAAAAACAAGCAGCCAAATTGACGTGAAGGGGTGTAGACAAAGTGGAGACCCAAAACCCACCTGCAAGATAATTGAACAGCCTCTCATAAAAGGGTCACACAGAAGGGATGATACACCCACCGGGCAGTACAGCACTGTTGAAACACATAACTATCTTCTAGTTCTTTAATATTTTCTCCCCTTACCATTTTGGTCTTAGTTTTTACCTCATTAATCTTGTTAAACTCACATATGTTCATTTGTATACTTAAGATCATTTGATGCATGACATCCAAGATAGATAAACCCTTCAGAATTAGTAACAGGAGTAATGATTCCATGAGTGTATGGGAAGAGGGGGAGGAAGGAGGTGAAGGGGGAACCGATAGCAAAGATGATTGTATAACCCCACTAAAGGGGAGTGAATAACAGAATTGCATGTGAACAAATCCATTTGATGGTGCTAAGTTATGGCAACATATATAATGTAATATAGTGTAATGTAATATATATTATATACTAATAAGGATTCCTGTGGGGGTGGGGGGAGGAAAGAAGGTAGGGGATAAAGGGGAACTGATATCAAAGAGTTCAAGAATTTAAAAAATATTTTGAAACTGACAGTGGCAGCAATTTTACAATTATGTTTGATCTAATTGAATTACGGATTGTATAATATCTGTACAAGCTCCCAATAAAATTGTTTTTTAAAAAAGGAAGAAAGAAAGTAAGATTTACTCTGGTTAGATGTAGAGGCAATGCTAGAAAATTAGATTAGAGGCTGTAGGAAGAAAAAGCATATAACCAGTATAGTTGACATACAATCTTCCCACCATACATGCATGCCAAAACTTTTAAGAGTTCCTGCAGGGTGTACAAAATCCTCGGGGTACCTGAGATTCTGGGATTTCAGTTTAACAAGGCTCTATTCCCACTAGAGGACACCAGGCTCAAGGAGTTCTAGGGAATGTAGTTCCAAAAGCAAGATGTAGTCCATAGATGAAGACCGTTCTCCGTCTCTGAGGAAATACCTGTGTAACACAGTTTAAAGATTTTGTTAAGAGGGAAGCCCTACCTCAAGGAGGTTGAGTTCTTGTCCCATTCAATTATCCAAGAGACTCTCTCGCTGCTATCTCTGGTGTAGCTATCTCCACTTCCTCTCTCCTGTCCAGTTTCACTCCACATCCTACCTCGGCCCCAAGAGATTTTGTACACATAATTCTTTATGGAATTGTGCCAGAGGCCTTTCCTTCTGCAGCTACTTCCTGCTTATACAGAGTACCAAGAATTACCCAGACTAGTTGAGTAAAAATCTCTCTATTCTGCTCGACATTAAGCAGAACAAGCTATTCCAGGGGAAGAGAGCCTTGACCACAATGTGTGAATCACTCACAGGCATAGGCCTGCTTGTGGTCATTGGTCTTAAGTTTAGGGGCATGAAGTATAAATATATGTGGTCCAGGAATAGGCCCTTCTTCTACAAGCTTCTGATCAGTACACCAGCCTGTGTGATCTAGAGATGTCTATAGGAATAGATATCAGAAGTTCAAAAACAAGCAATCAAATTGACGTGAAGGAGTGTAGACAAAGTGGAGAGCAGAAGCTAGATTTACTCAGGATAAACCGGGTCCATTGTTTCAGAAAATCTTGCAACAGTCACACTAAATATTGTCCTGGGGAAAAGCCTCACTTATAGTAAAGAGAGAAAAAAAAAAGAGGGTGGGAAACCGATCAATACACTTTCAATATAATGTCTGCCCAAAACTAACAGCTCATAACTCTAAACTCTTTTTTTGTTCCTACAGATTCTTCATGTAAGTGTTATGGCAATAATAATCAGAAAGGGATTGATTGGGTGATATAACAGAACCAAAAAGATAACCTTTTTTCCCCCTACATGTCCTAGTTCTGAGGGCACTTTTAGGACAAGCTTCCTAATTCATGTGGTTGTGTGTGTGTGTGCGTGTGTGTCTGTCTGTCTGCCTGTTTTAATTGACTTTCCCCTATTTTTCTGTAAGAATACGACTTCTCCCTGCTTTGTCTGTATTGTTCTGGTCACCCTTGCAGTTTAGTGATTAGAAATATGTGTGTAGAGTACTCAAGACGGCTTTTGGACTGAGTCAAGGCAGAGGATGGAAATGGGGCTCTGTTTGCGTGTTATAGATTTCTGTAGAACAAATGCCTTATGCTTTTTGACATGAATGCTTTTCCTTATCTTGACTAGAGGTTGGAGATAGCACCTTCATGATATATTAGGCTTAGCTGGATCCCTAGATGGTTCAACTCTTCAAACTCACTCAGCTGGTTTTCCACCAGATACCATCTGGTCTTCACCAGGAGTGAGAGTCGAGTAAGGAGCCTTGCAGTGTTGATCAGAGCCTTGTATTGTACTTTGGTTCAAGCTGCTCCTTTTCCTCTGCCACAGGAGAAGCAAAAGTTAAAAAGATAAGTTTAATTTGCATACCACGAGCAGAATGAAAATTAAAATTATTACTATCCCTTGTAGAGCTGAATTAGCTCATTTGCTATTCCTGATATTAGTGATCCAAATATGTCTCATGCTTGGAAGGGTATTATAGGGTGTTGCCGTGGGACCTGTTGTCTGAATCTGTACGTACGCTGCTCTACTTCCCTGTAGCATTTCTCCATTTTCGGCAAGAAACATTGACTACTACATAGCCTCCACCTTGCTCGCTAGTTACAAGGCAGAAACCATTCTTACCCAAGGATACTATGACTAAAGATTTTAAGGATCACTTTTAATCTCTCGTCCTCTCATTAACTTCTTCTGGTATTTTCCCCATGGTAATTAATAAATTTATTAATAAATTCATTAAAAGACCATTTCATTAATATCATAAAAAGTGGTTTGTTATCAAAGGACGAAAGTACAAACCTGGAATAGGAGATTTTTATTAAAGGTTCCTAGAAAGAACAAAGCCATATAACCAGTACAGTTGACATATTGACATAAATTCATTTTTTGTTTGTTTCTGTTTTCTTCTTTACTTCCAATCATAAATCAATAGGATGGGTGTTAAGATTTAATAAAATAAATGATTTGAAATGCCTTACCTAGCACAAAGCAGGTGGCCAACAAGCCTGGAGTCTCTTTTGTCCAATAGCAGTGGGGAGAACTTCTGAAATTCTGGTGAAGGCTACTCTTGGCTTGGTTGTGAATATACACTCCACAGAAAAGAGCTATTTGGGAAGAGTAACATTTACTCTAGCAGTCATTCTTTAGGAGGTTTAATTATTTAATAGAGTATTATGACTATCCATTATATATATATCCATGATCTATAAGGAACAAATTGTACAGAAAACAAACCAAGGACTTGGCCCTTAAAACATGGACATCCTAACTGAAGAAGTACTGATGGCATCCCTCCTAGAACAGGAGCCATATCCCTAAAGTGTAGACTCTGGGGCACATATCAGAAGTCATATTAATGTGGAAATTCTCTCTAACCTCCGTCCTCAGAGATGATGAATGGAATTGACAGTTATACATGTTCTTCTAGTGTTTCAGATAAATCCTTTATTCCTAATATTCAAGGCAGAAGCCCCATGACACAGAGCGATCCACTAAAAATCACTTTGATAGCAAGATGTATAGCAGAAGTGCTCAGGAATGTGATTACTGAAAATATTAGTTCTTTTTAAGTTGTATTTCAATATAGGACTGTGGGCCATGGAAGCTCTGTGTAATGCATGCAAACAAAAATTCTCTATGTCCACTCTTAGCTGATTGACACAGTCCATTCTGAAACAGAAAATAGGCAAAACTCTAAACAATGTGAGACATCAAGCTAATTCAATATGCTGTTGGACTGGACTAACTGTTGGACCACTGTGTTCTGTTCCAGTGAGCTACATTGACCATCTAATAAAAAGACAATCCACCATCTTTTCCAAAAGTCTTGGTATGGTCTGCTCCTCAAAAAGTATTTCATAGAAGAAAATTTACACTATTAGACAGAGGAATTCAAGGTCTTTATTCTGGGATCTCTGGAAGAAATAGGCATTCCTAGCCAATTTGGTTTTATCCTCTGCAATCAGAGTTCAGAAAAAATAAACATATATTGGGAAAAGCAAAGGAAGCCAATATTTATAAAACCCATGCGGGTCTGATCATTACTAATTGATATCACATTATATTATATGCTTATTACATGATAGTGCTTATGGGTCAGATAATTACATTACATTAAACTGCATATGAAAAGTTGTCTGCTCTGCTCATGGTCAATTGATTTAAGTACATGGAACTACTCCAGGATAGCAACTACACAACGTTTGGCCAAACCACTGAAACCTGAGCACAGCCAAGTTGACACAGAAACAATCACAGTGGATCACAGATGTGAACTCAGGACTCCAGATGAAAACACTCATACCATGTTCTATATTGTACATAAAACACTGTTCTCCTTGTTCCTATTTTTAAAAAAACTTTTCTCACTCTCAACTATATTTAGCATAGAGGTCAAGCTTGTTGACACTCGTTCATGATTTCTACTCCACATCATATTCTATTTCAATCAAATTTTATTGGAAGGACGAAGTTCTCAGTAGAAAGTTAGAAACCAACATTATGCCTGACCGCCAAATTACCAGGATCATTAACTTTCTTTTATTCTTCTCTCCTTATCCTTTAATATATATTTTGGGGTTATTTATTGCTTAAGACATCAGTTCATTGAATGACACATTTAGCCACTGCTTCTAAAATATATAGGATAGTTAACGGACCATATGCTTGCAGGCATAATGAAATTCTCAAAGGAAGATCAATTCTTTTCTCACAGTTAATTTTGTGGGAAACTTCTATTATATTTATACACTGTTGTTTTCACTCTTATGATTCATGTATGGCGGCTGATAAGCAGCAATGTGACTGCTTTCATTTTACCAACAGTGTTCAGAGAATTATTTTATTCTGTTGGCATAAAATACAAGGTTATATTAGTCACCAGGTCACATGAGCCATTTGTTGTCCACCAAAAAAATATCATTAGGAATTTAAGCAAATAGGCTGTCAGAAATAAATTTATATTGCTGTTCAAGGCACAATATCAGTTCCATTGAAGAGTCTGAATGACTACAAAGCCCATAATGACATTTTTTTAATTCTACAGACTGGCAATTTTTAAACAACTATTGGAGCAGTGTTGGAAAATTATTCTTTGTAGCATTGTATGCTTCAAGACTGACTCATGCCTCCAGGAAAGCACAATCATAATAATGCCACCGTCTCACTTTTTGCCCCTGGCCCTTGTCCTACTCTGTCCAACATCTTTATGCAGCCACATCCTGTCTCACCTGCACTAAATACATATAAAAGAAAAATTCCAAATCATGTTAGCATTGAGCTGCTCAATTTGTTCAGTTCATCAAACCTGAATCTAATTGACCCTGGCTCTTTTGGACAGCATTTTTGTTCTCAGCTCCTCTTGTTTTACCTTGACTTCACATTTGACTCTTGATTGATCAGAGTTAGGGTTTCCCCAGCACTGTCTAGTGGGGTGCTTTACATAGTTGAACAGACTAGGGACTGCATCGAGATATGTTCTTGTTCTTATGGGATAACAGATAGGACCAAGGAAATCAATGTGTAATTAAGATGACAAATAAAAGAGTGTTCTCGTAAGAAACCACTCTAAATATTAGTGATTCAAAATCACGGAAATAATTTTTGTTTCTCATGATTTTCCATTTGAAAGTGTAGGAGGTAGGGAGCAATATATTTCTGGTCCACATAAAATTAACTCAGCCATCCAAAGCCATGATTATAGACTACACAGGTCAGCCACTGTACATCAGAACATTGTAGAGATAGGTGAAGAGAAAGACACATGAACCATGTTTCTTAATGTCATCAATATCGAAAGGATAGGTAAGTGAGCAAGGGGGAATAGTCTCTGAATAAATAGATGAGTATGGTATGAGGACGTTTTATGGAAAGCTTTGAGCACAGCTAATTATGAGAAAATAATTGTGAGAGACTCTTTAGGCAACCATCAAAAGGTGGAGAACTAACTCGGGGGATGTTTGGAGATGGCAGGTTTGTGCGACGTGCAGTAGATGGAGCTGTGGAATTGTTTGCCATGTCTGGATTTAACCCTGCTTCTGCCACTTGTAGAAGCAACCCTGACCCTCCAATCAGAAAACAATGAGTTTTGCCATTGAGTCAACTTTGCCTCATGGTGACCCTGTGATTGTGAATAGAACTCTGTTCCGTATGGTTTTCAGTAATAAAACTTTAGACGTAGTTCACCAAGCTTCTTTTCCAAGGCGCATTTCCTTGGGTGATACAATCGTAATCTCAGCTTTAAATCTCTACTTGCTTTCTTAGGGGGGTGGTGTCTATATCGTGCCATAGGTTGGGCTGGTGAAGAGTGTTTCATTCTATCAGGTGTACCAAGGCTTTCACTTTAGGAGGCTTTCATTGACAAGCCATGCATATTCCTGATCCCATTAGACTTGCTTAGTGTTAGTAGCGGAAGTACTCTAATATTTCTGAATTATCTTGAAATCATGTGAACTTTATGAAACTCCCTTGCCAGCTTGTGGCAATAGGGAACTGCTTGATGACCCCCAAAATTAGGTTTAATC
>NW_022105908.1:11502923-11504028 GCF_000313985.2 Echinops telfairi | reverse complement strand
TATGAGCCCCCAATAAAATTTTTAAGAATAAAAATTAAAAATATTTCCAAAGAGCATCTCTCCCTTATTGATGTTTATCATCATTTAAGAATGACATAACCTATGAGGTTCTGCAAGCTTATCACAAGAAAACCAAGGTTATTCAAATATGAAAGCTATAGCTATCCTGACTCCACATCACTTAACTACTAATTATACTAATAAATTTACAAATTAATCAAGAAATAATCTCGATAAAGACACAACTAAACAGCATAATTAACGAACATGAGCGCCTAGATATACAAAGCATTTTGCCCAACAATAGTACAGTATACGTTTTTTTTCTAGTGCACTTGGAACATTCTCTAGAATAGAACATACATTAGTACACAAAGCAAACCTTACTATATTTTAAAATATTGAGATTTTATAATCCATTTTCTAAGCTCACATTACTATAAAATTAGAAATCAACAATAGAAAAGAGCAAAGGTAATAAAGCAAGTATATGGATATTGAATAACATAGCACCTACAAACAACTGAGTAGTTGATAAAATAATGAATGAAAAATTTTAAATCGTTGAAACAAATGAGAATAAAAACACAACATACCAAAATCTTTAGGACACAGCAAGAGAAGTACTCAGAGGGCAATTTGTAGCAACACATGCACCCATGAAAAAGGAGAACAAAAGTCAATACCTTAAGCCAGCATCTCCAACAACTAGAAATCCAAGGAATACTGATTGGCAAAGAAGCGACACTTTCACTGAAGAATACTTTATTTTATATGTAGAAAAGTCCCAAAGACTCAACAAAAACACAAGATATTGGAAAAAATCAACAGATTCAGCAACATGGCAGGATATACGATTAACATGCAAACTCACTCAAGTTTCTATCAATGAAGAGAGATCTGAAAAAGAAAACAATACCATTTACAATAGCCATATATATAAATGAGAAACTTAGGAATAAACCTAATCAGAGAAACTAAACACTTGTGAAAACCGTATAACTTTACTACAAGAAACCAAAAGATACCTACATAAATAGAAGAATACTTCCTGTAAATGGATAAGAAGGCAAAATATTTTGAAAATGTCAATCCATGCAAAGCA
>NW_022105908.1:11500337-11502129 GCF_000313985.2 Echinops telfairi | reverse complement strand
TCCCAGACAGTTCTGTTGTTACGACGTACCACTGCAACCATCGTTGGATGATCGCCAGCAAAATTGTATTTGCATGTAATGATATTGTTCTATAATTTAAACATTCTATTGAGTCATTTTTACTTGGAATGGGTACAGATATGGATTTCTTCCCATCAGTTGGCCATGGAGCTGTCTTCCAAAGTACCTGTCATAGATGAGTAAGTGCTGCCTGTTCTTCATCCGCTTTCTGAAATATTTCCATTGGTACTCCAGCAATTCCTGGAGCCTTATTTCTGGCTAATGCTTGCAGTGCAGTTTGAATTTCTTCTTTCAGTACCATTTGTTCTTGCTCCTATGCTACCTCCTGAAATGGTGGAATGTAAACTAGTCCATTTTGGTACAGTTGACTCTGTATATTCATTATTCAATGTTTGGCTCAATGAAACTTTCAATACCAAAACTCAAAGCTCGAATTTGTTTGAGTTCATTCCATTAAAGATACTCTGAACATAGTCTTCCCTTGTATTTTTATAACTCTGTGTTTTTGCTCATTTCATTACAATATTTTACTTTGCCTTCTCAAGCTGCCCTTTGAGATATTTTGTTCAGATGTTTGAGTTCAACATTGCCTCAATATGCCTTAGTTACTCTATAACTTAGAATAAATTTCATTTCCTTCTGACATCCACGTTGATCTTTTCTTTCTTTCTTGTTTCTCCCCGCCACCGCCACCCCCACAAAAAAACTCATTTAATTGGAAGCTAACAGATATCATATCGTTCCATTGGTCAATCACATCAAGTAGTATTGTACACTTACTAACAAACTCAATTTCAAAATTCCCTTCCTTCTTGAACTCCTTGATACCATCTGCCTTTTACCACATCATCAACACCATTGTTCCCCTAGCAACCTTTTTTCTGCATCTGAGATAAACCCCAAGATGAAGAAACAAAGCACAACAACAACAAAAACCCCACAGAAAATGTGGAAAACCAGATCAGGTTTTCAACCTGTATCTGGGAGGGAGGGATGAAATGACATGGTTTTAACCATTCAAGCCAGCTTTATAAATTTGATCTCTGATAGTTATCTCTCCACTGCACTCTGGTAACCAGTGTCTCCCATTTCTCTCTTATGGATAGAGGGAAATCACTGGAGGTTATTTCGTTGTTGACATCTTAATTACTTTTATTCTTTTTTTCATGTATGATGTTCTTGATGTCATCCCATAGCAGCTCATAGCGTTCAATATTTCTATTGTGTTCTTGAGATGTTCTCAGAAATTCAATTGGGATAAACTGGATGTCTTATTTTGGCTCTTGTGGACTTATTTTAATTTTCTTCTGTTTCAACCTGAACCTACATATCAGAAGTTGTTGGTCTGTTCCACTCTCTGGTACTAGGTCAATTTTAGTTGTTGATATTGACCTTTTCCATTGACTGTTCCCACAATTTGATTTCTGAGTATTTCATTTGAAGAAGTCTAAGTGTATTGTTGCTGTTTGTATGTTGAAAACAGATATTTTCTATGAAATCTTCAGTCTTTCAATTTCTTCATCGTTGGCTTTAGTAGTTGCTGCATACATTTGATTAATAGTTTATTGACTGAATTTCCTTGTATGAGGATAACTATTACCCTGTCACAGACAGCATTGAACTTGAAGATAGTTCTTGAAATGTCTTTTTGATGATACATGTGATGCCATACTGTGTTAGATTAGGTTGTCTACAGAAACAAAACCAGTGACGCTCATCTATGTTTAAGAAATAGCTTTATCACACCAGCCTATGCAACCACGAGGTGTCG
>NW_022105908.1:11494201-11499497 GCF_000313985.2 Echinops telfairi | reverse complement strand
GGTGCTGAGTTATGTAGATCCAAGGTGGGTAGAATCATGGCAAGGTGTTGGCAGCTCTCAGGGTTCGCTGGTCCACATGGGACCACCCATGGAGTCTGGCACAAGATCAAGGAACCAGGCGCAAGGTCCAGCTCTGGCAGAAGACAAAGGGCCAAAGGAGAGAGAGAGGAGGAGCCCCCAGCATCTGTCTTGTAAAAAAAAAAAATGGTCCCACCTCCCAGCATGCATTATCAATCAGGCTGTGATCTGATTGAAAGGCTGGACTCTTGCATAAGGGCAAGTCGACATAAAATCTAAGAAGCACACATACCTCTTGAATTTGCCATTCCTGACGTAGTAAATCACATAATTGTCTGATTCAAAATGGCCAATTCCAGTCCATTTCAGTTAACTAATGCCTGAGATTTTCATCTTTATGTGTCCCATTTCATTCTTTGACAATTCCCAATGTTCCTAGGTTCACAATTCATACATTCTGAGTTCCGATTATTGATAGATTTTGCAGCTGTCTCCTCATATTGAGTTGTGCCCCATCAGCAAATCAAGGTTCTGAAAGCTTGGTCCTTTTAAGTCATTGTGGTTGACTCTACTTTAAGAAGAAATTGCCTCCTCAGTAATATTGTCCATGCTTTCTGATATGAGAGGCTCATCTTCTGGTAGGTACTACATCTGACAATGCTCTGCTGCTGTTTATGAGGTTTTCAGTATCTGAAAATATTATGCTGCTATTCATAAGATGAAAATGTATTAATAACTTAAAAGTGGTTAATTCTTCAGAAGTTGACAGCCTATTCCATCTTTGTAGTCTATTCTTAGTTTCCAAGTTCTGATACAACCTATTCCCTTTGGATGACCCTGCTGGTATTTGAAATACTAGTGACTCAGCTTCCAGCATCACAGCAAACCCCAAGCCACCACAGTAAAACAAACTGACAGACAAGTGTTGAAATTACTGAGTTAGTAGGTCCAAAATTCATGTTAGGCTTTGTCCAGAGACAGAAGAACACTTGTGTCTCAAAATCAATCTGTTATATAAAAGGCCAGAGACTTCTGCAGCCTCACAACCCAGGATCCAATGGTTCGATGAGCAGAACAATGCAGTGACAAAAGAGAACCAAACCAGTTCTGCCAGAGGATCTTGTTACAGTGTGGAGGAAGATCACACCCCAAGGCAATGTTATTGGGAGATAACTAGATCACATCATAGAAAACGACTACATTACCTGGCATTACAGTATAGAACAGTAATCTAGTATCTGGCAAAACCACTGAGACTCATAGCTGAGCCAAATATACCAATAAATTAACCATGACACAAATCCAGCAATATTTAAAGACAATAATATCAAATGAAATTTAAATTCAATCCAATAATTCAGGAATATCGCCAAATACTTAAATGTTCACTAATGATTTAGTTATCATTAAGCTGGGAGTAGACAATGACTTTTTTCATTTATAAAGTGTGCCAATAAAAAGTGTGCATGACACAAAGGCAAAATTTGAAATATTGAAATCTCTTTTCCTGAATTTAAGACTGAGGAGTCATGGATACCTGAATTTACTACTATTTAACATCATTCTGGAAATTTTAGTCAGTACAAACATCAATATAATTAAATAATAATGTAAATATTATAAAATTAAAACAAAGTATTTCATTATTGAAAAGTAACATGAGTGCAGGTAGCAAAGCCTAACATTGTACTGAATATCTAGGATAAGTAGTAGGTTGATTCAACAATATCAGTAGACACAAATTCAATATACAAAAATAATCACTTCTACTTTTATAGAAAGTGGAATATTAGGAACCTATTGTTATTTTTGTTGTTAGGTGCCATTGAATGGGTTCTGGTTTAATCTCAGCTTATGTACAACAGAGGGGAATATTGACCTGCACTGCACAATCCTCCGAATTATCCTTATGTTCTACTATATTGTAGTAGCCAATGTGTCTGTTCATTCTGGGGGGATCTTCTTTCACTGATTCTCTATTTTACAAACATGATGCCCTTCTCCAGGGACTAGCCTCTCTTGATGTAATGTCCAAAGTATATGAGGCAAAGTTTTACCATCCTCACTTCTAATGAGCATTCTAGTTGTACTTCTTCAATTGAAAAAAAAAAGATTTGTTAATCTGTTGGAAGCTCATGGTACATTGAATATTCTGCATCAACACCATAAATCAAAGGTTTAAATTTTTCTTTGATTTTCCTTCTTCATTGTTGAACTTTTCCATGCTTATGAGGCAATTTAAAATGACATGGTTTGAGTAAGGGCCACCTTAGCCTTCAAAATGACATCCTTGTTTTCTGACATTTGAAAGAGATCTTTTGTAGCAAGTGTGTCCGGTGCAATGTGTTGGTTGATTTCATGACTGCTTGCTTCAATAGATGTTGATTATGTATACAAGTAAATTGAAATTTTTGACAAACCCTATCTTTTTCGGTTTATAGTGATACTGCTACTTGGCCCAGGATTGAAATGTTTGTTCTTTATATTAAGATGCAATTCAGATAGAAGTCTGGATGTTTGGTCTTCAAAAGTAGATATTGAAGATATTTCGTTTTCAGCAAGCAAGCTTGTCATCTGCATTTTGCAGGTTACTAATGAAACTTCTTTCAAAGATGATACCATATTCTGCTTCATATAGTCTGCTTTTATGAATTCAAGTCTAAGTATGGAGATTAAATAAATATGGTCAAAGGATACAGCCTTTATACACACCTCTCATTATTTTAAATGATGCTATATCCCTTTGTTCTGTTTGAATAACTGCCTATTCATTTATTCACATGTTCCACATGAGTACAATGAAGTGTTTTAGAGTTCTCATTCTTTGCAAAATTATCCATAATTTGTTATGATACACACAGTTGAATGTATTTTCATTGTCAATAAAACACAAAATTCAATGATTATATGTCCACTTCTGAATTCACTTGAGATTCTGGGAGTTTCTTCTTAATGTACTATGACAAACATTTTTATTTTATCATTAGAAAATTTTGCTTGTAGAGGATATGAATGACATTGTTTGATCATTTCTGCATTCAGATGGATGACGTTTCTTTGGAATAGGTACAGATGTGCATCTCATCCAGTCAGTTGGCCAGCTAGCTGTGTTCCAAATTTGTTGGCATAGAAGAGTGAGCAGTCTCAGAACTTCTTAGATTTTTTGAAACTTTTTTGGGCATTCCATCAGTTCCTGATGTCTTGTTTTTTGTCAATACTTTCAGTGCACTTTGGATTTCTCTCTTCAGTAACACAGGTTCTTGATCATGTGCTACTTCTTGAAATGTTTGTATTTTTAGCAGTTTTATGTTCAGTAACTCTATGCATTGCCTCCATGTAGGAAGTTCACCAATTTTTGCCTTTTACTTTCCAAAAAATCAGGTAATCATTGATATTAGGCAGGACCCCCCCCCCCCAAAAAAAAAAAGAGATTGAGAGAGAGAAAAGCTCTGCTGGGCAGCACTTTTGTAGTAGGCATTATTCCCGCTAAGAAAGTATCAAGCAACTTGCTCTTAGTGCACCCAGTGGCGTGGCTGGGGGAGGTTCTCTCTGGTCACAGTGAATTTTTTCGTAAAAGCTGTTTCGCCACAGGGAATCCAGGGCGGATGATCCCTTCGGGACCAGTGGTGTGAGTGGCGATACTGGGAGGGTCAAAGGAGAGTGAGTTGGAAGGAGGGAGACGATTACAGGGGTCTATATGTGACCTCCTCCCTGGGGGACGGAAGCAGAGGGGTGGGTAAGGGGAGATGTCGGACAGGGCAAGATATGACAAAATAACAATTAATAAATTATCAAGGGCTCATGAGGGAGGTGGGAGGGGTGAGGGAGGGGGAAACAATGAGGACCTGATGCTGGGGCTTAAGTGGAGAGGAAATGTTTTGAGAATGACGAGGGCAATGAATGTACAAATGTGCTTTACACAATTGATGTATGCGTGGATTGTGATAAGAGTCATATGAGCCCCTAATAAAATGATTCGGGGAAAAAAAGCTGTTTTGCTTGAACCTCGTTTTTGGTGATGGCCAATTAAAAAGAACAGCGTATGGCTGTGAAACTTTGTTCCTGCTCAGGAAAAATGTCGCAGAAACTGTTGTGATGTTGAACACAGCTTACAAGGACAGTGCTATGAGAAAAACTCAAGTGTACCAGTGTTTTTCTCGTTTCCCAAAAGGTGAAATGTCTGTTGATGAGAAACCTCTATCCGTACTTATGCCAACTTTCCAAATGGATGAAAATGTTGATAAAATTTGTGCCCTTGTGCTCAAAGCCCAACGATGGACCATTGAACAGATAGGGAAGTTATCTGGACTATCTTGGAGCTTGGTTCATCAAATTGTAATATTTGACAATGAGAAGGGTTGCTGCAAAATTTGGCCCTTGGGTTCTGACTTACCAGGGAAAAGGGTGTTGACTGGAAGCATGCCATGCTTGGAAAGAACAGCTCTGAAGCAACACAGACCTATTTTTCCCATTACTGGTGATGAGACATGGTACTTTCTTATGACCCCCAAAAGCAAACATCAATCAAGCCAGTGCAAGATGCCATCTTCACCTCACCCCCCAAAAGCTCATCAAGTGAAATCAAAGATCAAGTTGATGCTCATTTATTTCTTTGATGTGAAGGGGATAGTACATTCAGAGTTCATTCCACCAGGTCAGACTGTTAATGAAGCTGTTTATTTAGAATATTTTAAAAGATTGCGTAACAAAGTATGCAACCAAAGAGACCTTATTTATGGCAGATGGGGGACTGTTTTTGCCACAACCACAATACCCCTGCTCATGCGGTCATCTCAGTATGCCACTTTTGGGCAAAAACCAGCATGCTTCTCTTGCCCCACACACCTTATTCACCTTAACTCACTTTGTGCAACTTCTTTGCGTTTCCATGAATGGAGCGGAACATGAAAGGACAGCAGTTTGACGATGTTGAATAAGTGAAGGAAAAAACAAGGGAGATGCTGTCAGCCGTCCAACAGATGAGTTTGAAAAATGTTTCCAAGGAAAGCTGGTGGTGCCTGGCTATCAAAAGATAGAGCGTCTGGGGTCTTAGAGGATTGAAGGTAAACAAGCAGTCATCTAGCTGAGAAGCAACAAAACCTACATGGAAGACGCATACCAGCCTGTGTGATCACAAGGTGTCGAAGGGATCAGGGATCAGGCTTCAAAGAACAAAAAATGATATCATTGTGAATGAGGGGGAGTGCAAGAGTGGGGACCCAAAGCCCATTTCTAGACAACTGGAAATCCCCTTACAGAAGGGTTGCGGGGAGAAGAC
>NW_022105908.1:11477951-11493248 GCF_000313985.2 Echinops telfairi | reverse complement strand
TGTTTCTGTATTTCAAGGATTTTATGAAGCTATAAAGCTTAAGGCACTGTGGTATTACTACAAAGAAGGAAATAATTTCTTCTTCATAGCAATACCACAGTATTTTAAACTTTAAAGCTTCATAAACTCTTGATATGGAATATATATATATGATGGTAAGTAAAAGATATTACTACAGAATCATAAAAAAGTTATTAAACAAAAATAGCACAATATGGAGCTATTGTTTCTTGACATAGCCCCCATGTAAGTCTATACACTTATGAAGGTGGTGTTTCCACCTCTCTAAACCTCTCAACCAGAAAAAAAATCCAATCTTCCCTCTACTTTATGAGCTTCAGCATATTCAAGGGATTAAAATCATTTTCCCTTTAAAGATTCATTTAGGTTAGGGAACAAAAATAAGTCTGAAGGTGACAGAACAGGACTAATAGTGGATAAGCTAAGGCATCCCAATAATGTCTTCACAAGGCAACACATGCTATTCTTGAAGAATGAACAGGCGCATTTTTATGATGGAAAAAAAAGTCAGCACAAATTTCCAGGCTATTTTTAATCAAGACAATTTTCAATTTTCTTAAAACTTTTTCATAACAACACTTGTGTTTTTATTTTGTCCTTTGTGAAAAATCCATCAAGATTCCCCAAACTAAACCAAACCCACTACCATTGAGTCTAATCTGACTCATAATGGCGCTATATAGGATTTTCAAAGTTATGAAACTTTATAGCCTCATCTTTCTCTCTCTGAACAGATGGTGAGTTTGAACTACCTACCTTGCAGTTAGCATGCCAATGTTTATCCCAATAGCATCATCAGGGGCCCCTTAACAGAATTACTTCTAGGAAATTCTATATCACTTCAGAAACATCTGTTTTGTTTGGATCTTGCTCTCTGGTTGTATTAATAAATTCAAAACATGTCCCCGGTTACAATATTCTGTACCAGTATCCTAATCAAAGGTATCAATTCATCTTTAAGCTCCTTTTTCATTGCCTAGATTTTTCATTAATATAAGTTAATGTGAATTATGGTGCTAGTGAGGAATATTGCAAGTACTACAGGCTGTCAAAAGAACAAATGAAGATACAGCCAAAATGCTTCTTAGAATTGAGGATGGTGAAACGTTTTCTCAGGTCCTTGGGACATGTTATCAGGAGAAACCAGGCTCTGGAAACGGACATCAGGTTTGGTGTGGTGGTTTGAGTCTATGTCAACTTGAATTTGTATGAAAGTGCTGGAGTGGAGTCCAACCTAGCAATCAGGTGTGGCCTTTCTATAAGACAGACACTGGGGATCAATCCCCCTTTTCTCTGCCCCTTCCCTTTCCAGTTTGCTAGGACTCTGTGCTTGCCTCCAGGGGAAGCCCATCCTGAGAGATGTCTGTTCCTGGTTATGTTTCCAATGACCTTGGATCCCCGGGATGGCACCCACTGGCTTGTGATCTCCCTGCATCCTGCTTTACCTTTCTGTGTCGTTGGCCTGCTGCTGCACGAGTCTGAAGAGGGAGCTCGCTAGTATCAGACCCATGGACTTGAGTTGGACTGGGCTGGGATGCCTTCTTGATGTAAGCCTACTTCTTCATATAAAGTTCATGTTTTACAAATATATGCGTGTCACTGGTTTGTTTCTCTACACAGCCCTGCCTCATATACTTGGTAAAGTAGAAGGAAGTAGAAGGTAAAGTAAAGTGAAAAAGAGGAAGACACCCCCCCTCCCCACCCCCCAAGAGATGGATTGCCTAGTGGCTGTGAAAAGATGGATTGCCAACAGGCTCAAACAAAACAACTGTGAGGATGGTACAAAACAAGACAGTGTCCCATTCTATTGTCCATAAGGTGGGTTTGCTATAAGTCAGAACTGATGTCATAGTATTTATTAGCCACAATGGGACTTGCTGAAAAAACATGGCTTGGGTCATGTTTACCTTGGACCTCAAAGTGTCAGCTTCAGTTTTTACTTCTTTAAAGAGGAAGATATTTTCCCAATGCAATATGTCGTTTGATTTCTTGACTGCTGCTATTATGTAAGTTCATTATGGATCCATGTAAGACAAATATTTTAGAATCGCAATATTGTCTCTTAATGTTTCTTATAGGTCAAGTTGTAGAGACTTTTATTTCCTAATTATTCAGCTGTAATTCATTCTGAAGGCAATTGTCATTTATCTTCATCGATAAGTGCTTCAACCCCTCTTTATTTTCAGTAAGCAGGTTTGTTTCATCTGCATATCATAATTTGTTAATGAGTCTTCCTCCAATCCTGATGTCATATTCTTCTTTAGATAGTCAAACTTCTTGGATTATTCATCAGCATACAGATTCAGTGTTCATGTAGGAGGATACAACCTGAATGGGCAACTTTCCTTGTTTTAAACAATACGGATACAGTATTTCCTTGCTCTGCTTGGATGACTGCCTCATGGTCTATGTACGGGTTCCAAATGGACAATTACATGTTCTGAAATTCTTATTTTTCATAATTGTTATGATCTACACAGGCCTTATCTAGTCAATAAAACACAGGTAAATATATTACTGATATTCTCTTTTAGTCCAGATACATCTGACATCAGCAATGGTCTCTCTAATTCGTCTGAATCAAATTCACAATTTGAATTTGTGAATTTGGGGAATCAAGTTCCTTGTTGATGTTATGCTGCAACAGTTTTTTAATTATCTTCAGGAAAAATTTTACTTGTATGTGTTTTTAACAATATTGTATATACTCGCTGCCTTCTGTTGGATCTCATTTCTTCGCAAGGTGTATTAACATGGATCTCATCCTGTATGTTGGCCAGGTAGCGGTCTTCCAAATGTTCTATGTATAGATGAGTGAGCACATTTACCATTGCATCAATTTATTAAAATATATCAATTGACATGCTTTTTGAAATTCAATGCAATTATAAAGGATTCAAAGTTAACATCTGTAGCAAGTGAAAGTAATGTTAATGAAGAAATTCTTGCGAAGAGTGGTTGATTCGAGACTTTGTGAGTGAGCGTAAGTGAGTATAAGTATATGTAACATTAAAGGGCAGCAACGAGTTGTTCATAAGTCCGATGTTTATAATGTGGGGTCTTTCCCCCCATTTTATTAGGAGCTCTTCCAGATATTATAACAATCCATAGTTCAATTAGATCAAGCATGATAGTACAATTGTTTCCACCATCATTTTCGAAGCATTTTCTTTCTTCTTGCACTCTGTGATATCATGGTGCTTTTATCCCTGACTGTCCCCACCCACCCACCAAGAACCCTTGTTATTATATTAAATATTATCATTATTGCTATTCCTCCCCCACCCTGTATCTTACACCTTCCAATGTACCCATTCACCTGCCATTCTGTTACTGGTTCCCCTCAAGCGGGGCTATAGAGTCATCATTGCTATCAGTTCCCCTAGCCCCCATTTCCCCACCCCTTCTCACTGTCCCCTCAGGGAAGCATTACTGAAAGGTTTCTCTATCTTGGATTTCATGCATTGCATGATTTTAATTATACACATGAACATATGCAGGTCTAACAGGCTTAATGAGGTAAAACTAAACCATAATAATAGGGGGAGGAACTATTAAAGAACTAGAGGGTAGTTATGTGTTTCAACAGTGCTATACTGCACCCTGGATATATCATCCCTTCCATGTGGCCTTTCTGTGGGGGACTGTCAATTATCTTAGAGGTGGTTATGGGGTCTCCACCTTCTCTGTGCTCCTTCATGTCAATCTGGTTGTTTGTTTTTGAGCTTCTGGTACCTATTCTCATCGACACCTCATAATCCCCCAGGCTGGTGTGCTTCTTCCATGTGGACTTTGTTGTTTCCCTGCTAGATGGCCGCTTGTTTAACTTCAAGCTTTTAAACCCCAAAACACTTTTATCTTTTATAGCGGGCCACATCATCTTTCTTCACCACACTTGCTTATGGACTGTGCTAGTCCAGGTTGACTAGAGAAACAAATTCATAGATACTCACATGTGTATAAAAAGGAGCTTTATAAACAAGAGCAGTTGAATATTGAGAAAACATCGCAGGCCAGTCCAAATCAAGTCCATAAGTCAGATTTTAGCCCATATGTCTGATACTAATCTATAAAGTCCTCTTCAGACTCATGAAACACATGCAATGATGCTGAATCCAGGATGATCACAGGCCAGTGGGTGGGAAGCCTTGTGGATCCAGTGGTGTTGTAAGCATTCCAGCGTTGACAGGGGTCTCCATGTGGCTTCGGACTGCATCAGGGTAACTTCACATGGCTTCTCATCAGAAATGTCTCAAGGGGAGTACGCCAAGAGAGAGTGTCTCCCACCTCCAAATAGGAAATACAGGAGTTTCCCAGAATCCTCAGGAGAAGGCCATGCCCACACAGAGGTCTCATTGGCTATATCCTGAATGACAGACTAGACTACAGCCCTACACTCATAATCCTCAAATTGACACCAGATTATGTAACTACCACATGGACATGGATTATGTAATACCACAGTTTGTCTTCAGCGATCATGTTAGGAAGGTATCATACATTGCCACATTATTAGAACACATAATTCTTATATGGAGGTAAGATTCAAGTAGAGGCCTAAAGTCCATCTGCTTCCTTGTGTATTTATATACACAAAGGCACCTATATTTATATATTTGCATATATACATATCTATATTTCTACTTCTATATAATTTTTACTTTCTTGTTCATTCCTCTATTTCTCTTTTCTTTCTTTCTGCCCCACTATCATATTTATCCATTGTTCGCCTCTCAGTAATTCTTCTTGGATACATTTCAATTGATCAAACATGACCAGGAATGTTATCCCCTCCTCTCCCTCACTTTTAGATCCCTTGACATTCCCCTGTCCCTGTTGTTATTGGCTTATGGCTCCCCACCCCTTTCCTTCCCCTCTCCCAAAACTCTACCCCCTCCCCACTGAACGTTTGGTTCCGTTGCCATCTCCTTGGGGTTGTGTATCCTACCTATCTTATATACATAGACACCAAAAAGAAAAGATTAAAAATGGACCCATACTAATAATTCCATGTCTAGAACATTGTCTGGGCCCTGAATAGATGAGTTCCCCTCTGTTAAAAAGCGAGCCACCCTGATAAAATCCATCAGTTCATTCCCCCTTTCTTCTGGGGATCCATCTCTGAGGATCCGCTTACCCAGTAGCATGTATAGCCTTTTAGTCCTCAGCGTTCATATCTGAGGGGGCAACTTCTACAAAACCTTGTTGCTCTTCCTGGTCTAGTGCCCCATACCCAACTCCATTATACTTTTAACTTTCAGTGAACCCCCTTGTGAATATCCCCCAACCAGTTCATATGGGGTGCCAAGCGCTGCCCCCTTCCTTCCCAGTCCGTTGTCTGTTACCCAGATTCCTCAGGGACTTTATGATCTGTTGCATTCCCCTCTTGGTTCGCCCCCATGTGGGCTGATCATGCAGGCCCCTCTCCCTGAGCTATATCTTCAATGTTGTCCTCTGTAGCACTGTCATCTAGGTAGAGGATGTCATGTCTCAAGCTGGGACCAGCTTTGCAGTCCTTGTGGAAGAACTGCTTACAGCAGGAACTTCACCCTCTGGTTGAAGCACCAGAATGAGGTCTTCTCTACTCTCTCTTTCCTGTGGAGATATAAACAATACCCTCCCCTTGGGTGGATTAGTGCCCTGTTCACCCATTGCCATCTTTTTTCTTCCCACACCCCTTTGTGGGCCATAAGGCATATGAGGAAATGGAGGGAGAGATGTCTTTCATCACTGTTGTTATCTGCATCTGTTTAGTTATTGATTGATTGATTGATTTTCCTTATCTTTTTTGATAATGTACACATCATTGTGTTTAGTCTGGCGCTTGCCGCAGTATCTGGTCCTCAGCGATATGTACATTTTCCCCAATGCCTGTTGTGTTGTTTGAACTTACCTCAGTAGATCCCTGTTGTACTTGTCCTTTTGTGTTTGGCTGACTTAGCTCAACATAATCTCCAACTCCTATCACGAGATAAGGTGCCTTGCTTCTACACTATTTTTCATAGATGTGTAGTACTGCATTGTGTGTACACAAGAGCTTTTTAGCCCATTAGTAGATTGATGGAAATTTAGACTGTTTCTAATTCTTTGCTATTGTGTAGATGTGTAGTACGGCATTATGTGTATACAAGAGCTTTTCAATCCATTAGTATATTGATGGAAAATTAGGCTGTTTCTAATTCTTTGCTATTGTAAACTGTGCAGCGATGAACATTGGAGCACAGATGTCTGGTTGTGGCCTGTTTCTCATTCTGAGTGTATGCCCAGTAATGGAATTGCTGGCTCATAAGGTAACTCAATTTCCATCTGTTTTAGATATCACCAAAATCACTTTCCACTGTGGCTGTATGTATCTACAAGACCACCAACAGGGAATGAGAGTTCCTATATCACCACACCCCCTCCAACATTTGTTGCTTTTTGTTTTCTTGAATTTGGGTGTCCTTGTGGGTGTGAGGTGGTATCTCATGTTTGTTTGGATTTTCATTTTCTGGATGGTTAATGATTAAAGATGAGGAACATTTTCTCATATGTTTATGGGCCATTAGGATTTCCTCCTTTGCAAATCTTCTGTTCAGGCCTTTTGCTCACCTCCTAAGTGGGCTATTGGTTTTTGGGTTTTTTTTATCTTATTGTAAAGTTGCAGGGTTCTATAGATTTTAGAAATAAGATCTTTGCCCGTCACTACTAAATATCTTTTCTCAGTCTGTGGGAATTCTCATTTCTCTCTCGATGAAGTCTTTTGATGCAAACAAGTGTTTTATATTTAGTATGTCCCACACATCTATATCTCTTCCTCTAGGTGTGTAACATTCATTATAGCTGACAGCCCATCTATTCCCTGCATTAAGGTTCTTAGATTTACCCCTATATTTTCATTGATGAACCTGATAGTTTTGGGTTTTACCTCAAGATCTGTGATCCACCTTGAATTTGTCTTTGTGTATGGAGTAAGTTAAAGGTCTTAGCTCATTCTTCTGGAGGTTGACATCCTGTTTTTCCAGCACTGTTTGTTAAAAAGAACATCTGTTTTCCATTTGATTTGGGGACCCTTATCAAAGATCAGTAAGTAGTCTGTATTCTGCTGTTTTTATTTCTGGATTTTCCGTTTTTATCCATTGGTCCAAGTGCCTATGATTATACCAGTACCAGGGTGTTTTGCCAACTATGGCTGTATAATAAGTTTTAAAGTCAGGTAACGCAAACCCACCCACTTTATTCTTCTTGAGGAGTTCTTTGAAATTTCTTCCTTTCCATATGAATTCTTGATCTCTTTTTCTGTAATCCCGTCAGTTGTATATAGCAATCCAATTGATTTCTGCTTGTAGATCCTGTATCCTGCCACTCTGCAATATTCCTCTATTGCTCCCAGCAACCCTATTGTGGAGCCTTCCAGGTTCTTAATATGTACAATCATATCATCTGCAAATAATGATAATTTCACTTCTTCTTTCCCCAGACATACACCTTTGATATCCTTCCATTGATTTATATTATTAGTTAGGACCTCCAGGACTATGTTAAATAAAAGTGGGGGCAAGGAGCATCTTTGTCTGCTTTCTTCTTTTAGTGGGAATGTTTTCAACTTTTCTCCATTGAGTGTAATGGTGGCTGTTGGAGTTACATATCTAGCTTTAATTATATTGAGGTAATTTCCTTCCAGTCCTATCTCCATGAGTGTCTTAATTAGGAATGGATATTGAATGTTGTCGAATGTTTTTTCTGCATCTATTGAAATTTTATGCATTATTGATATTATATGTACTTTTTCTTCTCAAAATTGTGGATGATGTTGATGGATTTTCTAATGTTGAAACAATCCTACAACCCTGATATGAATCCCACGTGCTCATGATAGATTAATTTTTTTATATACTCCTGTATACTGTTGGCCAAGATTTTGTTAACGATTTTTGCACCTATATTCATTAGATATATCAACCTGTAGCTCTGTATTCTTTTTGGATCCTTGGCCAGATTTGGTATGTTATGCTAGCTTCATAGAATGTGTTTTGGAGTTTACCATTTCTATGTTCTGGAAGAGCTTGTGTTGAATTGGTGTCAGCTCTTCCCTAAATACTGGGTAGAATTCTCCTGTGAAGCCATCTGGGCCAGGGCTCTTTTTAGTTGGTGGTTCCTTGATACCCTTCTCTATTTTTACTTTTGCTATGGGTCTTTTCAAGTTCTTGACATCTATTTGAGATAATATAAGGAGGGTTGTATTTCTAGGTATTTGTCCGTGTCTTCCAAGATGTTGTATTCCTTGGAGTGCAGCCCTTAACAGTACTGTGTAATTAGACTTCTAATTTAAATGGAGTCTGTTGTAATTTCCCCTGTTTCATCCCTCATCTCCTCCTTCCTTTCTTTTGTTAGTTTTGCCAACAGTTCATCGATTTTGTTAATCCTTTCAAAGAACCAAATTTCTTGGTTAATATTTCCCATCATTCTTGTTTTCCCACTCATTTATAGCTGCTCTGATTTTCATTTCTTTTCTTAAGGATTTTATAATTTCTTTTCTTAAGGATTATTCTGTTGACTCTGTGCCAACAGCTAGTTGTTTTGGATTTTTTTTGCTTATTGTTTTTTGAAAGTGTATCCACCATAATTTTCTCTTCCTCCTTCATATATGCATTTATCGCTATCAATCATCCTCTGATAACTGCCTTTGCTGCATCCCATAGACTATGGTATGCGGTACTCTCATTCCCATTGGTTTCCAGAAACTTCCTGATTTTGTCTTCTATTTGGTCCAATACTCACTCCTTATGGAGAAGTAAGTTCTTCATCGTCCAAGTATTTGCCCCTGTTTATTTGAACATTTTTGGTTTACTTCCAGCTTTATGGCATAGTGGTCAGAGAGGAAGTCTGGGGGACCTCTACATGTTTGAATTTGCACTCGACTTGTGTCCCAGCATGAGGTCTATTTTCGAATGTGTGCCATATGAGCTTGAAAAGAATGTAAACATTTTTGCAGTTGGGTGGAGCGCTCTGCATATGTCTATCAGGTTGAGTTGTCCAATTGTAGAGTTTAGTTCTGTAGCTTCCTTGTTCGGCTTCTTTCCCACTGATCTATCCTTCAGAGAGTGGTGTATTCAAGTGTCCTACTATGATTGTCTATTTCATTATTTCTTTTTTCATCTTCTGGAGAATTTGATTGACGAATTTCTTGGGTTTCTCAAAGGTTTATATGTGTTTATTATGCTATTTGTCTACTGATCCCTTAAGCATCTTATAATGCCTATACTTATCTCTGGTTATGCCCCGTGCCTTGAAATAGATTTTGCCCAAGATCAGAATTGCGACTCCACTCTGCACTCCCCCCATCATTCACTATGGTAAGATTTTTTGTTCTGATGATGCCTTATGCCTGATCCCTTCAACACCTTGTGATTGCATAGGCTGGTGTGCTTCTCCCATGTGGGCTTTGTTGCTTCTGAGCTTGATGGCCGCTTGATTACCTTCAAGCCTTTGAGATCACTGATATGATTCTCTGCTTCTTCCAGTCTGGCGGTAAGGTCTTTTACTGTTTGTTTGCTTTCACTGCATTTTCTCTTAACTCTTGTATCTCCTTTCAGTAGGCAGACTCGTTCCTATCTATTTTTTCATCAGTTTTCTGTATTGATTCCCTAATATTCTGTATGACTCTAAGCAGCATGCTGAAGTTTTCTTTCTGCTACAGTTCAAAGTCTGCCTTTTCTATGCATGTTGCTAGGTTCATGTCCTCATCTGACATTGCATTTTGTTTCTCTTTCTTTCTTATAATGCTGTTAATGTGAGTTGTTTGTGTGGTGTTGTGGTTGAACTAGGTACCATTTTCCTGGGAGCCCAAGAGCCCTGTGAATTCTTTCTCAGAGGATAGTAGGGATGATTCTAAGGACTACCTGGAGGCAGCTGTGCTGTGGGTTTGAGCTGTGTCTCTATATCACTAGAGTTGTCTCTTCCATAAGAATGATTCTTAAGGACATCCTGGAGCTCACTGTGCTGTGGAAATCACACTGCACCTTTATCTCATTGGGGTTTTGTTCTCTCCATAGGCAGCCAGGGTTCTCTATTTGGCAGGCAGTTTGAGTGGTCTTGTCAGGCAGCATGGGCAGTGTGGTCTCAGGCAGCAGGGGTGGCATTGAGCAGCTGTTTGCTTGGGGAATGCAAGGTAAGGGCCCAGAATATGGGCAGCACAGGGTGTGAGGAAACTGCATGGTGCTGGGGTGCTGGCAGGGGTGACCTGCGCAGCACTGAGGGGCTTATAGGAGGTACCCACGCATTGCTGCAGGGGCTGGAGGGATTGCAAGCTACGAGGTTGTGGTGGTGTGTGGTATGTGGGGTGGCAAAGTGAGGTGGGAATTGGGGTGAGATCGTAAGCTGCAAGGCAGCAGCAGCAGCTGGGGGTGAGACTGTGAGTCTAGTAGCAGCAAAGGTAGTGGGAGGAGGGGGAGGCGGAGCCATGGGCCATGAAGTGCGGCCTTGTGTGGATGGAGGTCAGGACTGCTAGCCATGAAGCAGCAGCAGGGATTAGAGCCATGAATGGGTGGGGTGTGCCACCATGGACTGCATGCAGGTCTGGGTGGGTGATGCAGGCAGATGTGGCCCAGGGACCAAGCCACACACCTGCTGCTATTCAGGGCAGGTGAATGCTGCAGAAGATGTCTTCCCATGCAGTGGTACAGATCCTTGGGGTGCCACAAGGCTCCACTGCTGCCTGCAGACACCCCACTCAAACTCCCTATCCACCAAGAGGAAACAGAACCCTTTAATTATACTTATGTACACTCTGTGTCCTATTAGGCTTAATTGACAATTCTTCCTGGGCAAGTGTCTAAAGATCATTTATGATGGCTTCTCATCTCAACTGGTTCAAATATAAGAGTAGGTAAAAAGATACTGAAACAGAAATCATATAAAATTTATTAAATAAAAATAGGGGGAAAATGAGGAGCTGATACCAAGGGCTCAAGGAGAAAGCAGATGTTTTGAGAATGATGATGACAACAAATGTACATATGCACTTGACACAATGGATCTATGGATGTATGATGATAAGAATTGTACAAGCCCCCCCCCAAATTATATATGTGTGTGTGTGTGTGTGTGTGCTGTTTATTGACATATCCTCCATATAGGTCTATACATTTCTGAAGGTGGTATTCCATCTCTCTAACCCTTCCCTGAATAATTCTCAGCTTTTAAATTTACAACACGTCAAAACATTATTTTGACACACTTGAGGGGTTCAGATCATGTGCTTTGAAAACACGCTTTAAGTTTGAGAAACAAAACTAACTGAGAAGGGGCTAGATAGGGATGTGGGATGGATAGAGTAAGGTTTTCTAACAAAATTCTCTTAGATTAGCCCTTGCTAATCTCCAAGAACGAGCGAGTACATTGTGATGGAGGGGAAATCCTCGGTGTTACTGTCCTGTCCTTTTCCTATCTGACGCAGTTGTCTCTTTTCTTCACATAGCCTCCTAATAAGCCCCCGCCATCATCCTGCATCTTTTGATAAAATCTATCAGGACTACCCTCTTGGAACTCAAAGACACAATCGCCATAACTTTCTGAGTTATTTTCTGTGCCTGGAATTTATATGACCCAGCTGACCCTGTTGGAAGTCATTGCTTTGATTGAACCTCTTTTTTTTTTTTTACAGTATCCTCATGAGAATAAAATAAGTATATTACTGAGAAAATCTCCCCTCAGACATCAGCTAATTGGAGAGGCATGTTTAAACCCTTTTTGTTTGGAATCCATGCATGTGTCAACAAGCACCCTAAAAGCAATACTTTTTTTTAACCCTTATATATGGGAGAGATGATGCAGACAGAGGCGGCAGCATATGGAACAAACTGTAAGATGGAGACAATCCCAACAGGACAAACAGAAACTGAAAAGGAGAAAAGAGAACATTTTTCTGGAAACTGCTGTTGGCTATTGCGAGAAGCTGAACAAAGAAAGGGTTAGTTTGATGAGGACTGTGTCAGAGAAATAAGCAATAATTGGGAAAACCAGTCCCAAACTAATCAAGCTTCTGGTAAATGTCTAAGGAAACTGACCCCAGAAGCCCCTCCCTAAAGATTTACATGGAATTGATTTAATATCAAAATGTGCCTGTTTTGGGGCTGGATTGCCTTAGGTCTTATTCTACTTAGGTACATATGGGCAGTTGAAAAGCTTCCTCAGGATCATCAGACCAAGTCAGGGTAGTCCAAAACACTTCAGCTGAATGCTCCGTTCTGTTTGCATTGCAGCAAGCTCATCTAACTGAACAAACAGGTTGGCCTCTTAGGGATATTTCAGGCAATGACTCAGACTCTGTCTTGGTTAGTAAACACGGGTCAATTGATCACTGCCCAGCTCTGCTCGTATTTCTTTACATATCATCTGGAGAATGTGAGTCTGGCCTTATTGGACGTTGTAAAATTGTTGCTGTACATTTTGCTCATTCTACATTAAAAAATATTGAACAGGTTTTGATTTAGTTAATTGTACCAACCTGGCTGATAATCTTACATGTGGGGCTAATTGAAAGGTGGAGGGATAAATGGGTGGTGAGCTTCACCGTTTTAGTTCTCGGGTCTCTTGTTTTGTGATGGTCGCACCAGGGTGCAGCTGCCTTAGCAGTTCCCTGCTTCAGCTTGCAAGATTGACGTCCTACAAGACATCCCCAAGGAGAAGCTACATGGACCTATCCCGATGCAGCCCTGGGTGCTGGAGCAGCCGTGTGGAGACCCCTGCTAGTGCTGAGATGTTTATTTGTTCATTGACTCAGCTTTCCTCCTGCAGTCGGCATCATTGCCACTGTTTTGTGAGGTGGAGGACTTTGTGGACTGGTGTTGGGTAAATGGATTAATGTTGGACTTGTGGGCTTGGGCAGCATTGGGTTGGGATATTTTCATGATGCACATTTTCTTTATATAAAATTCTCTTATACATGAGTTGATGTGGATTTGTTTCTCCAAAGTACCTAGACTATTACAGTTTTCTTCCTCTTTGTTTATTTTTTTAATATGCCTACATCTAATAATCAATTCATTTATTTAAAATATATACTGGTTAATTTCCAAATTCACAATGCCCTAAATAAATAAATTGAGATAGGTGTGATTAAAATGCTGTGCTAAAGTTAGAGAACTTTTAAAAATTACGGAGTTTCTAAAGTTATAGGAAAGATTTCCACTGGGATCAACAAACAATTTCAGGTTATACTGAATGCAAAAGGACCTAGCATCCTTTCTAAGCAATTAACACACTCTAATATCCACAGGGAAACTATATGAAGACACTTAGTACCACGGCTGGCTAAAAGGGCAGATACAGCAGGTTGTCAATTATGGCCCCAGTCTCTGAGAAATTTCAAGAATGACATGAGGTTTCAAGCCGAAAGAACATTTGACCAGACTGTAGTGTACTTTCTTCACAGAGGCACAATTAAAAACTATGGGCAAACCTTATATATGAAAAAAAAAATCAGAAAAATGGCCCTGATTATGTGGGACATCATCTGAAATATCTTTTAGGTTCCTGAGAAAACAGGTAAAAATGAGAAACTGTGTTCTGTGATTGAAGATTGTGAAAGAATAGACCAAATTGAAGCACTCCAATCTATGAGAACAAATCTATGTAGAGAAGTGCAGAGAGCTGATTGAAAAGTTTTGTTTTATTTGGCTGTTCTTGTCTCTCCTCACCCTTCTATAAAAGAGGAGGAACATCACAACATGTCTATGAGCATTAACTTTTTATTTTTTATTTTATTTTATTTTATTTTAACATTTTATTAGGGGCTCATACAACTGTTATCCCAATCCATATACACGTCAATTGTGTAAAGTACATTTGTACATCGTTTCTCAAAACATTTTCTCTCCACTTAAGCCCCCGACATTAGGTCCTCATTTTCCCCCTCCCTCCCTGCTCCCTCCTCCCTCATGAGCCCTTGATAGTTTATAAATGGGTATTTTGTCATATCTTGCGAACATTAACTTTTTATAATCAAGGCATAGCCTTTTGTTGAGCTCTTAGCTTGCTATACAATCATTATACCAAACTAAACTATACCCATTGGCATCAAATCAATTTTGACTCACACTGCCCTATAGGACAGAGTACATTGGCCTAACTAGAAGCAAATTGCCAAATCTATCTCCCACAGAGCACTACTGGGTTCAAATTGCTGACCTTTTGTTTAGCAGCCAAGCACTTAACCATTGTGCCACCAGGGCCTTTAATTAATTTGAGCAAACAAAAACAAAAGAAAGAAAACATAGAGGGAGGGAAGGAGAAAAAGAAAGGAATCAAAGAAGGGAAAGAGGGAGAGAGGGAAAGGAGGAAAGAAGGAAACAAGGGACAAGGGACGTAGGAAGAAAGGAAACAAGCTAATTAGTGAGTGCAAAACCGGAAACCAAACCCTCTGCCATCGAGGCAATGCCGGCTTCTAGTTGGTACGTGAGCACCATCCAACTATAAAAATGAATAAATCCTTGACACATGCAAAAACAAACAGGTTGAATCTCTAAAACGTTGTTAGTCTGTTCTGACTCATAGTGAGCTATGTGCAATAGAGAGAAATGCTACCTGGTCCTGTTCCAGCCTCACTATTGTTCCTACGTTTGAGCCCGTTATTGCAGCCACCGTGTCAATCCATCATATCAAGAGTCTTCCTCTTTTTTGTGGTGGCCCTGCTACATTACCAAGCATGATGGTTTTCTTCGGGGACTCATATCTCCTGACAACCTGTGAAACATCTAAGATGAAGTGCTGCCATCCTTGCTCTGAAGGAGCCCTCTGGCTATACTTGTGTCAAGACAGATATGTTTGTCCTTTGGACAGCCCACGGTAATTTCAATATCCTTCTCTAGCACCACAATTCAAACACATTGATTCTTCTTAGATCTTCTTTATTTAATGTCCAGCTTTCACAGTATATGAAGCAACTAAAAATACCAAGGTTTGGGTCAGGCACACTTTAGTCCTTATGGTGCCATCCTTGCTGTGTTAGTCTGGGTATTTTGAGAAACAAATCCACAGAAACTCATGTGTAAGAGAGAGTTTTATATAAAGGTTAAGTGTTAAGTGCGCATCAAGAAAACATCCCTACCCAGTTCTGCCCAAACCCACAAGTCCAACATTAACCCACTAACCAATATGTCCTACACCAATCCACAAAGTCCTCTTCCCTCTCACAATGTTGCCAACTGCAGGAGGAAAGCTGAATCAGTGGACATGTAAGCGTCTCAGTGCTGGCAGGGGTCTCCACAGGGCTGCTCCAGCACCCAGGGCTGCATC
>NW_022105908.1:11470676-11477455 GCF_000313985.2 Echinops telfairi | reverse complement strand
AAACATCCTCCAAATCTGATGCTGAATTCTTCTTCATATAATCCAGCTTCTCCAATTATTTGCTCAGCATAGAGATTGAGCAAATATGGTGAAAGGATTCAGCATGAGGCTGAATGAAACAAAAGTCAATCCCCAAAGGCTATCTACTCCAAACATATAATACTTTGGTGTAGTGACCAAATTATAAACATAAGGAATAGATTGTGGATCCTACCTATAAATTAAACAGGCAGTAAGGCAAGAGATAAAAGGATGTGACTATCAAAGGGCAGCATGTGGAATCTTTGCGATGATGGGCATGCTCTGTACCCCTACCTAATAGGTGTCAATATCTTAGTTGTGATGTTGTACCATAGAGTTGAAGAATTACCATTGTAGACAACTGGATAATGGGTAAGGGATATATAGATCCTTCTATATTAAGTCTTACAGGTTTATGAGACTTTGTACAATAAACCTTTTCATTCAAACACAACTCAGTAAGCAGAAGTCATAATCAAAATGTGACATGTAATCCACAGTTTTTCGTATCTTTCTGAGATCCAGGGATAGGAATTGGGCACGAGAAATGCAAACATGAAGTATCTCTCACATAAGTTTTCTCTTTTGTAGGAAAGCATTCGAAATTGGGTTATAAGGGAATTTGCAATAATATGTTTTGTCCCAGGATTTCCTTATTCCTTTTTTGTTTGTTTGTTTTGTGCTCATCTCCTCAGATATATATAACATTTCAAATATTCTCTCCTTTTCCCCTGGTAGTCGACTGTTGATTGTACTATGGGCTCCCAGTTACCAAACTCCAATATTTCCTGTCATCTGACTCCACAAACACTGAACTTTTTCTTTCCTCACATTTATTTGTCTCTAGCAATCCGCAAGTCCTCAGGGACCCAAACAGAAACATTATGACCTTTTCCAAATACTGTTTCTCAAAGTCTGCACTCCTCAGCTTTTGCATTTTCTAAGCCTTGTTTACAATTTTCTACCATGATGGAAACGCACACACAAACACATGTAAGAGTTTCTATTACTTATATTAATCATTAATCATTAAATATTTGAAATGAGGTTTCAGAATCGCACCCACCCCTCATAACTCCTTTTTCCAGGAAGGATCAATGGATGAAGAAAGACCACCCGCAGGCAAGACAAGTCACTGGGAAGCAAAGCATCACTTTATTTGAAAAAAACACTCTGTACCTTACTACGGTGCTCTATTATGAAAACTATTTTGTAAACTATGGTTGAAGCCAAAAGTATTACTCATACCTCCTTTTCTTACAAAGACTAACATGTGGTTTCATGTGTTTTCATCCATGTCTCAAAACCCAAGGTATTCCTAGTCATACACTACTTCTCTACGGGAGCTCAAAGCCTGTTCCTGATATGCACGATGCAACACAACGACTTCTCAGATTGTTGCTCAAGACTCACAGTTTTCCTGGCTTTCAGATTTTTCAAGTTTGTCACTGTCTTAGAAGGGCTTCACTAAAGAAATAAATCCTATGTTGCTTTTATATGCATACATAGAAAATTTATATTAAGAAAATGACTTAGCCAGTTATAGATGTTGACGAGTCCAAGTACAGGCAGACCCTAAGTCCATTGGTCAGGTATTAAGCTGGAGGCTTCTCATGACTTGACTAGCTTCAGGGGCTGATGAAACCAAGATGGGCCGGCTAGTCCCTGCAATGATGGAAGAACCCAAGATCAGGAGGTCAGGCTTATGACGGGAAAGGCAAACAAATCCAAAGCTGGCAGGTCACATGGCAGACTTCTGACAACCCACAGCACCAGGAGGCAATACGGCCAGGTTCAGGATCCAGACCCCACAAAAAGCAAGCACTATTTTCAGAATCTACTTATATTGGAAGCAAGCCACATCTCTGAGGAAATGACCATTCAATTGTATCATGGCTGTGACCTGAGTAAAAATATTGTATCCACTCAATCTTCTTGCAATGGATTGGCTGCTCATAGTAGATCCCTTTATGAAGTTGCCCACATAATGCTATGTCACAGCACGGAAAATTTCAAGGTCTTAACTGTGAAATCATTGAGACTCTTGACCCAAGTTTACAAGTTGATAAAAATTCAAACTACCACATTTACCTTTTTGCTACCTAAATGGCAACACAAGTTCCATCACATGCTGTGGCAGTGTACAAAAATGACCATGTGTGGGTAAAGCAAGCACTTTATTCAATTTACATCCATCATTATCCAATGATCTGTTCATCAATTCATTCATTCTACAAATATTTCTTCAAGCAACTCTAGTGCTTTCTTAAACCCCAAGTAGCTTATTTGCAAGTGATATTAAAATAAGCAAACTGAGGACTACAAAATACTCAATACCAATTGCTAAATGCTTCAAAAAATATTAAGAATTTCAGGAGAGTGATTTCAGATCAACAAATCACATCAATTATTGAGTGTATATGAATAGTGCACAGGTGACATGCCCATGAGGCTGGCCCTGAATATAGAATATTAAATATAGAATGTTAAAATTTATGAGGGGTATCAAAAAGTTCATGGAGAAAAAACATTCATAGAAATTTCCATTATCTTTCTATTTCATTTTTCCATAAACTTATTTAAACCTTTTCATATGTTGCTATTATTAGCTGCCATTTTGTCAGCCCCAATCCATGGTGACCTCATGCAATGGAATAAAATGCTGGTCAGTGTAGCATCCACCTCATAATCATTTGTAGATTACACTATTGTAATCCAAAATGTTTTCATTGGTCGACTTCGGAAGTAGATCACCAGGTGATTCTTCCTACTTCCTCTTAGGCTGGAAGCTCTGCTGAAACATGTTAAACCTCGTAGTAACTCAGTAGCTTCCAAAGACAAACCGTTGGTGATTGTGCATGAAATGCATGGACCAAAAATTAAAACTGAGTTTCCCAGGTGGAAAGTGAGAATTCAGCTATGGAACCACCACTGCCCTAGATTTTATGTAATGAATAGATGGATGAAAAGGAGGAAGGAGGGAGCAAAGACAAGGACCCTCAACTATCTTCCTCAGTAGAGAGAACTGAAGGTACAATGGCCTTCTGATAGTGCCTCTGCCCACTCAGCCAAAGAAAGAGTGTTCGTATTGGAGTGAGGGAGAGAAAGAGTAGACGAAGAGAACAATGGGAGGTCAGACTTACAGAGTGAAAGAAAAAGAGTATCATGTATCATGTAAGGTTTATTAGACTTTATGATTTAATAAGAATAAGATCATACAAAATCCCACACATCCAGTGTATTTTTATATAGTGGGATGTGCACTAGATCTACTGCATATTATGAACATAAAAGCAAGTGTACTTACCTATCACCATGACCTAATAACTCATTCTCTCTCTTTACCTTTTAAGAAGAGAAGGTAAAGAACAGATATTTACTGAGTTTTTCTTAAAATCCAACTAAAATAAGACAATAAAGTGTATTCACCAATGCATTTCTGATACTATGATGTAGACTTTTCAACTTCTGGCATATGAGAGGCCAAAACTATCCCTTCTGGACCCAGGATCATGATATGACTCATTTCTCTATTTCCGTAGAACATCCATTGATGCCCCAGCATGCTTAACAAGCAAACGCATGGATTTCCATTTCTATCTCATATCATCTAAACAATATTATCTTAGAAATACATCTTTACAAAAACTTTTTCACAGAAAAATACAAGAATCATCTCAGCTGATAATAACTTGCAGTGTCTGATTATTTATCAAGGGACTATTTGTATATGTAATTAGAATTCAGTAAATGCCTCCACTAATTTTAAACCATTATAAAAAGTTCTACAGAGAAGACAGTAATTGAAAACACACTATTCTTTTGTTCAAGAATATCCTTCTTTAGCAACAAAGCCCACATGGAAGAAGCACACCAGCCTTGTGACCACTAAGTGTCGAAGGGATCAGGTTTCAGGCATCAAAGAACAAAAAACCATGTCATTGTGTGCCCACCTTCCCAATATGATCGCTGAAGACAAATGGGTGCATAAGCAAATGTGGTGAAAAAAGCTGATGGTGCCTGGGCATCAAAAGTATAGCGTCTGGGGTCTTAAAGGCTTGAAGATAAACAAGCAGCCATCTAGCTCAGAAGCAACAAAACCATCTAGCTCAGAAGTACCAGTGTACTTAGTCTGGTCTAGCTGGATTTGTAAGGTAGAATTGGGGTTATGATAGTGAGGGTTGGGGGTGGGTAAGGAAGCATTAAAGAACGAGAAGGAAGTTCTTTGGTAAGGACATGTCCCATTATCTACAGATAGCACCCTGTATTTCTAAATCCACTTAAATAAGCATTCCTTTGTATTTTGTTACTCATTGATATCCCTCACTTGCTTGATAGCCCTTGCTTATAAAGCTCCTAGAGTCAAATCTGAAAATTTCAAGCCAAGAAGCATAATTAGTTTGTGTTCAATTTTTCTGAAAGCCATAAATCTTCTGAAAAAAATGCTCAATCCAATATATTTTCATGTGCCCTGGGACTAAGCAACCAACAGTCCTGGCAGTAAAAGTAAAACTTTTCCGACCACTCTCTCAGATACAAAGACTGTTAAATGTGATACCAGCAGCTGTGTACTTTTAGCCGTTTTCTTTTGAGTGATTTATTGCAACTGCATGTCTTAAATAAAACTTTCATTTCAGATATGGAAATAGATTTCCTTCCTAAACAACTTGTTTTTCTAGAAATAAGTGTTGAGTCAGTTCTGTGACAATGCTTCTCCCAAAAGAAATATATACCACAAACAGCAGCTTCCTGTTTACAGTTAGCTCGTGTTCCTGTGCCATGGGAAAATATCTTCACCATATTTGGGGTATGAAGAAGAAGTTTCCATTCAAAACAGAATAGAACAGATTTCTGCGGAAGGGAACTACCTGTGGGGGAATTCAAAATGTCTTTCTCTAGCTAGAAAAACGCAATTTAAGATAGTGGCAGGTACTCAAACAGATAGCTGCAGCCACTTCTTGTCATAGACATAGAAGTAAAAACACATTTTAGTCATTCGTTTGGAAAAAGCAAGTCCTACCCCAGAAATTGGCCCTACTTTAGAATGCCTAGAAAAATCGTTACTTCTGCTGTTTTATACCAAATAAAATCACTCAGTGAACATGTCCCCGATAGCTCATATTGTGCCAAGCACATAAGGTAAGTTATCTCCTTTTATCTTTAAAATAACTCTTTAAAAGGCATGCAGATCTCCAGCACCCAGACTAAGACATTGAGGACTAGAAGAATTCGATGTGTATCCTAGATCATAGGTCAATAAAAGTCAGGGTTTGAATTGAAACCAATGTTAAAATGCTACCCAAATTAGGCATTTAACCACTGTTCTATCGGAGCTCTAACTGAATTTCCTTTCAGAAGACCTATTTGGTATCCCCTGGGGCAGTGAGGTGGCATCTAGAACGTTCAATCTGGGCAGGGTTTCCTATGTGCAGGAACAAAAACTGTAAAGAGAAATGTTCAACCAATGCCCTTGAAAGTGTGTCAGAAACTTCCAGATAAGATGAAGACCCGGTAGGGAATGCATAGATAAACAATAACCAAAAGCCAGATTTCAAGCTATGTGTGAACTTGATAGCAATAGATCAGGTCAGAAATAAGTGGAGATAATCAGGGAGGTTTTGTAGTTGGCCAATGGCTTGTGATAAATGAGTGAACTTGAAAGAATATTATTAGATGAAAATTAACTCCAGGTGAGATAACAATATGTCTCTACAGCATGTTATTTTCTGGAACCAGAAAACAGCCATGAAGTTCTATGAACTATGGTGCCCTAATTATAATTACGATTGTCATTAATTATAATGTTAGGCTTATGAATTAGGCCAACCAATAGCCACACCACTTACAAGAGAATGAAACACTGCCTAGTCCTAGGACAGCCTCACAATTGTAATGTTTGAGCCCGTTAGGGTAGTCACGATGTCAATCTATATCATCAAGAGTCTTCTTTTTTATTAACCCTATACTTTACCAAGCATGAGGTCATTTCCCTGCCACTGGTCTCTCCTGATACCGTGTCCAGAGTATAGGAGACAAAGTCTCACCATTCTTGTTTCTAAGGAGTATTCTGACTGTGCCTCCTGCAAGATAGGAGGAAGTGTGTTCCGCTGGCCATCCGTGGTACTTTAAGTATCCTTTTCCAGCACCATAACGCTAATGCATCAATCTCTAGTCCTCTTTATTAATAGTCTAGCTTTCACATGCATATAAAATAATTGAAAATACCATTAATTGGATTAGGTGAGTTTAAATTCTTGTAGGGCTCTAGAGAATATCCTATCAGAGATAGTATGATACTTCAAGATAGCACTTAAAATGGTCTTTTCAATTTTATTATGTCATATTAATATAAGAACCACTATTTAATTAGTTATGATTTGATTACTTATTATTAATAAGCAGCATATATAGTCAGGGATATAGTACATATATAAAAGATTACATTAAAAACAAACATTAAAAGCCTACCATGGACTGAAGTTTCCATATACAGTAGCTTTTCTCATCTATTTCCTCTAAGATAACCTCTTTTCATTTTAGTAAAAACACTGCATGATAATACAAAAATATAGAAAGAGAATGAAAATATGCTTCATGTTATTTTTTAGCTAAAACAATTTGGAATTTGGGTGAATTGATGTCAAAAAGAAAACTGACATAAAACTGAAGGGCAATGAAGTAAAATGACTTGGTATAGTTCTATAAATTTCATTGTAATCCTCAATAAATGATTGGATGGGACAAGGCAAATAAAGTAT
>NW_022105908.1:11467579-11469781 GCF_000313985.2 Echinops telfairi | reverse complement strand
TCTCATTTCCCTTTGTTACCTGGAAGAGGTCAGATGTGGTCCTCAAACTGTTATCTCTAAAACAATTGGCTCCACTTTAAGGATAATCTCCCTCGACTTGAGTACCAGTTTATTTCTCATCTCCTCATTGACCCTTGGATCTTTTTCTTTATTTGCTTATTCTCGATTCTTTGTGAAAGGGAGCACACTGTTTAAAATATCCACGAACCTGTTCAGAATTATCTGTCTGATCTCCTTGCCGTTTAGCTCGTTCCTGATTCAGATATACTTCAGCTTAAAAAAGGATGCCTTCGTTGTTTAGTGCTGTTATCATAGAAATAGCTGACGTGGATGAATTTTACAAATTTCTTTTCTCACAATTCAGGAGGCTAGAAGGTTGAGCTTCTAACCACAAGGCCAGTTGTTCAAACCCACCACCCACTCCACAGGAGAGAAACGAGTCTGTCTACTGTAAAAATTTAAAGCCTTGGAGACCCAAAGGAGAAGTTCCACTTTATCCAATACATATCACTATGAGTTAGAATCAACTCAATGGCAGTGAATTTCAGTTTGAAGCTGAAGAAAGAGACTTTTTCCCATTTGTTGTCTTGGGAGGCAGCATTGGAATAATTTATTTTAGAAGAATCAGCAACAGGCTGGTCCCAAGGAGTAAGAGATTAATGATATCCCAAATGTCCAACTTTTCCAAGATACTGTTCTGCTCCATTTCCCCCACAACTCTTCCCTTGAATATAATCACTTACATCCCTGGGTTCTGCAATTCACTGCAACGTTCCATGGAGACTCACAAAACCCTAAGGAAATATCTCAAATGGGTGTGAGTGCTGTTGAGTCTGAAATCTGAAGGTCAGCCATAGGTAAGCCCAAAACAAGGTCCAGAGATTAAAGCCCAAATGACTGAAACTCAAAGCAGGTCTTCTTGATTCCATGGAAGCTCAGTCAGGACAACGAAATAGTTTTGATGGAGGTGTGGTTTTTGTCTTTTAGCAGAACATACACTCAAGGAAACAAAGGATTGCGTCTTAACTCATACTCTCTAGGAAAGAAGAGTTCTAAAGTTGACCCGAAGGAAGCAATGGGTGTGACGTGGTTCACAACTTCTACTAAAGTCAGAATTAAACCCTCCATAATCCTGTCCATTCGTATAGCAGAGGAAGTGCTCCAGAACTGGATTATGGCCACAGGCATAGAGTCCAGCATTATTATACAGCACATAAATTTTAGGAAGGCATTGGTCTCGATGAAGTAAATGTCTGCTCCTGGATGATTTTCATGCGTCTTGGCATGTCTTTTGCCGACTCTCTTCTCTAGATGAATGTTTAATGTCTTTTAAATCTCAAAAGAGATTGACTAAAAACAAAGTCTCCTATGCCAGGTGTTATTAATGTAACAAAGAAAACACCTCCCCTAATGAAATTATAGTCACAAGCATACAGGTTACAATTCCCAGCACATATTTGGGGTACACAATTCAACCCATAAGATTCCTCCCTTTGGCCCCCCAAATTCTCATCCTTGCCATGTGTAAAACAGTTATCCTATTAACCTCACCCCAAAGTCCTCAATCAACTCTAAGTCTAAAATCTCTGAATCATCTTTTAAGTCACAGATGGGTAACACTTTAGGCTTAGTCCATTCTATGGAAAAATTCATCATCTGTGCACCTGTGAAATCTGTATTCTAAGTTATCTCTTTCCAAGTCTACTGGGGAAACAAGCACAAGTAGAACTGAGATGAATTGGAAGGGAGAAGGGAGGAATCAAAGACAACAACCAATAAAAACCACACCCACTACCATCAATTCTATGTCGAATCACAGTGACCCGATAGTACAGGGTAGAACTGCCTCTGTGAGTTTCCAACGACCATAACTGTTTATGGGAACACAAAGCTCTGCCTTTCTCCGCTGGCAGTTTTGAACTGCTGACCTTCGGAATCAAAGTCCAATGCATACAAACTGAACCATTAGGACTTCTGCAACAGGCACAAAACGAGTCCAAAAATCCAAAAGAAGAATTTAGATTAATTTTTAAAGCTGGCCATAATCCGCTCTTCGCGGTGACCATATAGGTAAAGGTATATTTGCATGCCATTTATTGATTCATTGATAGTGTTTCTTTTAAGTGTATTGGGATACTCAACTGTGTAGATCATATCAAATTATGGATAACATTATGAAAAATGGGAATTCTAGAACAATTT
>NW_022105908.1:11461786-11466137 GCF_000313985.2 Echinops telfairi | reverse complement strand
AGGTGAATTTATATAGCATTAAAAGGAAAGTAGGGGTAGTTCCTTCATTAATAACTTAAGAACGCCTTGTAATTATGCCGCATATTATTAATTCTGCCCAGATTGTTCCATAAATGCAATACAGTACTGAGAAAAGCTTGAAATGCTTGGTATTTCTTAATCATGTTAATTAATATGAAAAATAAAATGGCAAAGCCACTCTAACTTACACAATATCAAGATTTACTTGAAAGCCATTGCTTACATATGTGAATATTACATCAAGAAAACTACTTAAAAAATTGAACTATGGTTACCATGGGTGAAGGAGGAAGAGTTTTTTGCTTAGGGAGCATTGAGTTCATTGTAATGGTGGTGCAACAGTTTGGAGAGAGAGAACAATAATGGTTGTACAGCATGAAGAGGGTAATAAATGACACTGAATTATACATATAGAAGTTGTTGAATTGGTGTTTTGTTGTGCATATTTTTGCCAAAATGGAAAAAAACATGAATAACAATGAGTACAGGGGGAAAAATGGTCTAAAATTGTGGCAAAGATTGTACAAATGGGTGAACTATTGAACTGCATGATATGTGGACGAAGTGCCAATAAAACTGTTTAATTTTTTAAAAAGAAATTAAAGCGATTGTGATTAAGACAATGTCATGTTGACATAGATCATATACATTGAACCCAGTGGATAGAATGGAACCTCAAAATCAAACATAAACCAATATGTAAGCTTGATTAATGATTGGTCCAGCATTACAAATCAATAAAGAAATGATGTACTATTCAATATATTATTCTGAGATAATTTTATCTAGTTGTAAAAAATTTAGGGTGATTTTTGAATTCACTCTATTCATAAAAAATAACATTTCTATAAACACTGACATAAATTCAATACAATACATAGGCAAACAATTAAAACATATAAATGCATGGAATGATGAACAAGTTATGGTAAGAGTCACTTTCAGAGAAGGTAAAGTGTCTTGGTTGGAATTGTCCTCTCCCAAATATGCCTATTAGGCTGAGTCATGATTTTCAAAGCTTCGGCAGTTATTTTATGAGGCAATTATCCACCCCTACGTCACCTGTTGAAATTAGCAACTAGTTTATGGGGATTAGAGTGAGTGCAGCACATTTAATCAGAACTCAGGCCTGATCTCATGGAAGAGGAATTTCCCTGGACTTGGGGCACATCACTATTTTACCATATGGGAGATAAAAGAAGGGAGAAGTGGACATAAAAACATACCAAGCTACTACCACACACAAAGAAGAAACTAGAGGAAAGCCTATCCTTTGAACCCGGAGTTTCTGCGCTGGCAATCTCCTACAGCCAAGAAACAGAGAAACAAAGCTTTCCTCTAGAGCCAGACTTTCAAATTGGATTACTAAGCTCCTAAACGGTGAGAAAATAAATTTGTTTACTGAAGACATCAATTTTTGTATTCCTGTAAGACAAAGGTGAATAAAAAGAATAAAATGACATAGGGAGCTTAGCTGTATTTATAAAAAAATTTATTTAAAGAGAAATTTATGCACATTTGGAAAGGTATTTCAATTTTTTGAATGAGTGGTTTTTTGGTTTCTTATAGATCTCTGTATGCTCGAAACATTCTTAAACAAATGGGGGGGAAATTTGCATTCAATAAACTCTCACTCTATGGTAATCATGATGTTAAAAGTCTTCATTTACAATTTTATATGTTCCTCACAAAAATTTTATAAAATGTGTGTCCTTTGGTCTACTTAGTCATGAACAAATTGAAGTTTTCAAAAGAAGATATTTCTAAAAATTGAAGGTATGCAGGAATGTGTGAGGCAAAAAGTATGCAGGCATTTCATTATACCATGAATTTTTAAAATGTGTCTGTGAAGCAAAGTATAAGGCACTGAAAACTCTCGTTACAATTTTGTTTATCTTTATAAGGCCCTTCAGCATCAATAAAGAATAATATTATCTGATATTTTCCATTTTCCATAGCACCTCAGTATTACTTTTTCATGCAAGTAGGAAAATGATTTGCTAACATGGTAAGAATGCTTTCATACATTTTCCTAATAACATGGATGGTGTCCAGGAGAGAAGGGGAACACTTTTTGAAGAATCTTCTGGAGATACTTGCCATGGTTCTCCTTGAATGTAGTTAATATAGAATTTTCCCTGAGAGGGTTTTATTAGATTTCAATTACTCTGGATCTAGCTTGTCTCCCTAGACATTTAAACCGAAACAAGGGCTTTCTATTGGAGAAAGAAGAGGTATTGCAATAGCTACGTTTCTTTCACGTCTTAAAAAAAAATCATCCATTGAGGATAAATATAGACTTCTTCATTACATTTTTCAGCCATCTATTTCTGTCCCTGTTCGCCATGTGGGGCCCTGATCGTATTTGAAATACCAATCACGTAGCTTCCAGCATCCCAGCAGGAACACACAAGGCGCTGCAGTATAATAGAAAGAACACAGCTCAGCAGAGCTTTCAAACTAACAACAGACTATGAAAAAGGAAGAGGCTTATTTGGGGCTTCGAGCAAGGGAGCGCAGCCACTCGTATACCCTTGACCCAAGGAAGGTCTTCCTTCTATCGGGGAAGGTCGTCCTCTTCAACTGGGAATAGAAAGCCTCATCTTTTGCTCATAGAGCATCTAGCCGGTGGGTTAGAAATGTTGACCTTGTGGTTAGAAGCACAATGCATAATTCACAACAGCACTATAGCACCAGGGCCCCTTCATATGGTTATCTAATGCTTCATATGAAGACTAGGAAGCTTTATATTATCAGTAAATTAAATTTCAGTTTATTGCCGGGACTATGCACCTGGTTGAAACTGGTACAAGCTTTCTTAGCTGCCCAACCCCCCCTTAGATGGTACAGGTAGGCTAGAAGGTCCTAGAGTTGGGCAATGTCTTCTTTTCTAGGTAAAGTAGCACTATGGTAATGTCCTTTCTTCTTGGAGAGCAGACCTTTGCTAGGAAGAAACTCTAGGCACATTTTATATAGTTACTTTTCCTCTCCCTTGTCAAAGACTAGAGACATTTTTTTTAAAAAACCAAAAGGGTGGGGCAACAAAAGCAAACAAGAAGTTTTCAACCCCAAGCCAATAAATAGCACCTTAAGCAATTCATCAAAGTTGCTATTTGAATATTTATGGTTGAAACCGTTTCTCTTCTAAGAAAGCTGATTGCTCCTGCCATTCTCTATTAACATTTCTTTCCAGATTTCAGGGCAGTTAGGCTTGGTAGCTTATGTGTTGGGCTGCTAATTGTACGGTCAATAGTTTCAACTCACCAGACACTCCACCAAGATGAGGATTCCAGCTCCTAGCAGGGTACACCTTACCCATAGAGAAACAAAGAATAGAATTACACTAGACTTGTCATCGGAAACAATACGTCTTAGTCCGAGTAGACTAGAGAAACAAATTCATGGAGACGCTCATATGGATATAATGGACAAGAGCAATTGAACATTGAGAAAACATCCCAGCCCAGTCCAGGCTAGTCTAAGCCCATAAATCCGATACCAATCTATAAAGTCCTCTTCAGATTCACGAAGCACATGCAATGACAGCATATGCAGGACAATCACAGGACAGTGGGTAGGAAGTTTTTGGATTCAGTGGCATTGTAAGCATCTCAGCACTGGCAGGGGTCTCTACCTGGCTTTTGCAGGCCCCTGGTTCTGGCTGCATCAGGGTAGGTCCATGTGACTTCTCCTCAGGGATGTCTCACGGGGAGTCAGCCTTGTGTCTTGTCAGTAGAGCATTTCCAAGGGAGTGAACCAAGAGAGAGTGTCTCCCACCTCCAAGGAGGAAAATCAGGATTTCCCAGAACTCTCAGAAGGTCATGCCCACACAAAGGCCTCATTGGCTATGATCTGATTGACAGGCTAGACTCCACCCCTACACATTTAATCCTTAAATTGACAATTATATAACTACCACACTATACATGCAAAAAGAGATAGAATAGGGGGAAATTATTGATCAAATAAAAGCACCAACTTTAAATTCTAAATCCCATAAATTGTTTTTCAGAATTGGATGAGATAGAGACTTTTTCATACAACAAAAGCAGAGGAAGCTCAGTATTAGTTACTTTCCCTTCAGGATATCTTAAAGAAGTTCTTCATGGATAAAAACAAATATATAGGCTAGGAAATAATATCTACATAAAGAAAACAAGTGTTTAACAAGACATAAATGAAGGTAAAGTAGATATAAAATAAAAAATCCTCCTAAGCCACAAGTCAAGTACTCCCTTAACACAAGAACATTTTGTCCTAACAATCCAGCATCTGTTGATGCTCACCTTCCCAACACCCTCCCTGAAGACAAAGCGGGTGCATAAGCAAA
>NW_022105908.1:11449144-11461686 GCF_000313985.2 Echinops telfairi | reverse complement strand
GATGAAACACACAACTTTTCTCTAGCTCTTTGGTGCTTCCTTCACCCCACTATCATGGCCTCAATTCTATGTTACAAATCAGATTAGACCAGAACGTGAACACTGCTACAGATAAGAGCCTGAAACAGGGAATCCAGGATAGATAAACCCCTCAGGGGAAACAAGGAGAGTAGCGATTAGGGGAAGGTTGGGGGAGAAAGGGGATCACAAGGATCAAACTAGAACCCCCTCCCAGGAGAATGAATGGAAAAGGACGGAGGACGATTTAGGATATGGAAAAAGTAATCTATGATTTATCAAGGGTTCATGAGGGAGGGAGGGCGAGAGAGGGAAGGGGGAGAAATGGGGAGCTGTTATCAAGGGCTCAAGTGGGAAGAGAACGCTTTGAAAATGATGACAGCAGCGTATGTGTAAATGTGCTTGACACACTGGAGGAATGTATGGATTGTGATAAGAGATGGAAGAGCCCTCAATAAAAGTATGTAAAAAAAAGAATGAAGAAAATATTCTAAAACTGATTGTGGTGATGATTGTACAATTCTTCTTGATATAATCAAACTATGGAACTTTATGGTATGTGAATTATATGTATGTAATTAAATAACACTGTTGACTTTTTTTTTTAAATCCTCCTACCATGGGAAAAAAAATCCAACAATGACATCATATTGAATTGAAAAAGGACTTCACTCACAAATTCTACCAATGGTTGAAATATGAATCAACATGAATGGTTCTCAAATTATTTTTTAAAATAAGTGACTAGGAGGTATGGTTGTTAGATGCCTTGACTCATAGTGAGCTTAGGTGCAACGGAACAAAACACTGGCCGGTCCTGTGCCACCTTCACAATCCTTGCGATGCTTGAGCAGATTGTTGAAGCCACTATAGTAGTCATCTTCCTGAAGAGCTTCCTCTTTTGCAGTTTCTCTTTACTTCTCCCAACTTCATGTCATTCTGCAGGGACTGGTCTTTCCTGCTGACAGGTCCAAGGTACTGGAGTAATGTGGCCATATTCCTTCCAAGGCAGATTTATTTGTTCTCTTACCATTCAATATTGTTTGTCAGTACCTTACACAAAGGCATCAATTCTTTCTTATACATTGTACACCTTTTGCATACATCTGAGATGACTGATAATAGCATGACTTAGGTTAGAGCACCCTCAGATCTCAAAGTGACATGTATGCTTTGGAACATTGCCTTAAGAAGTAGAGATGTAAATAGCGGCTACATCAAGAAAAATAGCTTCACATTTTGTGGGCTTTATGTTACAAAGGTTTTTCATGAGTTTGTAGCAATTTTTTATTTCCTCTTAGATATGTAGAGATATTTATGGTGCTGTGAGCTGCTACTGACTCATCTCTGACTCATGATGATCTTATGTTTAGCAGAATGAAACGTTGCCTGACTGTGCCGAGTATATGGTCCTTGATATGTTTGGATTCATTGCTGAGGCTGCTGTTTCAGCCCATCTCATTGAGAATGTTCCTTATTTTCCTTCATCCTCCACTAAACACAATATACTTTTCTAGTAATTTGTCTTTCGACATGTTCAAAGCAAGTTAGTTAAAGTTTCACTACCCTTGTTTCTAAGGAATAATCAGATTGTATTTATTCTAAGAGGGATTTGTTTCTTTCTCTTGGCAGTCCACAGGATATCCAATATCACAATTTGAATGCATAACTCATTCTTCTGTCTTGCTGTTTCATTGTCCAACTTTCACACACATAGTACGTGATTGAAAAGACCACGACTTCCGTCAGGCACACCTTAATCATCAAAATGATATTTTTGCTTTTGAAATCTCTAAAGAAATCTATAGCCCCTTTTATTGTTTTGTTACATGCACGGTCTATACTACTACCCTCTGTTTCTTTCCTGAGTTTTATGATGTATGCATCCTTTCTTTTTTTCTTTGACAACCTTTTTCATGAATTTTTCATCTATTTTTTAACTTTTCAATGTATCCAGTAGTCCCAGGAGGGGAGGAGTATTTCCTCTTAATAGTAGACAGGGTGGGAGTTCTTTATCTCCCTTATGCAGTCACTGACATCTCTGTAGTTAGGGGAGGGCGTTGTCTCAAGACCAACCTCACGGCCAGCAAGTCTATTCTGACTCATAGCAACACTGTAGAGAAGGACTGCCCCCATCTGTGTCTCAAACTAAGGCTTTACAGAATTAGAAAGTCTCATCTTACTCCCTGGTTGGGGGAGGAAGCATTGAGCCCTGGCATTGAGCCCTTGGAGCCCTGGCGGTGGAGTGGACAATAAATGTCCCTGTTAACCACATGGTCAGCAGTGTAAAAGCCACCAGCCACTTCTCAGGAAAATAATGAGGCTTTCTACTCCCATAAAGGTTTAGTTTCAGAAACCCACAGGGGAAAGTTTTAATCTGTTTTGTAGGATCACTATGAGTCAGAATCAACTCAATGGCAGTGAATGAATGAATGAGTGAGTGAGTGAGTGAGTGCCCTCTACCTGGCCTTCACTAGCACAGAGAAGGGTGGTTGCCACCAGTCAGTGGTGAAAGTCCTGACTTTCTACAAAGCCTCCTCTGATATCACATCGGAATGAAGGGGAAGTGAACTTTGTTCTGCTGGCAGAGATAAATAGGCCCCTAGATTTACTAATATTCGGCTGGAGTTCATTGCCACCCATCAGTTGTTTAAAATATCTACTCCATTTTTTTTTTCAAACCTGGTGGTGTGTTTGGTTATGCACTGGGCTGCTAGCTTCAAGGTCAGCAGTTTGAAATCACCAGCCCCTCAGCAGGAGAAAGAAATGGCTTTCTATTCCCAGAAAGAGATAGAGTCCTAGAAACCCCGAGGGGCAGTTTCACCTTGTCCATTAGGGTTGCTATGAGTCAGCATCAATTTGATGGCAGTGAATTTGGTTTGGGTTTTTGTGTTTGACGGACCATCTGTTAAGGATGAAATTATAGGGCTCTCGAAGGAGCCCTGGTGTCCCTGTCAGATAAACACTGGACTACTTGCCACAAGGTTGGAAGTTCAAATCTACCAGCAGCTCCACAGGAGATGTTCTGGAAACCGGTCACACTGAGTCCAAGTCAACGGACTTGGCTGTGGATTTCATTTGTCTGGTTTCTCCCTCCCAAGGGGATGGACAACAGAAAAATGGGTGAAGGGAGACATGAAAAAATAATAATAATTTATAAATTATCAAGGGTTCATGAAGGAGGGAGGTTGGGGGAGGGATGGGAAAAAGGAAAAGCTGATACCAAGGGCTCAAGTAGAAAGAAAATGTTTTCAAAATGATGATGGCAACAAATGTACACATATGCTGGACACAAGGGATATATGTATGGATTGTGATAAGAGGTGTACAAGCCCCCCCAATAAAATGATTTTTTTTAAAGAAGAAAGTAGCGGGCTCTCTTTTCATCTTTGTCTACATGAGTGGGATGGGGGTCACAGCCACCACTACGCCCACACACACACACGGTATTTGACTTGAATACAGAAATTATTGTCGAAAAGTTTTCTTTCTTGCTAAACTACTCATTTCATGATCTATAATGGCATCAGAATCAAACTTGCCGGAGAGAGCAGGTGTCAGGGGGCTTTTTTTGTCCATCCCCACTCTGGTGCCCTGGTTGCTGGCTTCCACAGTTCCAAGTCTAGGACAAATAAGGCAAAAACTGAATCCAGGGAACTCACAGCCACATGTTCTTTGAGTCCTGAAGTCCTTAGCAGGTCTGCCTTCTTCTCTCCATCCCTCAGCGTCTGCCTTCTTCTCTCCATCCCTCAGCGTCTTCGTCTATTTGTTTTATATATAAGCCCCAGGATTTTAGTCATCCTGCCAAGTGATGCATTATGCTGTTAATTAAAAGTCAATGGTTCAAAACTCCCAGTCACTCTACGGAAAAACTGATGGGAAGCATTCTGCTCTGGTAAACATTTGCCATCTCAGACACCCATCAGTGGCAATGCTACTATGTCTTATTGGGTCACTATGATTCGGGTACTAAGCTAAGGAATTAGATAAACCTTTTTGGTAAGAGGGGTGGGGCATATTTTTACCTATAACAGGTACCAACAGCTTCGACTCGATGCACACATTGATGAGTGACCATTGCATTTTGGAAAACAGAAACTATGTTCTGGTTTCTGCTCCAAGAAGAGTATAAAACAGCTTGTCAGCAGTGCCCAGAAAGCTTATGAAAAATTGCCCTGAGGACGAGTCCCCAAAGGTAAAGTACACTCTCTTCTTGGATTTGATCAATTGTCATGGCTCTTTTTTTTTTTTAAACATTTTATTAGGGGCTCATTCAACTGTTATCGCAATCCATACACACATCAATTGTGTAAAGCGCATTTGGTCATCATTCTCAAAACATTTTCTCTCCACTTAAACCCTCGACATTAGGTCCTCATTTTTCCCCTCCCTCCCCGCTCCCCCCTCCCTCATGAGCCCTTGATAGTTTATAAATGGGTATTTTGTCATATCTTGCATGGCTCTCTTTTTATAATGGATTCAGAATAAACATCTGCACTATCATTCAGTGGTTTCTTTGTCTTGTTGTTTTCTTTTATGACACCAGATCACAGGAAGTTATGTCCAGCCAGGGATACTACAGTATATATAAATGCTCGAGTACACTTGACTGCTTTTGATGGCACGGTAAGGAAAGCACTGGACTAATACTACCATCTGTGGTTCAAACAGATCGGCTGCTTACCAGGAAATGGCAAGGATGTCTGCTCCAGTAAGGGTTTGCCAAATCTTGGGAAATCCTATTTGTGTTAGTGCAAGTTGACTAGAGAAACAAATTCAAAGACACTCACATGTGTATATAAAAGAGCTTTATACTCAAGCGCAATTGAATATTGAGAAAACATGCCAGCCCAGTCTAGATCAAGCTCATAAGTCCACTATTAGCCCATATGTCCAATATCAATATCAATCAATAAATTCCTGTTCAGACTCACGCAACACATGCAATGACACTGAAACCAGGAAGATCACAGGCCAGTGGGTGGAAAGTCTTGTGGATCCAGTGGCAGTGGAAACATTGCAGTGCTGGCATGGGTCTCCACATGGTTCCTCCAATTCCAGGGCTCTAGTGTAGCTCCATGTGTCTTATCATCAGGAATGTCTCACAGGGAGAGTCTGTCGCTTCCAGTGAGCTATTTATCTCTCATCTCTGTAGCTTCTCCAAATGAAGTCATCAAGCAATGACCTGGTTGGCAGACTAAACTCCACCCCTTCAGTCCTAATAGTCTCAAATTGTCATAAGGTTATGTAATTGGCACTCTATTTAAGGTTGCTATGATTTAGACTCAGCTGGATGGCAATGAGTTAGTTTGTTTGTTTGAGCTCAGAATAGAGATAAGGAGCTACCACTTGTCTGTCAGTTTGTCATACTGTGGTGACTTGTGTGCTGCAGAAAGCTATGTCACTGGCATTTCAAATGCCAGCAGAGTGACCCAAAGTGAACAATTTTCAGTAGAGCTTCCATATTAAGAACAGACCACAAAGAAAGTTTGGGCTAGCCACTTTGGACGAAGCCTCTGAAAACCTTATGCATACATAGCCTTTGGAGCATTTTCAAATACTAAAAGTCTAAACAAAGGAAGCTGAAAATAGTTAGGGATACTGCTAGCAGTTGGGTCCCCTCTGGTCCAAGGGCACTCAAAATATGAAGAGGAAATTATTTCTTTGGGAGGAGTCAACCATGGTGAAGTGAGTCAGCTAAAACCTGTGAGAGTGGATCCTTCAGGATCTTCATTTGCAGATGGAGAAGGACTCAAGGTAAAGAGAATCAGTTGCAAAAATCATCTAATGATTGGAACATGGAGTATGAATTCAGGAAAATTGGAAATGGTCAAATTTGAAATGGAATGCATGAAGATCAATATCCTAGGCATTAGTGAGCTGAAATGAACTGGAATTTGCCATTTTGAATCAGAAAATAATATGATTTACTATGCTAGGAATATGACAATTAAGAGGAATGGTGTGGCATCCATTGTCAGAAAGGCTATTGCTAAATCACCTTGAAGTAGAATGCAATCTGTGATCAGATTATATCTATCTCCCTTTAAGAAAATCCAATCAATACAACTATTATTCAATTTATGCACCAAGTACAGAAGCTAGTGAAGAAGAAAGTGAAGAAATCCACCAAGAACTTCGTTGGAAATTGATCCAACATACAATCAAGATACATTAATCGTTATTGGTGATTGAAATGTAAAAGTTGGAAAGAAAGAAAGAAAGAGGAAGAAAGTAGTTGGAAAATAGGAACTTGATCATAGAAATTAAGCTGGAAATGGCATGAGAGAATTTTGCAAAACCAATGACTTGTTCACAGCAAATAACTTTTTCAACAACATGAGAGGGGACTATACACTTGGTCTTATCCAGATGGAATACACGGAAATCAAATTGACTACATCTGTGGAAGACACGATAGAAAAGCTCAATATTAGCAGCTAAAACCAGACCAGACACCAACTGTGGAACAGAGCAGCAATTGTTCCTATGTAAGTACAGAATGAAGCTGAAGAAAAGTAAAGCAAGCCCATGAGATCCAAATAACAAAAACCAAACAACAACAACAACAACCTTGATTCTATCCCACCTGGATTTTGAGAACATCTCAAGAGCAGATATGTCACATTGAACTAGTGACAGAAGACCTAGTAATCTGTGAGAGGATATCAAGACCATTATTCAAGAAGAAAGCAAAAAGGTCATTAAAAATACCGGAAAGAAAGTATCAAAGTGCATATCAGAAGAGAATGGAACTGGCTATTACATGTAGAGAAGCTGGAGCAAATGGAAGAAAGGATGAAGTCAATGAGTTGAATAGAAAATTTCAAGAAGACAAAACTAAATATTATAACACAATTTTCAAGGACACAGAATTAGAAAATCAAAAAGGAAGAAAATGTTCAGTATATCTGAAATTGAAAGAATTCAAGGAAACACTCAAGCTTTGGATTACGTTTTTGAAAGATTCTATAGGCAAAATATTGAATGCTGTTGGAAGTATCAAGAGAAGATGGAAAGAATCCAGAGTTATTACACCAAAAAGCACTAGTTTACAGTCCACTATTTCAGCAGGTAGCATATGAGCAAGAACCAATGATACAAGTAGGTAGGGTGGGGAAGGGGTGTTGCAAAAGTTGATAGCACATTCAGATAGCTTGCTAGGACAGAAGGGAAGCATGCGTACTTGCACAGATTCCAAGAGGAATCATGATAACTTGAACAGAAAGCGTGTGATCCTGGGAGGATAGAAGGAGCAATACATGTGCATACTGCACAGGCAGCAGGGTGGGAGAGGACAGTGAAGTGGGACTTTCATACACTGGAATGGACAAGAGTGTGTATAGTGGGGTCCACCTGTGGGAACTGCCCATGCAGACAAGAGAGGAGAGAGTGGTGTGGAGCCCAGGAGAATGGAAAGAAAGAGACACTCATGAGCTCGATAAACCTGCAGGGTAACTATTCAATGAGCGTGTCCAATACAAATGAATGGGTACCACCAATGGCATGCAATCCCAGCACTAACTTTTACCTGTCTCCCTTCTGTGTGCTTACCAGGGATCTTGGCACTCACACCCACCTTCCTGATTTTTTTTAAATTATTATTATTTTTTTAATCAATTTATTGGGGCTCATACAATTCATCACAATACATAGATCAATTGTGTAAAGCACATCTATACATTTGTTGCCCTCATTATTCCCAAAATTCGCTTTCCTCTTGGGTTCCCGGAATCAGCTCATTTTGCTTTTTTTCCCCTCCCCTTCCCTTCCACCTCCCCTCTCCCCCATGTACCCTTAAGCACTGACTGTCTTTTCCATCTCCTGCCCTGCAGGAGATTTGCCTCAAGTGCATGCACCACCCACCTCTCAGTGGAAGTTTGCATCCCACTGTGAGGCTGAACGTATCTCAGAGCCTCTTCCAGGCAAAGATATCCTAGAGAGGAAGGCCTGGTAATCTACTTCTGAAATTAGCCAATGAAAAGTGTATGTGATCTCAGGGGTACCAGAGGACTGAGCAGTGCTTTGCCCTCTAGTTCACATTGCCACCATAACTTGAGGACTGCCATGACAGCAACTGACAACGGCAAATTATATGAATGGCTGTTTTACAAATAAATAACTTTTCTCTGTCTAGAAACCGTGGTTCTGTCTGTGACCTTATCTTTATTTATCATTCAGGCTAGGAAGGATGACACATACATACCACTTACACACAAGGAACCCCTGGTAGAAAATACAATTGCTAGGCAGAAAAGAATAAAGATGAGTTGAAGCTTCCTTTACGACATCATGCTGTACATTGTTATTTATTAGGGTAGGCAAATAATATAATTTTAATTTGCTATTGTGTTGTAGTTAGGTGTCATCGAGTTGGCTACAACTCATGTGACCCTGTGTACAACAGAACAAAACACTGCATGGTCCTGTTCCATCCTTAAATTTTCTCCTATGCCTTGAGCCCATTTTTTCAGCCACTGTATCAATCCATCTAGCTCAAGACCTTCCTCGCCTTCGCTGCTCCTCCACTTTACCAAGCAAGATGTCCTCTAGGAACTGGTCTCTCCGACAATATGACCAGAATATATAAGATGAAGTCTTGCTATCTTTGCCTCTAAGAAGCACTCTGGCCTTACTTCTTCAAAGACAGGTTGATTTATCCTTTAGAAGTTCCTGGTACTTCCAAGATTCTTCTCCAGAACCACAATTCAGATGCCTTGATTCTTCTACAGTCTTCCTTATGCAATGTCCAATTTTCACATGTATAGGAGGTGATTGAAAATACCAAAGCTCGACTCACGGGCACCTTAATCTTTAAAGTAACATACCTTATTTTCTTTTTTTTGTTTGTTTATATATTGCTCTCACTTTAATTTTTTGTTTATTTTCTTGCTGTTGAATTTTACGTTTTTGTGTGTACATATTGAAGAATGATCTTTTATCAGATGCAAGTTTTGAAATATTTTCTTGTAGTCGGTAGCTTGTGTTTACATTTTTTTCTTTTCTTTTTTTTAAAATCATTTTATTGGGGCTCATACAATTAACATACCTTATTTTCAATTACTCTAAAGAGGTCTTGTGCAGCAGATTTACCTAATGAAACATGCCTTTTGATTTTTTGATGGCTACTTCCATGAACATAGATTGTGGATCCAAGTAAGACAAAATCCTTAACTCCAACCTTCTGTACATTTACCAGGATATTATCTATTGGTCCAGCTGTGAGGATTTAGGTCTTCTTTACATTGAGTTGGGATCCACACTGAAGGCTGCGATCCTAGCTCTCCATCAACAAGTGCTTCCAGTCCTCCTCACTGTCAGCAACCAGGGCTACGTCATCTTCATATATCACATTGTTAATAAGCTTGTTAGACAGGGTTCTCTAGAGAAAGAAAGCTAGGACACTAATAATTTTATATATATTTAGATAGATAGCTATAACCTAAGAAATAAACAGTTAATTAATCTATAAAGCAGTGCAAATGGCTCAGTGCAATTCACTTCCATAAAAGAGCTAATACACTGGCAGTCCTTCAAGTCTTGAGGACCGCCAGGTAGTCCTCTGTAGAGCAATTCAAGCTATCCAGCCACAGGCAGCAAACAGCAAGCTAGCTCACCAACCGTCAGACAGATAACAGGGTCCGACAGTCCCCAGCTCAAGCGATGTTTACTCCAGTAGCGTGGCAAAGCAGGTCTTTAAGGAACCTCAAACTACAACCACACAGTTCACGGGTTAGGTGTCCCACAGGTAGTGTAGCTTGCAAATTGAGACAAAGAACAAGCTAAGGCAACTGCACACTGGTCCGATCATCAAAGAGCAAGAGACAAGAAAGGTGTCCGCCCTTCGATTAATCCCACATGTGCTGATCGGCCATGCTGGCACAATAAACCTACCTATCACAATATGCCTCCCTCCAAACCTCATGCCACATTCCTCTTCATATAAGCCAGTTTATCATATGGTCTTCTCAGCATGCAAATTGAATAAGTATGATGAGGGGATATAACCTGGTCACCCAAATGTCCTGATTTTCAACCTTGCAGTGTTCCCTTGTTCTGTTCACACAACTGCCTCTTGATCCATGGACAAGTTTCTCATGAGCACAACGAGGAGTTCTGAAATGTTCGTTCTTCTCAAGATTATACATAGTTCATTATATTCCACACAGTCAATTGCCTTTGCATAATCAACAAGACACAAGTCAGCATCTCTCTGCTATTCTCTGCTTTGAGCCAAGTTCCATCTGCCATAAGTAATTGATAACCCTTGCTCCACGTTCTCTTCCTTGCTCAACTTCTGGCATATCCCTGTCAATAAATAGTTGTAATCCCTGTTGGGTGATCTTCAGTAAAATTTCACTTGTGTGTGATATCGATCTTGTTCTATAGTTTGAGCACTCTGTTGGGTCACCTTTCTTTGCAATGGGCACAGATATATTCTAGTCAGTTGGACATGTAGTTGTCTTCCTAATTTCTTACCATAGACAAGTGAATGAATGCTTCATCAATGGCCTGAACATTTTCCGTTGGTATTCTATCAATTCCTGGAGCTTTGTTTTTGGCTACTGCTTCCAGTGGAGCTTGAACAGCTGCCGTCAGCACCATTGGTTCTTGCCCATATGCTACCTCCTGGAATACCGATATGTCAATTAGTTCAATTTGGTACAATGACTCTTTCCATCTTCTTTCCATCAGCGTATTCTTTCCATTTTCTCTTGATACTGCCTGCATAACTCAATATTTTGCCCATAGAACCTTTCTATGTTGCTCTCCAAGGCTGGAATTTTTCCTTGAGTTCCTCCCATTTCAGATATGCCGAGTATATTCTTCCCCTTTGGTTTTCTAATACCAGGTCCTTCTTGCAATATTTGACATTGTCTTATTGAGCTGCCCTTCAAAATAGTCTATTCAGCTCTTTGACTTCATTGTTTCTTCCACTTGCTTTAGCTCCTCTATGATTAAGAGCAAGTTTCAGACTCTCTTCTGATATCCAGTTCTGTCCTTCCATTCTGTCCAGTCTTTCTCATGGCCATTTCCTTTCTTCCTGGATCATAGTCCTAATGTCCTCCCACAGGTCATCCGGTTTCTGTCATTAGTGTTTAGTGGATCAAATTGGTTCTTGAGATGTTCTCAACATTCAGGTGGGATAGACTACAGGTTGTATTTTGGCTTTCGGTGGTTTGTTTTCAATTTTCTCCAGCTTTATCTTGAACTTCCAGAGGAGCAATGGATGCTCTGTTCCACAGTCAGCCCCTGGTCTGGTTTTAGTTGTTCATATTGAGCTTCTCCACTATATCTTTCCACACATGTAGTCCATTTGATTTCTTTGAATTCCATCTGGAAGAAATCCATGTGCATAGTTTCCTTTTGTGCTGTTGAAAAAAGGTATTTGCTATGAACAAGGCATGGGTTTTACAAAAGTCTAGCTTGCCATCTCCAACTTCACCTCTATCATTAAGACCGTATTTTCTAACTACTGTTTCTTTCTTTTTGTTTCCAAGTTTTGCATTCCAGTTGTTAATAATTATAAATGCATCTTGATTACATTTTGATCAATTTCTCATTGAAGTCATTGGTACAATTCTTGAAAACCTCAATCTTTTCTTCATTCATGAGGCTGTTGGTCTGGTTGTGGAGATTTTAATGTTCTTTATGTTGAGATGTTATCCACTCTCGGGGCTGTAGACTTTGATCTTCATTACTAATCCAAACTCTGGCTAGGTTATCTCACTTCGTTTGGATTTACATTTTGGAAAACTATAAAGAAGTGAGAAATTTGCCTCTGTCATACAATAGTAGATACATCTAATTTTATCATAAATGAGCTCATAAGAATTAAAGTGCAAGTGAAGCTAACATTTGAGTAGATTAAACAGTCATGCAGGAAAAATATTAAGCTTTCTCTTCCCACAAAATTACAGTCTTGGAAACCCCCAGGCAGCTCTCCCCTGTGGTGCAGGGTTGCTCTGAGTTGGCATTGACTCCGTGGTGGTGAGCAGTGAGTGATAAACAGTCATAGCCACAAACCAGTGTGAGAAGCATGCAAAAACCCAGGGCTGTGAAGAGGAATGGCAATCATTAGCATCACTAGACATGTGTGGAAAAGAGAAAAGTTAAATATGTACACACACACATAAATACATAATATGTATGTAAACTCAAGACACATACTGAAAATGTGAATCTGGTTATTACTATACTTTGAAAATAACATGGCAGTTAGAGAGGCCTGAAAGAAATGAAGTTAAGATTTTTCAAAGAGGTGGTTGCTGACTCAAATATCAATTACCTTTACAAATGTTTGTATGGCTATTAATACCTTATCAGGTCTTTTTAAATAGTTTTTTTTCTACCCTGTCCTATAGGATCACGATGAGTTGGCATTGACTCAATGGCAGTGGGTTTGAAGGTTTGTTTTTGTTTTGTTTTGTTTTTAACTATGATAGTTAGGAAAACATGGATCCTAAGAAGTGGAAGGTGTAACATCATTTACTGTAACATCATTTACTGAGTTTTCCTTACAA
>NW_022105908.1:11446279-11449044 GCF_000313985.2 Echinops telfairi | reverse complement strand
GCCCTTCAATTAACCCCACATGTGTTTATTGTCCAGGTTGGCACAATAAATTTTAACTATCTCAATTGGTGATCAGAATGATCTCTTGTTAAGTGAGGCCTGTAGAGGATCATTAATAAATAAATGGGAAGACCATTAAGCTCATAAAATTTGACATAACTAAGAGTAAGACAAAAATAAAATAAAATTCCTAAGTGCATAGGTTAAAGTGTTGACACTTTAGTGCTAGAATTCTAAGCTTCCATGTGTAAGACTTGGGTGTGATTCCTGGACAATACACTTGTACAGCCACCACCTATTGGTCAGTGAGTGTGTGTGGCTGTAATTCTGAATACGTTTCACTGGAGCTTCCATATTAACGTAAAAGCTAGTGATCTGCTTCAGAAAACCCAGTGGAGCAGTTCTGCACACACGGTGTTGTCATTAGCTGGAGTGCACTTGTCAGCAATTAACAACAACAACAAAAGGTACCATTTTTTACCACAAGCAGCTTTGCAGTTGTCTACAGCAAAGCTGGCTAGCCAAACCAACACTGAACTTTAATCCTTGTCTGCTTTCACTCTACATCAACTGCCACCAATGACTACAACTTGTGTTAGGCCAGGTTGACTAAAGAAACAAATCCAATGGCACGCTGATATGTATAAGATGAACAACAGAAAAGAGGGTGAGGGGAGACAGCAGTCAGTGTTAGACATGAGAAAAAATGATAAATTATCAAGGGTTCATGAGGGAGAAAAGGTGGGGGGAGGTGGAAAATGAGCTGATACCAAGGGCTCAAGTAGAAATAAAATATTTTTAAAATAATGATGGCAACATATGTACAAATCTGCTTGACACAATGGATGGATGGATGGACTGTGATAAGAGCTGTAAGAGCCCCCAATAAAATGATTTAATAGAAGAAAAAATGTGGGGGGGGGGGAGGAAAGAGCTTCATATCAAAGAGAAATTGTATTAAGAAAATATCCCAGCCCAGTCCAGATCAAGTCCATAAGTATAATATTAGCCAATAAGTCCTATACTAGTCCATAAATCCCTCTTCAGACTCATGCAGCACATGCAATGATACCAAATGCAGGAAGGTAACAGGCCAGTGGGTACGAAGTCTTGTGGATCCAGTGGTGTGGAAGCATCTCCAGGCTCTCCTACATCTCAGCATGGCTCCTTGTAGCTTGTTGACAGGCAGGTGAAGCAGAAAGAGAGTGTGTGGCCTGCTTCCAGGGAGAAAGAAGAGGCGGGCCTCAGAAAGTCATTAATCTCGGTCACCCTACAATCAAGCTGTGACCTGAATGACAGGCTAAACTCTGCCCACATTTCTATGGACACCATGTTGGCACACAAAAACTGTCACACAACTAGAGGTTATCCCTCGTGTGTCCAAATAGAACTGCACCCCAGAGGATTTTCACTGGCTAATGTTTCAACAATAGCTCTCCAGATCTTTCCTCTGAAGCTTCTCTAGGTGCACACAAACCTCCAATTTTTCAGTTAGCAGCTATGTACACTCACTGTTTACAGCACACAGGTATGCCTGCCTCCTGTTCCAGGAACTGGAAAATAATTATTCTCCAGGGTACCTTGCTGCAAGATGTGCCTATGCAACAGCGTTATGGACAGTGAGGCTTAAATAGAGGTGCATGTCAGTGCCTTTCCCAATTATAAAGTCATAGCTCATAGGCTCCACAGGTGTCTCTAAGGTCATGTGACCTGTGCAATTGTAGAGGGCACTGCTCTCAAAGAGGCCCTGTCCATGACTTGATGCTCTGCTACTGCTATTTTTAAATGATTGGTAATTTTGTACTTGAACTTGTATTTTATAAGTCTGATAGGAAAGTGAAGCATGCATGTGAGCCTCAGGGAAATGTAAGATCCAGGCCTTCAAACATGGTAGATAGTGAGGGTCCCCTAAAATTTAAGGGGCAGCCAGAATCCAGGATGATCCACACCACAGAGCCCCTAAAGAAGCAAGCAGGAGCTGAAAGGTTACAGTCTTGAAAACCCAGTGAGTGGTCAGTAGTGCTCCACACATACGAAGTCGCCATGAGATGAAGTCAATTCCATGGCAACTAGTAACAATGTAAAACCAAAACTTTATATTTTGTCTTCTTCCAAGTTCATGCATCTCTATTTCATTTTATAGGTAATGCAATATTTGAAACCTATACTCTTCAGTAGGTCAATAGCACATTTTCCCTGCTTTTGAACAAGAGTCCTGGCATTTTCTGTTCCTGTAGACACTGCCATCCCCCTTTCTTCCTGACCTGAGCACATAGAATAGTCACTTTGACATTCTGATGGGGGAACTCTGGCATATTAAAAATGAATAGTCAGAATGATAATCTCTGTTCGTCATATTGCTCTTGAGCAATAAACCACCTCCAGATATCCTGTTATGTGCACTATACCAGGGGGGGAAAGTGCTAATTATTTAAGTCATTGTATATCCATTTTTCCATTATGTTTATTAAATCTACAGGTACTTTGAGGCATTTCTGAATTCTCTGTGTTAGCACAAGTAACAGAGAGTGGTTTTAATTGGTTGCTTGTTTGCTTAACTGAAACATGGGTTCACCAAAGACTCGCAGTTAATGAAGATAACATGCCAGCAATTTCTTAATGCACTATTAAGAAGGACTCTAGAGGCTGCAGGAGACACAAATATTGTAGTAGATTTAACAAGCACAATTCCTTGTCCAAATTAAAATTTTTCTCTGAAGGTCAGAGTGCTGTTAGAAGACATTGTGTGTGATATACTTTCCTTA
>NW_022105908.1:11440576-11446179 GCF_000313985.2 Echinops telfairi | reverse complement strand
CATCCCCGAAGTAGCCCTGATGGCATAGTGGTTACGCACTGGGCTTCAAACTGCAAAAGGACCAAGCTGCTCTACTCCCATAAAGAGATACAGTCTTGGAAACTCACTAGGGTCGATATAAGTCAGCATTCACTTGAAGGCAGTGTTTGGAGTGAGTCCGCCCTGAGAAATTCCCCAACCCTTCCATCCACTATCACTTTCATTTCAATGCCATTTATAGTGAAGGAGTTCTGGTAACCCTGTCTGGTAAGCATTGGACTGCAAGCCGCAAGGCTGGTGGTTCAAACCCCAACCACCCTGCAGAAGACGGGGTTGTCTACCTATGAATCAGAATCTACCCCAATAACAATGAATACGGTCTTAGGGGTTTACCATGTATAGTGCAGTTCACTATCTAAACAATATTATATCTTTGTTTGTACTATTGTCTTTATGTCCTATAAACTGATATGTAGGATGCATACAGGTAGAAGTACTTTCTCTTGCTTACCACAACACAGTCCATATCCACACAAGTGTCTGGAACATAAGAGCTATGCAAGAAATACTTGTGGAATTAGTAAGTGAAGAAAGAAACTGATTAACGTCTATCAGCCCCCCTCTCCATTAGCAGAGCAACCTCGCTTACTTCACCAAATAGAAGTGGGGGAAAAAACACTTCTCAATAATTTCCATGGCAAGTTATATACTGGCAAGTGGTTTGTAAATTTTGCCAGTGGGGGGAGGGTATTTTTTTACCTAAGTCTTAAATGTACAAAACTGTGTTTCCACCAAAGCAAAGGAAATCTCCTTGCCATCAGGTCACAGGAAAGAGGAAGGAACTGAAAAGTCCAAGACTTGAAACTTCTAAGTCCCCTGGAGTTTCAAATAACCAATAATCTGCAATAGCACGGTGTACAATTTTGCATCTAAGCTCTTTTGTGAACTTCCATCTTCCAGAAGTTGTAGTTGAAACCGTGACATAGACATAATACACGATGCAGACATCACATACTACAGAAACCATGATTAGAGAGTATTAGCTCTATACTTTCCACCTTCAGTTAGAACCCATTATCTCTGCAGCTTGCAGATGAAACCATCTTAACCCCAGATTTTTAGATGTGCTTTTTCCAAATATCTGGTGCGTATTTCCTAAATCTTTGATCCATTGCTTTGAGTATGTAATCCATTTTATCTCTTCATTCCACATATAAGTACCTCATTTTCACTTCCATTCAATTGGATTGAGGCCACGCTCTTCTTAAAATTTCTATTTTTCTCTGTTCATACCAGCTGATAGCTGTGAGCAATAAGGGTTCTTTTATAATTTGAAGAAGTCCATGAGTAGTGCAAGCAATTGACACAGCTGGCTTCTAGTTGAAAGGTTACAGGTTCAAAAACACCCAGAGGTCCCTCAGAAGAAAGGCCTGGTGATCTACTTCTGAAAAAAGGATCCATTAGAAACCTATGGAAAACTGTTCTACCCATGGGGATGCCATAAATCAGGGTAAACTTAAGAGCTACAGATTTTATTTCTAAAATTCAAAGGCCAATGTCACTTTTACAAATGACAACATCTCTTTTACAAATGACAGAGAGATGGCTAATAAGCCATTTAGCAAGGCATTTTCTTTCTTCCTTTTTAAAAAAATAATTTTATTAGGGACTCATACAACTCTTATCACAATCCATACATACATCAATTGTGTAAAGCACACTTGTACATTCATTGCCCTCATCATTATCAAACATTTGCTCTCCACCTAAGCCTCTGGCATCAGCTCCTCATTTTTCCCCTTCTTCCCCGCTCCCCGCTCTCTCATGAACCCTTGAGAATTTATAAATTATTATTTTGTCATATGTTGCCCTGTCTGACATCTCCCTTCACTGACTTTTCTGTTATTCATTGCCCAGGGAGGAGGTCACATGTAGATCCTTGTAATCAGTTCCCCCTTTCCAACCCACCCTCCCAGTATCGCCTCTCACACCACTGGTCCTGAAGGGATCATCTGCCATGGATTCCTGTGTTTCCAGTTCCTATCTGTACCAGTGTACATCCTCTGGTCTAGCCAGATTTGTAAGGTAGAATTGTGATCATGATAGTGGGGGGGGAGGAAGCATTGAGGAACTAGAGGAAAGTTGTATGTTTCATCGTTGCTACATCACACACTGACTGGCTCGTCTCCTCCCGAGACCCTTCTGTAAGGGGATGTCCACTTGCCTACAGATGGGCTTTGGGTCTTCACTCCACACTCCCCCTCATTCACAATGATATGATTTTTTGTTTTTTGATGCCTGATCCCTTCAACTAGCAAGGCATTTTCACAGCATGAGAGCCCACAGTGCCCCTTGAAACTGTGTCGGGGGCATTCAACACTGATTTAGTAATTAGAGCAGCAACATACAAATATGATCTAAATTCTTACAAATATATTCTGCAAAGGAAACAAGATACACTTGCAAAACACACACACACACACACACACACCACAAACCATTGGAAATAATGAGGATATTAATGATCAGGATATGATTAAGTGTCCCAAATCTACTATAATCATTATTTATAGGACAACACGACTTTCAGGAGTAAATAATGCTATATTTTTTCATTGAACATTGACAGTTAAAACAATAATATTTCTAATGTCTACAAAGGCCAATGGAAATAGATATGTATTTTATATGCTACAAATAGTTCCTATTTCATAGTCATAATTTCCATAGCTCTTTTCTGTACATTTCATTCTCATAATGTCCCTGTAAAGTGATTAGATTATTATCAATCCAACTGTACAGGTGAGAAAATTGAGATGGAATACATTTAAATGACTTGCTCATATTTCTTTATTTAACTCCCACTTTGCCATCAATACAATAAAATTCCTTTCTTGGTTTAAAACTCAGTCAGTTATAACAGTTGGATGTTTCTATCAAAAAGAGAGTTGTCTTTATTTTTTGTCTAATTTGAAAGTCTTTATTTTTCTATAGTAACAAATTCTCCCACCATTATATGGGTTGTTTGTGTGGGAACACAGGAAATAGAAACTAACAATGAGACAGTGCTATTATATACCAAAAATCAAACTTATGTCAAGTTGACTTCGCTTCATAGCAACCCAACAGGACCATGTAGAACTGATCCTGTGGGTTTCCAAGACTGTAACTCTTTATAGAGTAGCAAACTTTGTCTTTCACCCAAGGAGCAGCTGGTGGTTTTAAACTGCCAACCTTGTGTTTACCAGCCTAACTCATAGCCACTATGCCACCGGGGCTCCATAGCTCTAACTTCTTGGAAGTATGAGAGGGGTCAAACTGGTGGTTCAGAGGTAAAATTATCTTCAGTGTAGGAAATGTCCCACAACTCATAGTGGGCTACACCTTGAACTACTAACCACAAGGTCAGTAGTTCGAATCCATCAACTACTTTGCTAGAGAAAGATGAGGCTGTCTACTCCTTTAAAGATTTAATGTCTCAGAAACCCATAGGGGCAGTTGCACTTTCTTCTATATGGTTGCTGTGAAATGGAATTAGCTCAATAAAAATGAGTTTTCTTTTCTTTTTATTTTGGGGGGGGGGACTTGGGTTCAATACTTGATCAATATTCCTCACACATATCCACCACCCTTCTGACACTAGAGGCATATGTATTGCCCTAATACTGAACAAGTTTCGGCAGTTTCCAAACAAAAATGAAATATGGAAAACCAAACCAAACTCACTGCCATTGACTTGGTACCAACTCATAGCTATAAGACCTACTAGGACTAATCCTCAAGGTTTCCAAGCCTAGGAACCTTCATGGGACCAGAAAGCCTCATCTTATTCCTGTGGAATAACTAGAGGTCTTCTACTGCTGACTTTGAGATTAGGAGTCCAACCCATAACCCATTACAGGGCTCCTTTATTAGGAAGAAAGACCTTGTAAGTTACTTTGTAAAATCGCTCAATGAAAACCCTGTATATCACAATGATCAGTTAACATAAAGGATCTTGGAATTAAATATTGCATGAGGTTACCATGAACCCAGGAGCAACTTAATGGAAACTACTAACAACAACATTTTCTTTGCAGCTCAGAATTCCAGAAATAATCCCTTCTCCCCCAGACATTAATATGCTAGATTTTAATGTGAAGGAATGGGACAGAAATATTGTGAACATAAAGATGTTAAACTAGTAACTCTGGGATAGAACAAAACATAGAGTTTTAGCCAGATAACTCATCCATTCACAAGAGTTGATGCTAGTAGCAAGGACAAATGTATCTGCAGTTTTATTCTAGAAAACAAAAAGGCTGAACCCGTAATACAAAGATCCTTCCTTATACATCAAGGGCCCATTTTTTAGAAGGCAGGAAACTTATCACTGAATGAAACCTCCTGTTTAAGAGAAACATTTTTAGCTTTAATGACTTTGATGCAACTAGAAATGTTGGCCTGGAAGCCAGAAGTGGTGTTTTATGAAGTCGAAGATGTAAGGATCATCCATATCAAGTGGACCAATTATATACTAAATCCATTTTTATCTCTGAGAGAATATTCTGTTCTCTGAATTGAATAAGGCATGGTGTAAATATAGATGAATTTGCCCAAGTCAAGTCAACAAAGTCATGAGCTCAGGGCACAGAGTGGATGTATCAATTTGGAATTTATTCAGCGGAAAGCAAGAGAAACACTTACACAAGTGGAAATAAATCGGGGTTTTTGTTTGTTTGATATGAAATTCCGAGAGGAAGTGGTTATTTGTGGGATTTTTTTTCCTGTTGATTAGTGATGCTATCTGGCACATTTTATTCATATTTATGTTCCACATTTAACATTGTATTTATTGACTTTTGCTACATAAAAAACGATAGTTTAATTGACAACAATTTATTACCTCGTGTGAACAAATCAGTTAGGCAATTCTTGATTAGGATGGGCCCAGCTAGTCTCAGTGGTGAAGCTCATTCAGGTATTCGGAATGAACGAATCAATTGGGTGGCTAGATTGGGGGTTTGGGTCACACTGTCTCACATGGTTAGGATCTTGACTGGCACACCTGGGCTGACTCTGTCCCACATGGTTTGTAATCACGCATCAGGTTAGCTTGGGGTTGGACTCATTCCTGGGCAGGAATCCAAAGGATTCTAAGCCTAAACTTGAAGACACCCTACACATTCCCACTCATTCCTTCAGATACCTGCTCAGCACAGAAATAAAGTTCAAGAATAAAGATGTGAATCATCTTGATGAGAACAACAACAAACAATGGATACAAAAAGGAATGGTTGATAATATTGCAAATAAGTTACTATGGTTCTATAATCAAAATATTGGATGACACAGAAAATATCAGAAGAAGATGGAAGCAATTAACAAAGCCATTGCACCAAAAAGAACAGGTCGACAGTCAAATATTTCACGAATGATGTGCTAACAAACTACTGATATTACCGTAACTGAAGATCCCTATGTGAAGAAATTTGGAAGCGTGCTACTTGGCCAACTAGCTAAAAATGATCCATATTTTTGCCTCTGCCAAAGCAAAGTGACCTAAATGAAATCAGAAATCACTGAATAATGTTATTAATGTCACATACAAGTAAAATGTCACTGAAATAATTCAAAACCAGTTG
>NW_022105908.1:11436340-11438251 GCF_000313985.2 Echinops telfairi | reverse complement strand
GTGATGCACATTTTCTTTGCATAAAACTCTCTCTTATACGTGAGTTGTTGTGGATTTGTTTCTCCAAAGTACCTAGACTAATACAGCAAGCATCAAGCAACTCACTCTGTGATAGTGCACCCAGTAGCATTGCCTGGGAAGGTTCTCTCTGGTCACAGTGAATTCTTTCATAAAAGCAGTTTTGTTTGAACCATGTTTTTTTGTGATCACAGATTTAAGAGAACAGCATGCAGCTATGAAATTTTCTTTTCTGACTGGGAAAAATGTGGCAGAAACTGTTGTGATGGTGAACCCAGCTTACAAGGACAGTGCTATGGGAAAAACTCAAGCATGCGAGTGGTTTTCTTTTTTCCAAAAAGGTGAAATGTGGATTGAAGACAAACCGTGTTCTGGACATCAGTCAACCTCCTAAATGGATGAAACTGTGGGCTCGTAGTGTATTTGGAGTTTGTTCCACCAGGTTAGACTGTTAATCAAGCTTTCTATTTAGAGGTTCTGAAAAGATTGCGTAACAGTGTGCAACAAATAAGGTCTCATTTGTGGCAGACAGGGGACTGGTTTTGCCACCAAGATAATGTACCTGCTCATGCAGCCATCTCAGTGTGCCAGTTTTCAGCACAAAACAGCATGCCTTTCTTGCCCCATGCAACTTACTCACCTGACCTGACTCCGTGCAACTTCTTTTTGCTTCCATGGATGAAGAAGAACATGAAAGGACAGCAATTTAACTGTGTAAAAGAGGTGAAGAAAAAAAAGAGGGAAGTGCTGTAAGCCATCCAAATAAACGAGTTTGAAAAATGTTTCCAAGAACGGAATTGCATATTTCACAAATGTGATTAAGTATAATGGGGAGTTCTTTAAAGGTGATAAGGTTGTTTTGTAGTTAAAAAGTAAATAAAAAATAAATACATAGCTGTGAACATTTTTTTCTGTTGTTTTTTTTGGGGCGGGGGTACACATATAGATACACATAGGAGTCTTAGTGATGTAGTGGTTATGAATCGGGCTGCCAATGGAAAGGTCAGCAGTTAGAATCTACCAGCCAGTTCTGTGAGAGAAAGATGAGGCTTTATACGCCCATAAAAAGCTAACAGCCCCAGAAACTCACACAGGCAGGTCTACCTTGTCCTACTGGTTCGCTTTGAGTCAGAATAGACTTGATAGCAGTGCTTGGCTTTATAGATATACCTATACCTATACAACCATATATTTATGATATTTATGAGGGTAAACAATGAAAGTATTGCCATTGTTTCCATCTAGGTCTATGAATTCTATAGGTGGTGTTTCCTTGTCTCGAGCCTTTCCCTCCATCTGTCTGTCAGTTTGTCGTACTGTGAAGGCTTTTGTGTTGCTGCGATACTGTAAACTATGTCACTGGTACTTCAGATGCCAGCAGGGCCACCCAAAGTGAATAGATCTCAGTGGGGCATATGGTCTATGAAGAAGGACTTAGTCATCCACTTGGGAGTCGCCCCCAAAAATCTTATGCATAGCTTCAAAATCCTGTCAGATCCTGAAGCCCTAGTGATGGGAGCAGCACATTGTTGGAGGCAGTACCTGAGAAGGGGCCTCTCTGGTTGGAAAACACGACACGTGACTGAGCAGGGGCTGTTTTCTCCAAGTAGAGCAGAACACGGTGATGTGAATGCAGTAAATAAAGCCTGTAGCCGTGGAAAGGTTTGGGGATCTTCATTTGCGGATGGGGCACAACTCAAAAGGGGAAGAAACAGCTGGGGAGTCCTAGGCAAGTCCAGCTACTGGCCCTTCAATGATGCCAAAACATTATTTTTATATTGGAGCACCCACACGTTCAGCTAAATAACGGCTACTCATCCTGAAAAACAGCCCGCACACCTCTAGACTCAGGGAGGGTTGCTTTGAGCTTTGCTTTGACATTTCTTTTCTTTT
>NW_022105908.1:11427831-11435875 GCF_000313985.2 Echinops telfairi | reverse complement strand
TAAAACATACGTGTGCATATCTCTTAGCCATAGAAGATGGTCATTTCAAAAGCTGGATTCGTGTGATGTGTGTGTTTCTGCCTTGACTAATGACGGTAGATGCTAAGCAAAGGTTTGCTGAATGATGACTCAAAGGCTGAATTCATCTTCAACTTGGGAGGAAAAACATTGCTGCTTTACAAACTAAAGAATGAACACACGTATTGAATGAAAACATCACGCTTGACTGAATGCTTTCACCCAGAAAAGATGTGAACCTTTTTTAGATTTATGAATTTGCCCTGGAAAATGAAAATACTAATTATCTGTAGGGCTTGTCACTATATCCTGTCCCCTAATATTCTGAGAGCTTTCTTAATGATATCAGTGAAGACAATACTCACGGATCTAAGGGATTCATTCAAATTTCATCAATCCAAATCACGAGTCTAAGACTAATTAGATCAGACCAGTGCTCTTGTTTAGCTTCGTTTGAACTGAGCTAACATTGAACCTCTGAACCATATGTCCTCTCGATGCTGTGCACAGCCATACATATTCTGAGTAATCCACACATGTTCTTGGAACCTCAAATTAAAACATTAAATAAAATTATAGTGTGGGTGTTGACTCCAAATCCCAATTCATTCATTTATACCAGATTATATACATAGTAAAATTCAGTATTCGTAACTTGGTCTTTGTTATAATTAAACCCAACAAGTGAATTTATTAGCTTTTTTTAATGAAAATATTCTTTTGGAAAGATGTACTGAACATTTCTCTTCCAATTCTATGGCCTATCACTCCCTTTTCAGAAACAAAAAATGACTCAGAGCACCCCTGGCTATTGAAAGGTTTTGTACTATATCCTATAATCCAGGATAAAGTGTAGGTATCTGCTTTTGGTTCCCCCCTGCATCATTCCAGTGCCTCTTTCAGGAAGCAGTATTGCCTACTTTGGGAAACATCGCATCCTTAGAAAATGACCATCAGTGAAATGATTCTATTTGAGAGATGTTCAACATGTTATTTTCTTTAACTAACAAAAATCAAAAACTCTTCTAAATGTCCAAAATTAGAAACATAATTATGAAATGTATGGCATACACATTATGAATCTCTAATTCTGGCTTATTTTCTTGTCTCTCTTTCCCAGGCATCCTCTACTAGCAGTGACTTTTCATTGTCCTGCAGTTATTAGAAGCAAGGTTCACGATTTCATCAAGCTAATTACATCTACACTTATCTGCCCTTCCTGTCCATTATGAAGGAATTAATGTTCAAAGCCCAACTTTTCCCATTTACTTTTTATCTCTTTGAATCCCATTTTATTAAAGGAATTTCTATTCCACTCCATTAGATAATTCTCCTCATTCTAGTTTCATAAAAAAGAGACAAACAAGGCACATCATTTCTTGTTACTGCCCTAATTATCTTCATCTCAAAGTTAAATTTCATAAGAACAAATTGTAAATGCTGCTCTCGCTTCCTCAGCTCTCATTCTTTCTTTCAAAGATAACAACATGGTGTGAGAAAGAAAAATTGATAGCATGAATCCTATGTCGATATTGGGTTTTTCTTATTCATGAAACAAAAAATTCACTTTACGGAAATCCGGACCGAAATGAATTAACCTACTATTGGCTTTTCTTTAACCCAAAGCTTTAAAATGTTTCCTTATCACTTGAAGCCAGGCTCACTAGATTTAAAATTTTTAAGCTAGGACTGGGTGGAGGCCCAGAGACTATCACGTGACCAGTTATCTATTGATCTCAGTAAAAGGGGGAGGGCAGGGTCCAATAAATCATGGTAAGATTAGCTGCTGGTTGGTCTGCTATATTTCTCCCTCCTTATCTCTTTTTAAGCCTCATTGTACCCAACATTCTCAAGCTGTTTGCTTTTTCTAGAATTAAATATTCTCCCTACAAACAAGTTACAAATGTGAGATTATGACCAACTCCGGTTTGTCCAATTCAGGAATTGGATGTGTTTTTTCATGACCTGCAAAGTGAAGTAGGGACAGAATAGAAATTTTATAATTAGGGTGATCTGTCACAGTAAAAAAAAAAAAGGTAGAAGTGGAAAAAAGTTCAGGTAAAAACGCTGAAATAGGAGACCAAGAACAGCTGTATTGAACCCACTTAGAGGTCTAACAGGTGAGACTGCAGGGTAGAGGTGAGCCAGCCACACATGTTGAAAGCATGCAGTCTATACACATCTTTGAACAGAACACCTCCATCTTTAAGCAGAATGCCAGCCTCAATGTCCTTACTTTAATATCATGTACATTCACCCATACTCTGAGATGAATGATTAATCTCTCGACTAAAAACAAACAAACTCATAGCTATTGGCTCAATTCTTACTCCTGTTGACCCTGTAAGACAGGGTACATCTGCTCTTATGGGTTTCTGAGACTGTAACTCTTTATGGGAGTAGAAAGCCTCATCTTTCTCCTGTGAAGTAGATGGTGGATTTGAACTGCTGACCTTAAGGTTAGCATTACCCACTACATCACCAGGATTAACCTGGTGGCACTGTGGGATAGGTATTGTGCTACAAGCTGCAAGATGATCAGTTACTCATAACAAAGCCTTCAACTTCACTTACTATAGCTATAGTTTTAAAATCATTGAAAGGTTTCAAGCCTGTGGTACTAACCCACCACAAACACACTTTCAGTTACACAGTGGCCTATTATATTGTTTCTGAAGCTGTACATTGTTTTATGAGAGCAGATAGGATCTGCTGATGAATTTGAAAAGCCAATGTTGAGCAGTTCCGTGCAAGGCTCACCCGACAGCATCTAATACAAAGCTAAATAAGAACGTTATGCACCTCTTCAGGCTGGGCTACAAATTCTTAGAGACGCAAAAAAGTAGCTCATTTGTAATTTGGAAACTCCCTGTAACTGCTCAGATAAACATAGGCCTCAAAGTGTTTTGAATTTGAATATTTTAACCAAAATTTTAACCCACCAACAGGAGCCCTGGTGGCGTCACGGCTACCAGTTGGGCGGCAATCTGCAAGGTCAGCAGTTCCAATCACCAGTCACCGTGCAGGAGAAAGAGGAGACGTTTCTCTCCTGTAAAGAGTTAGAGTCTTGAAAACTCACAGGGCAGTTCTATAGAATTGCTAAGAGTCACCATGCACTAGATGGCAGTGAGTTTGGGACTTTTGGGTGGGGGTGGGTGGGGAGAGTGGCGGATGTCAATAACAGAGTTGACATTGTAGCGAAGTAAGATGAAGACTTCTCAGCCAGCCCTTACCTTACTGGATTTCTCAGTTCACTCACTCTATTCCAGGGATCGACAGATTAAGTCCTCCACATGCTTTCTAAATAATGTTGGGATAAGCCCATTCATTCATTTATGTGTGGTCCGTGACTGCTTTCATTCTATAATGTCAAAGTAGACTCTCCTTGGACCAATCTCTTCCCTTAGCTTCTCGACAGCAATCTCCTTGTCCCCAATCCCTTACCCCCTTCACACACACACACACACACACACACACACACACACACACCACATTGTCTAACTTATCTTCTTTAATCTCCTTGTTGTCTGATCCCTCCCCTTTTTATATTGGAGGACCACAGACCCAATTCTGAGTTCTCTTCTCGTTCCTCTACACTCTACCTCATCTATGTATTTAACTAAAAATCGCATCTCTATGTTGACCATTCACAAGTGCTCATTACAAATTCAGACCTCTCCTCTGTGAGCCACAATCTGTGGTTGTTGCCGTTGCCATCCGGTTAATTCAGATTTACAGTGACCTCGTTTGTACACAGTACAGCTGCCAATATTCAAGTATTGAACTGTCTGTGCTACCAATAAACTTCTCGCAGAGTCCTCTGGTCCTCTAGCATGCAGGACAGCTCCATAATGCATCCCTGGTGGCACTGGGGGATAGGTATTGTGCTACAAGCTGCAAGGTCATCAGTTTAAAACCACCATGTTATCTACAGGAGAAAGATAAGGCTGTCTACTTCCAGAAAGAGTTACAGAACCTCAGAATGCCGGAATAGGTTCTCTACAAACCAGCATTGACTCTATGGCTGTGGATATGGATATTTTGGTAAGGAAAGCTGGTCCTAAGTTGATAGAACATTGAAAGAACTATTAGCTCATGCCGGAAAACTGGGAGTCATCAATATCTTCTGCCTTAAGTCAGTGCTATCAGCCCATTGTCAGGATAGATTTTGAAATTCCTCCCTACCTCATTTGATGTCATTTTACAAATGACTATCATTTCCCTACTAAATGGATACCCTAGCCTAGCCTCTATTCAAATAAGTTCCCTGAAGCTATTAGAGGGGATATTTTAAATCTGACCCGTGTTTTCCACTGCAGGAGTCTGCCTGGTTGGACAAGGATCCACACCGCCTCTTTCATAGGCTAGTCTTCCACTCCACTATCCTTTAAGAGCATGTAGGGCACCGAGTTAATTTCTGTTCTGTATTTTTTTTCCCGTTCTTCTCTTCTCCTCAGCTACCTATGCATTCAAGGCTCAGCTCACATGTCAATCCATCAGAGGGGCTTCCTTTACCCTCCAGCAGAAAGCAGGCCCTTTATTATCATCTCTCATCACACTGGACCTTTCCATCATGGAGCATCATGACTCAACATGCATGACTCAACATGCACAGACAGAGGCATTCAAGGTTTATTAGATTTCTTCTGTGGATGAACGCAAATTATGTTTACCTCTATCAGTTCCCTCAGGCAAATGAGAAATTCAAATTCAATAATCCTTTGGGAACCCTCCACCCATAGGCCAAATATCAGGGTAATTGCACAGTTTCAAGTAATCTAGAAAGACTACGTGATCCTTGGTCCTTGTCCACACGGATAATGGTGGGAAGTTCAATGTCCTGGTGGTCAGTGTGTTCCAGTTCCATGTACCACTCTCCTGTGCCCCGAGGGGGCCAAACCTCCCTGGGAAAGCCTTTCAGGTACATACAAAGAACATTCTCTGAAAGATCTGCCATTTCCTTGTGATTCCCATCTCATCTCATCATTTCTTTAAGTATTCTCCTATCCCCCCCACCCCAGCCCTTTATGTCACCTACCTAGTCTCAAGTTTTTATTATCTCACCCTAGCTGGAAGAAATCTTCTATCTAGTCCAGCTGATTCCTTTTTAAGCTCATGAACAGACACCTTTCATTTGTTCTCAGTGCTGCTTAGCAACCTGTATTTAAAAAAAATTTTAATTTTAAAACATCCTCATGAATTCAGCAAATGAACTTGTTAACACATTAATTAAAAAGTCGCAAGTACATCTTCAAATTCTCAATTTCAAATCTACAAATTTATTTGAATCAATCTTCTTCAGTCCTGTTACAAATGAGGCAACTTCCTAATGCTTAATAAATTGCAATTTTTCTACCCATCCACTATATTAAGTTACTTCTAGATATCTTCAGACCTGGTATTCTTCAGTTACGCCCCCCCCCTTTCCTGTATTTTCAGTCTCTCTGCCATGGATTGTTTGCATTAAAATACAAACGTGTTTATTTTTCATTGAAAGTTAAAAGTAACTCTTTTCCCCCCCTCCTCCCCACCCTCATAACCACTTGATAGATTGTACATTGTTATTATTTTCATATCTTACACCGACCTCTGTCTCCCTTTCCCTATGTTTTCTGTTCTTCTTCCCCTTGGAGAGGGGTGTATGATTATGTATTGATCATTGCGATCAGTTCCCCTTTTCTCCCTACCTCTCTCCCACTTCCCCCTACCCTTCTGGTATCACTAGTCCCACTCCTGTTCCTGGATTCTGTGTGTCGTGAGTTTCCATGTTTTATCTACACCTGTGTACATATTCCAGTCTAGTCTGAATTGAGAAGCAGCAATGGGGTCATGCTCATACCTGATTTCAATACAAGAACACTTTGTTCTAACAAATCAGCAGGCTTAGATGTTCACCCTCCCGACACAATCATTGGAGACAAAACAGGTGCATAAGCAAATGTGGTGAAGAAAGCGGATCATGCGCAGTTATTAAAGGATAGATCATCTGGCGTCTTAAGGGCTTGAAGTTACCCAAGCTGCCATTCAGCAGAGAAGCAACAAGCCCACGTGGAAGAAGCACACCACCGGTGTGATCATGAGGAGTCATAGGGACTGGGTAATGGGCATCAGCAGACACATCAACCGCAACCATATTTTTGAGAACGAGCGGGGTTGGAGCAGAGATCCAAAGCCCATCTGTAGACAATGGAACATTCTCCCCACAGAAGGGCCACAGGGAAGGGATGAGTCAACCAGGGTGCAATAAAACATCGATGAAACACACTATATTCCTCTGGTTCCCTGAGGCTTCCTCACCCCCCACTACCACGACCCCATCTTGTTTATTTTTAATTCTTGAAGAGCTTCCTGAATTTTACCTTCCATTACGGGACCACAGACATGATAAAACCTGAAGACTGGGTCACTGTCATTTTGCTTCATTGCTTCACAGGCAATTAGCACATGATGGAAAAAGTTCTCTTGACAACTGTGATTAATCAAAGTCTTCAGCCCCAGCGAGTCCATGGCTCCCCAGAAAACTGGGCCATGGGTGGGGGAGGAGGACAGGGTTCAGTGCGCATGCACTCTGCACACTGCAACGGAAGAACCTGCGGCTCAGGTCCCAGTATTCAAGACCCAAACCAAAGACCGTAAATCTTCACAGTAGCAGAGAGCCTCATGTTTCTCCCACGGAGTGGCTGTTCGGTTTGAACAGCTAACCTGGAAGTTAGTGGATTTGATCTCTTAAACTTGCAGTTAGCAGTCCAACATTTACCCACAAGGGTCACCAGTACAAGGAGACATAAATGGGGCACAGAGGGAGAAAATATTGTTATAAATATAATGTATAGGGTATTTGGACTGTATTGGCATAACACAAATATATTCAGTGATTCTAAAAGAGGAGATTTGAGAAAAGACGAAAGTTGATGGAAGAAGCAAGTAGGGAAAGACACGCCAGCTCTAATCAAGAACTTGAGAACCCAGGTTTGGAAAAACAGCAATGCCTCATGGACATGCAAAGAAGCCACCTATGTATTTATTTTAAGAAAGCATTTATCTGTGGAAAATTATCTTCAATTTCCCTGTGAAAAAATAAATGGGCTGCACAATATTTTTTGAGTGTCAGAAAAATCTCAGGCATGTTACATTGCTGACAGTTTATTGTGGGAGTGCTGTTGTCATCTGTTGCCCATTGACTAACTCTCTGGTGAGCTTGTATAGATGAAATGAGAGGCTCAAGTTTGAAATTAGAGACAGAATCATGAATGAATCTAATCTGGTATTCCTTGTAGTTATGTGATGAGATCTGTATCAGAATGCCAACAAGAAAGAGAGAAGCGTTTATAAAGGCTCAGGAGCCTGAAGTGCTAAATTCTTCCCAAAGGGAAGATAAGATAGATGTAGATCACAAATAAAGGAATAATCGAAAATTTCTGGGACTCAAATAGTTTCTTTCTCCAAAGTAGATAGCCACATCTCCAGGATGACCACAGAATTGGCTCTGAATTTCATTAAGTAAGCAACAATAAGAGAGAAAGGTGGTAGCCGGGGGTGAATATTGACCTGCAGGAGAAGTTCAAGGTTTCTCTCGATCCTTTGTTAGTTCCAAGCACTTCTATGGGTGAGTAGATCTTAGGATCATTTATCAGTGGATAAATGTGTTTACACAGTCAGAATTCTGCAACCCAAGAGAAAAACATTTGCTTTCAGCTTTTTAAATCACCATTCCTTTGATAATACATGGCAAAGGATACATACACAATTTTGGCAAACCAACAAAGAATCAAAATGGAATTTGGTGTTGGTAAAATCAGATTAACATCTTGAGGTACATCTGGAGCTACATAAAGAAACCCAGGCTGGCAAGGAGACCAATTGTCAACAAATAAGAAATGAAGATGCTCTAAATCAAGAAGTTCACTAACCTCTGTGTGTGTACATAGTCCAAGTGGTCTCAGGCTCTGAGGTGGCCCCTATATGATTTACCACCTAGTTCTATATTGTATGTAATGTGTCACATGTTATATATATATGTAATATA
>NW_022105908.1:11424847-11427165 GCF_000313985.2 Echinops telfairi | reverse complement strand
TACCCTGAATCAATGTAAGATTCAAGGTTGATTATACCTGCTTTATCATTTTGAAAACTGGGAAAACATTCACTTTGTCTTATCCCATACATGTTTCCTTGATAGTATTATTAGGAAGAACAGAATTTGAAAATGTCTCTAGTCCAGCAGTTCCTGTTATGCATCCGAGCATTCAAACAGCACTATGATTTTCCTGTAAAACTGAGTAATATCTGTATTTAGTGTGTTTGCCCATGCGGATTTGGAGAGAAAGGGAGTTCTGTCAACGTGTCACTGTTGTCATTCTCTCTGTCAAAACCATACCATCTATAAATCATACCAGGATCTCCAGAAATTCCTCCAGTTAATAAAACAATTTTCAACATTACTTACCATATTTAGTATCCAAACTGAAGAAGGTGGCAGGCAATTTCCATCCCTTAGTTGCTGCTACAAATGAGCGAGTTCACTGGAAACTTCACATTCTGTAGTACTTTATATTTTTTGTGGAAAAATGTTTTTATAAACCATACTTTTTAGAATCTTTTCACCTCAAACAGATGTAATGTCCTACATATTTATTTCTCCATATCTGAACTTCTAGGGATATGACTTGCACTAAATTCCTATCATCCTTGACACCCCTTTCCCAATTTCCAAACAAGTAAAGCAGGTGAAGGAAGCATTCTAATTTCCTTTCCTTACTCTTGCCTTATTTGCTAGATTTTTAACTAAACGATGAGTTCTGCCTTGGGATTTGGATTCCACACTTACTCTTGATTTAAACATCTGGGTCTTTTCATATATGGAGAAAAACAAATGATCTTGTTTCTCAGACACATTATTAGATAACAACATAGCATTAGCCTAACAAGTCTGTTAATTAAAGAAAAGACAAGACTACCCAACTGAAGAACATCATTGTATAGTATTGTTCTTGTTGGCCAAGATAGAAAGTCATTCTCCACCCTCAACTTTTTCTTCTTAAATTATCTTTTAGAGCTATTTATGTGAATATGTCATAGATTAGATAAATTCTCTATCTATTACTACATGATAGGAGGCTGGGGAGATTCAGAAGAATGTGTAAAATGTGACCTAGCTTCAAGAGATGCTTGTTTTATATGTGTTTCTTAGCTCTCTACTTCAGTAATCCTAAGGAATGATTTATTTACATCTCTCAATAGAGTATGTTGTTGTTAGATGCCATCAAGCTGGCTCTGACTCAAGGCATTTGGATGTACAGCCAAACAAAACACTGTCCAGTACTACCAATTCACAATGATTGTTGTTTAAGCCCAATGTTGTATCCACTGTGTCAGTCCACCTTGTAGAGGGCATCCCCACTTTTGGCTGCCCCTCCATTTTACCAAGTATTATGTCCTTCTCCACAGACTGGTATATCCTGATAGCATGTCCAAAGTATAAAATGGGATGAAATCTCACCATTCTTGCTTGTAAGAGGCATTTTGGTATTACTTCATCCGGGATCTATTTGTTTATTCTTTTGGCAGTCCATGAGACTTTCATAATTATTTGCCATTACCATAATTCAAATGCACCAATTATTCTAAGGGTTTTTTTTTCTTCTTCTTCTTTATTTCAATGACAAACTTACACATGCATAGGAGGCTGTTGAAAATACCATGGTTTGAGTCAGGCACACCTTATCCTCAAAGTAGTATCTCTATTTGTAGAAGAATGAAACAAGACCTTGTCCCCTGTACAAAAATGAACTCAAGATGGGTTAGAGACATAAATATAAACAGCAGAGGTATCAGAATCATCCATGAGAAAATTGGAACAAAGTTAAGACCCTGTTGTAAGTCGTACCTACACTATCAAATAAAATGAAGGAAGCACACCAGTGAATGAATGTAATAGATGAATGCGACCTACTAAAAATAAAACAATTATACACATCAAAAGAGTGAAATGAGAGACCATGAGTTTTGAAAAATATTTAACAATCACACAGCAGACAAAGTACTATTTACTAAAATCTATAGAATTCTGTAACACCTCAATAAGAAAAAAATCCAATTAAAATGTTGGCAAAAACATGAATAGACAGTTCACAAGGTACAAAATAGGATTGGCTAACAAACACATGAGGAAAATGCCCACAATCACAGTTACCCGGGAGATGCAAAGCAAAACAATGATGAAATATCAACTTATACCCACAATGATAGCCCTATTAAAGAAACAGGGAGGGTAGAGAGTAATTGGATTACATTGATGGTGACCTTATAAATATGCACAACCATTGTGGAAAAGCATATGATGATACCTAAAACAAATTGGAATGGGAATACCATACCATCCAGCAATACTTC
>NW_022105908.1:11421971-11424324 GCF_000313985.2 Echinops telfairi | reverse complement strand
TACTGGAAGTCCTTCAAATCACAGGGGCTGTTTGATGCAAGATCAAAGAAGCAGACAGCTGAGTCTTCTGTAGAGCAATGCAGGCAGTCTGGCCACAGGCAGCAAACAGCAGGGCAGGTCACCAACAGTCAGCAAGATGACAGGACCCGACAGTCCCCAGCTCAAATGATGTATACGTCAGCAGTGTGGCAAGCAGGTCTCAAGCACTAGCAACACGGTCCATGGGTTGGGTGTACCACAGGTAGTGTAGCTCACAAGTTGAGGCAGAGAACCAGCCAAGGAAGCCACATGCTGGTCCGATCACCGAGAGCAAGGTAGGTGAGGTGGGGCTCACCAACCCATTTATCTCTTTGCTCTCCAACCAAACTGCGACCTTATTAATCCCACATGTTCTTATTGGTCAGGTTGGCACAATAAACCTACCTATCACAGCTCCCTTTATATGTATATCTTTGAAAAATTATTTTAACACAAGAGACCACACCTCAGTTTGGATCAGTTTTCAACATGGGGGGATAATAAGAGGGCCATTCTGTTGGTGCTGTACAACATTGTGCTACAGATCACTGAATCCAAATCGCCATACACTTGTAAAAGAATGATAATCACACCTTATAATTACTGGAAATTAAGTCAAGTTGGGGGAGGAAAGCAGATATGTCTCAAAGAAAAAAATCACACATCAGTTGGTGGGTAAAACTGGACAGAGCAACTGCCAGTAGGGGGTAAAAACTACTAAAAATACTTATTTAGGACTCAAGGGGAGAAACCATCCAGTACTATGTTCCCAATTGTACACTTTTGATCTAGTTTCTTTCAAGCCCTTGGCTACCCAGGCCATGTGCTATTGACTACTGGGACTTTGGACCCAATCCTTCCAAGGGGCACAACATCCTTCACAGGCCACACGAGAAGGATTTAATATGGAAAGTCCACTAAGTCAATTGTGATTTACCTGAAACTCACCTGTAGCAGAATGAAGTAACCAACATAGTCCTTTGGAGTTAGGGTTGAAGTGTTCTAGTGTGATAAGAAGCAGATGACTACAATGTCAAGGTTAGAGAATTGGTCATAGCTGGACATCAGTTTGGATCTCTTGCTTGGATGGTGCCCAATGAATGGTGGCCTGGAAATACCATATCTTTACACTTTTAATGCCTCCCTTTCTTTCTTATGACATGTATTAATCTGGTAGGCATGATTCTCCCTTTTTGCATAAGTGTTATTGAAAGTTTTGCTCTATCATCAACCTCTATTGTTTGAGTAAATAGTGAATATGTACAAGTCAACAACTCACATATTGCAGTCTGTAGTCAGCTTACTTTCAATGATTTCTTTTCTAAACAGTGTTTTAAATTCTATAACAGTGGCTAAATTAATGACACTATCTATCAATAGAATTAACTTTTGCCCCAGAGGGATAATCTATAATGTTCTCTATCATAAAATAATAATGATGTCTCTAAAGTGAACCAGAGACATATATAAATGATAGATCTATGAATGGAGTTTGGGCATACACTTAATTCCAGTTCCAGTCTAAAAAAAAGTTAGTTCCTATGGCATTGTTCTACTCAACACTCACCTTCATGAAGAGATCACTGAAGATAAGAGTGCTTTTGCAAAGTGTGGTGAAGAAACTAGATGGTGTCCAACTGTCAGAAAGAATAGTGTCTGGGGTATTAAAGACTTGTATTAAAACAAGAAGCCAACTCAGTGAGATATCAACTAAGTCCACATGGAGAACGCACACCAGCCAGTGTGATCCAAGCATTAGAAACAATAAAATCAAATTCAGAAGGAGGGAATGTTATGCTAGACCAGGTTGACTAGAGAAATAAATCCAGAGACACTCACAGGTGTGCAAGGGAGAGCTTCATATTGAAGAGCAATTGTATATTGAGAAAACAAACCAGCCCAATCCAGATCAAGTCTAGAAGTCCAATATTAGTCCATATGTCCGATATTAATACATAAATTCCTCTTCAGACTCATGCAGAACATGCAATGATGCTGATGCAGGAATATCACAAGCAGGTGGGTGAAAAGTCATGTGGATCTAGTGTAGGTGGATGCCCCTCAGCACTGCTCCTCTGGCTCTCTGTGTGGCTCCTCAACAGGAAAGTAAAGCAGAGAGAGTGTGTGGCCTGCCTTCCAGAAGAAAGAGAGGAAGTTCCCAGAATCCTCATGAGAAGGCCACACCCACAAGGATGCATCATCAAGCTGTGACCTGATTAACAGGCTAGACTCCCCACCCCTTCACTCTTAATAGTCTCAAGTTGACATGACATTACGGAACTACCACAAATGGCATCAGTTTAAATTGTGAACACCTGGTTTGCAGAAGGCAATG
>NW_022105908.1:11419468-11421756 GCF_000313985.2 Echinops telfairi | reverse complement strand
TTTTTTTTGCAATTGAGGGCTCTGGCTAGCCTCAGACCTTCAGATTTGAGTTGAACTGAGCTGGGACACCCTTTGATATGAAATTAATTCTTGATATAAAATTATTTCTTAAACCTATATGTGTGTCACTGGTTATGTTGCTCTAAACAACTTAGCCTTACAAACTAGTGGTGAAGAAAGTGAAGACTTCTACCAAGGCCTTCAGTCTGCAATGTATCAAACGTGCAATTAAGATGCACCGATTTTAATTATTGGTGATTAGAATGTAAACGTTTGAAACAAAGAGGAAGAAAGATTGGTTGGTAAAGATAGTCTTGTCAATACAGTGTAACCAAAAACTATATAGATAGACTTTTCCAGGTGGAATAAACTGAAATAAAATTAAATACATCTGTGGGAGAAGCTCAATACAGCAGCTAAACTGAAGCCATGGGTGAACAGACCATCAAATGCTCATTTGTAAGTTCAGGTTGAAGGTGAAGAGAATGAAAACAGGTTGACAAGAGCCAAACATGACCCTGAGTATGTCTCACCTAAACTTAGAGAACTTGCTTTGAACACCAAGTGTTGAAGACCGGAGGAGCGGTGGGATGATACCAAGAACCTCAGACATGAAAAAAGAAAAAGTCATGAAAAAGAAAGGAAAGAAAGAACTGGCCAAAGTGGATGTCAACAGAGGATGCAATTTAAAAAAAAGTTTATCTGCTTCTAGTTGAACAAAAAGATTCATTTTCCCAGATCTCGATTTGATAAGTAATATTGAGTGATTGCCATAGCTTTGTTCAGCCTACTGAGCTAACATTGAAATGAAAATCACAGGCCAGCAGGAGGTCATTTCAATTAAAATCAGTTTATTAAAAATTGCATCTAAAATCTTTAAAATTCTATAAAATTCACCAAGGCCTTGATTTGGACAGAAGGGTGGATTGAGGAAATATTGATTGACCATTTGCATAATCAAAAGTCAAGCCTTGAATTGGCCAAAATTACTTACTGATGCTTAGAAGATCATCCAAACACAGAAGAACAGACGTAATTGCCAGTTCTGGGAATGGAGAAGTTGCTACTGATGAGTATTAGTAAGGCACCCTCCAATTGTTACCCACATTCTTGACACTTTCTTGCAATCCAATTCCAGGTCACTTTGTGGGAGAAGGGTATTAGAAAGAAGAGGACAATAGGCATGACAGGATATTTCTAGAGATATATGTATTTGGGCTTTAAATATATCTAGGACCCCTATTGATTAGTTGGTTACGTGGTGGGCTGTCACCCGCATGGTTGACAGTTCAAAACCACAAGCCGCTCAGTGAGAACAAGACTAGGCTTTCCACTCCAATAAACAGTTACAGTCTCAGAAACTCTTTTGGCGGCGGGGGGTGGGGGGGTGGGGGGGGTTGGTTGCTATGAGTCAGCATTTACTCGATGGCAGTGAGTTTAATTTGGGGGTTAAAATATATCTATGCATACAGTAAAGCATATGGAGAACAAAGTTATTTAAAACTTCTCGTTGGTGTTGTTAAGTGCCATTGAGTAGGTTCTGACTCACATTGACCCAATGTACAACAGAATAAATAAAACACTGATTGATCCAGTGCCATCCTCACAATTGTTCTTATTTTTGAGCCACAATCACTATGTCCATCCATCTTGTCTAGGGTTTTCCTTTTTGTTGCTACTCCTCTATCTTAGCAAGCATAATGTCCTTCTCCAGGAACTGGTCTCTACTGACAACATGACTATACGCTAAGAAGATAGGCAAAGGTCCTGAACAGAAGTTTTACAAGGGCAGAAATCCCAGTGGCCAATAAACATATGGGAAATTGTTCCCAATCATTAGCCATAAGAGAAATGCAAATTAAAATGACTCTGAGATATCACCTAACACCCTCAAAGATAGCCCTTTCAAAAAATCAGACAGTAACAAGTGTTGGAGGGGCTGTGGTGAGATAGGAACTCTTGTCTTCCCCTTGTGATTGTTACAATGATTCTAGTAATAGGTAGGCAGGGGACTAGCCTTATGATGTCAAAACTCATCAGCACTCTTTTCAATTCTGATCAGTTCACAGACACCATGAGTGTTCATTTTGAGGAGAGTGTGTTAGCCACAGTCCAAGAATAGACTTTGTGTTAGTCTGGGTAGACTAGAGAAACAAATCCATGGACACACATATGTGTATAAGAGAGAGTTTTATATAAAGGGTAATTGTACATTAGGAAAACATCCCAACCCAGTCCAGTCTAAGGTCATAAGTCCAATATTAGCCCATATGTCCAACAACAATCTA